>NC_061508.1:132917291-133131305 GCF_022539505.1 Lolium rigidum
AGATCATCGAATCATTGTCTACAAACCCTAGTTTTCATAATCGTCGAGTACTTTTCGACTGAAACCTTCGAGATCTACTTGCCCTCTAATTCCAACTAAACCCTAGCCTACAATCCATAGGCATTGACAAGTTAATACCTTGTCAGCTGATGTCTACGTTCCCCCTCCTTTCCTGTAGACAGTGTTGGGCCTCCAAGAGCAGAGGTTTGTAGAACAGCAGCAAGTTTCCCTTAAGTGGATACCCAAGGTTTATCGAACTCAGGGAGGAAGAGGTCAAAGATATCCCTCTCATGCAACCCCGCAACCACAAAGCAAGAAGTCTCTTGTGTCCCCAACACACCAAATAGGTGCACTAGTTCGGCGAAGAGATAGTGAAATACATGTGGTATAAATAAGTATGAGCAAGAGTAACGGTGCGTAAAAGTGCTTGGCGTGTAGTTGATGGTGGTGGTATTGCAGCAGTAGTAACGCAGTAGAAACAAGAACAAGCAGTAGTAACTCAGCAGTAGTAACGCAGCAGTAGTAAACAAGCAAGTAGTAACTCAGCAGCATTTAGGAACAAGGCCTAGGGATTAGACTTTCACTAGTGGACACTCTCAACATTGATCACATAACAGTAATAGATAAATGCATACTCTACACTTTTGTTGGATGATGAACACATTGCGTAGGATTACACGAACCCTCAATGCCGGAGTTAACAAGCTCCACAATAATGCTCATGTTTTAGTAACCTTTAGTGTAAGATAGATCAACGCTACTAAACCAAGTACTAGCATAGCATGCACACTCGTCACCTTCATGCATATGTAGGAGGAATAGATCACATCAATATTATCATAGCAATAGTTAACTCCATAATCTACAAGAGATCATGATCATAGCATAAACCAAGTACTAACACGGTGCACGCACCGTCACCTTTGCACACATGCAGGAGGAATAAACTACTTTAATAACAAATCACTAGAGTAGCACATAGATAAATTGTGATACAACATGCTGCAATCTTAAAGAGATATAAATAAGCACCTCACTATGCCATTCAATGAGTAAGTATTCTCGTGAAATCTAGCCTAAGAGACCCACACGGTGCACACACTCGTCACCTTTACACACGTGGGACTAGGAGTCTCCGGAGATCACATAAGTAAAACCCACTTGACTAGCATAATGACATCTAGATTACAAGCATCATCATATGAATCTCAATCATGTAAGGCAGCTCATGAGATTATTGTATTGAAACACATAGGAGAGAGATGAACCACATAGCTACCGGTACATGCCCCGAGCCTCGATGGAGAACTACTCCCTCCTCATGGGAGCAGCAGCGGTGATGAAGATGGCGGTGGAGATGGCAGCGGCGTCGATGGAGAAGCCTTCCGGGGCACTTCCCCGCTCCGGCAGGGTGCCGAACAGAGATCCCTGTCCCCCGCATCTTGGCTTCGCGATGGCGGCGGCTCCGGCAGTGTTTCGTGGGTTTCGTCAATTGGTATCGGGTTTTCTGGTCCAGGGGCTTTATATAGGCGAAGAGGCGGCGCAGAGGGTCGAAGGGCGGCCACACCCTAGGGGGCGCGGCCCCCTAGGCCGCGCCAGGGCATGGTGTGGTGGGCCTCGTGGCCCCCTCCGGTCCTTCTCCGTGTGTTCCGGATGCTTCCGAGGATTCTAAGATCTTTGGCGTTGATTTCGTCCGATTCCGAGAATATTTCGTTACTAGGATTTCGAAACCAAAAACAGCAGTAAAACAGAACCGGCACTTCGGCATCTTGTTAATAGGTTAGTTCCGTAAAATGCACGAATATGACATAAAGTGTGCATAAAACATGTAGATAACATCAATAATGTGGCATGGAACACAAGAAATTATCGATACGTTGGAGACGTATCAGCATCCCTAAGCTTAGTTCTCGCTCGTCCCGAGCAGGTAAAACGATAACAAAGATAATTTCTGGAGTGACATGCCATCATAAACTTGATCATACTATTTGTACAAGCATATGTAGTGAATGCAGCGATCAAAACAATGGTAATGACATGAGTAAACAACTGAATCATATAGCAAAGACTTTTCATGAATAGCACTTCAAGACAAGCATCAATAAGTCTTGCATAAGAGTTAACTCATAAAGCAATAATTCAAAGTAAAGGTATTGAAGCAACACAAAAGAAGATTAAGTTTCAGCGGTTGCTTTCAACTTATAACATGTATATCTCATGGATAATTGTCAATGCAAAGCAATATAACAAATGCAATATGCAAATATGTAAGAATCAATGCACAGCTTCACACAAGTGTTTGCTTCTTGAGGTGGAGAGAAATAGGTGAACTGACTCAACAATAAAAGTAAAAGAATGGTCCTTCAAAGAGGAAAGCATCGATTGCTATATTTGTGCTAGAGCTTTGATTTTGAAAACATAAAGAGAGCATAAAAATAAAGTTTTGAGAGGTGTTTGTTGTTGTCAACGAATGGTAGCGGGTACTCTAACCCCTTTGCCAGACAAACCTTCAAAGAGCGGCTCCCATTTTATTTTATTTTTGGATGGCACTCCTTCCAACCTTTCTTTCACAAACCATGGCTAACCGAATCCTCGGGTGCCTGCCAACAATCTCATACCATGAAGGAGTACCTTTTTATTTTAGTTTTATTATGATGACACTCCTCCCAACCTTTGCTTACACAAGCCATGGCTAACCGAATCCTTCGGGTGCCGTCCAACAATCACATACCATGGAGGAGTGTCTATTTTTAGTTTGTTAATTTGGGACTGGGAATCCCATTGCCAGCTCTTTTTGCAAAATTATTGGATAAGCGGATGAAGCCACTAGTCCATTGGTGAAAGTTGCCCAACAAGATTGAAAGATAAACACCACATACTTCCTCATGAGCTATAAAACATTGACACAAATAAGAGGTAATAAATTTTGAATTGTTTAAAGGTAGCACTCAAGCAATTTACTTTGGAATGGCGGAGAAATACCATGTAGTAGGTAGGTATGGTGGACACAAATGGCATAGTGTTGGCTCAAGTATTTGGATGCATGAGAAGTATTCCCTCTCGATACAAGGTTTAGGCTAGCAAGGTTGTTTGAGGCAAACACAAGGATGAACTAGTACAGCAAAACCCACATAAAAGACATATTGAAAACATTATAAGACTCTACACCGTCTTCCTTGTTGTTCAAACTCAATACTAGAAATTATCTAGACCTTAGAGAAACCAATTATGCAAACCAAATTTTAGCATGCTCTATGTATTCTTCACTAGTAGGTGCAAAGTATATGATGCAAGAGCTTAAACATGAGCACAACAATTGCCAAGTATCACATTACCCAAGACATTATAGCAATTACTACATGTATCATTTTCCAATTCCAACCATATAACAATTTAACGAAGAGGAAACTTCGCCATGAATATTATGAGCTAAGAACACATGTGTTCATACGAACCAGCGGAGCGTGTCTCTCTCCCACACAAGCATGATGTAATCCAATTTATTCAAACACAAACAAAAACAAAAGCAAACAAACAGACGCTCCAAGAAAAAGCACATAAGATGTGATGGAATAAAAATATAGTTTCAGGGGAGGAACCCGATAATGTTGTCGATGAAGAAGGGGATGCCTTGGGCATCCCCAAGCTTAGACGCTTGAGTCTTCTTGATATATGCAGGGGTGAACCACCGGGTGCATCCCCAAGCTTAGAGCTTTCACTCTCCTTGATCGTAGTATATCATCCTCCTCTCTTGACCCTTGAAAACTTCCTCCACGCCAAACTCGAAACAACTCATTAGAGGGTTAGTGGACAATAAAAATTAACATGTTCAGAGGTGACACAATCATTCTTAACACTTCTGCACATTGCATAAAGCTACTGGACATTAATGGATCAAAGAAATTCATCCAACATAGCAAAAGAGGCAATGCGAAATAAAAGGCAGAATCTGTCAAAACAGAACAGTCCGTAAAGATGGATTTTATTAGGCCACCAGACCTGCTCAAACGAAAATGCTCAAATTGAATGAAAGTTGCGTACATATCTGAGGATCATGCTCGTAAATTGGCATAATTTTCTGAGCTTCCTGCAGGGCAGTGGGCTCAGATTCGTGACAGCAAAGAAATCTGGAACTGCGCAGTAATCCAAATCTAGTACTTACTTTTCTATCAACGGCTTTACTTGGCACAACAAAACTCAAAACTAAGATAAGGAGAGGTTGCTACAGTAGTAAACAACTTCCAAGACACAAATATAAAACAAAGTACTGTAGCAAAATAACACATGGGTTATCTCCCAAGAAGTTCTTTTCTTTATAGCCATTAAGATGGGCTCAAGCAGTTTTAATGATGCACTCGCAAGAAATAGTATTTGAAGCAAAAGAGAGCATCAAGAGGCAAATTCAAAACACATTTAAGTCTAACATGCTTCCTATGCATAGGAATCTTGTAAATAAACAAGTTCATGAAGAGCAAAGTAACAAGCATAGGAAGATAAAACAAGTGTAGCTTGAAAAATTTCAGCGCATAGAGAGGTGTTTTAGTAACATGAAAATTTCTACAACCATATTTTCCTCTCTCATAATAACTTTCAGTAGCATCATGAGAAAACTCAACAATATAACTATCAAATGAAACATTCTTATCATGAGTCTCATGCATAAAATTATTACTCTCCACATAAGCATAATCAATTTTATTAGTTGTAGTGGGAGCAAATTCAACAAAGTAGCTATCATTATTATTCTCATCATCAAATATAGGAGGCATATTGTAATCATAATCAAATTCACTCTCCATAGTAGGTGGCACCAAAAGACCACTATCATTATAATCATCATAAATAGGAGGCAAAGTATCATCAAAGAAAATTTTCTCCTCAATGCTTGGGGGACTAAAAATATCATGCAAACCAGCTTCCCCAAGCTTAGAACTTTCTATATTATTGTCAACAATGGTGTTCAAAGCGTTCATACTAATATTACTACCAAGCATGCAAAGAAGATTTCATAGGTTTTTTAATTTTCGCATCAAACAATCCATGTTTTAAATCAGGAAATAGAATAAGAAGCTCACTCTTGTACATTATGCCAAACTAGTGTAAACAAGAAACAACAAGTTGCAATTGCAGGATCTAAAGGAAATAGCTTCGAGCACACACACAACGGCGCCGGAAAAATACTTTACCTGGGACCGTAGTATGAGAGCCTTTTACCTTTCCTCCCCGGCAACGGCGCCGTAAAAGTGCTTGATGTCTACGTTCCCCCTCCTTTCCTGTAGACGAGTGTTGGGCCTCCAAGAGCAGAGGTTTGTAGAACAGCGAAGCAAGTTTCCCTTAAGTGGATACCCAAGGTTTATCGAACTCAGGGAGGAAGAGGTCAAAGATATCCCTCTCATGCAACCCCGCAACCACAAAGCAAGAAGTCTCTTGTGTCCCCAACACACCAAATAGGTGCACTAGTTCGGCGAAGAGATAGTGAAATACAGGTGGTATAAATAAGTATGAGCAAGTAGCAACGGTGGCGTAAAAGTGCTTGGCGTGTAGTTGATGGTGGTGGTATTGCAGCAAGTAGTAACGCAATGAAAACAGTAAACAAGCAGTAGTAACTCAGCAGTAGTAACGCAGCAGTAGTAAACAAGCAGTAGTAACTCAGCAGTATTTAGGAACAAGGCCTAGGGATAGACTTTCACTAGTGGACACTCTCAACATTGATCACATAACAGAATAGATAAATGCATACTCTACACTTTTGTTGGATGATGAACACATTGCGTAGGATTACACGAACCCTCAATGCCGGAGTTAACAAGCTCCACAATAATGCTCATGTTTTAGTAACCTTTAGTGTAAGATAGATCAACGCTACTAAACCAAGTACTAGCATAGCATGCACACTCGTCACCTTCATGCATATGTAGGAGGAATAGATCACATCAATATTATCATAGCAATAGTTAACTCCATAATCTACAAGAGATCATGATCATAGCATAAACCAAGTACTAACACGGTGCACGCACTCGTCACCTTTGCACACATGCAGGAGGAATAAACTACTTTAATAACAAATCACTAGAGTAGCACATAGATAAATTGTGATACAACATGCTGCAATCTTAAAGAGATATAAATAAGCACCTCACTATGCCATTCAATGAGTAAGTATTCTGTGAAATCTAGCCTAAGAGACCCACACGGTGCACACACTCGTCACCTTTACACACGTGGGACTAGGAGTCTCCGGAGATCACATAAGTAAAACCCACTTGACTAGCATAATGACATCTAGATTACAAGCATCATCATATGAATCTCAATCATGTAAGGCAGCTCATGAGATTATTGTATTGAAACACATAGGAGAGAGATGAACCACATAGCTACCGGTACAGCCCCGAGCCTCGATGGAGAACTACTCCCTCCTCATGGGAGCAGCAGCGGTGATGAAGATGGCGGTGGAGATGGCAGCGGCGTCGATGGAGAAGCCTTCCGGGGCACTTCCCCGCTCCGGCAGGGTGCCGGAACAGAGATCCTCGTCCCCGCATCTTGGCTTCGCGATGGCGGCGGCTCTGGAAGGTTTCTGTGGGTTTCGTCAATTGGTATCGGGTTTTCTGGTCCAGGGGCTTTATATAGGCGAAGAGGCGGCGCCAGGGGGTCGAAGGGCTGGCCAAACCCTAGGGGGGCGCGGGCCCCCCCTAGGCCGCGCCAGGGCATGGTGTGGTGGGCCTGTGCCCCCCCCCGGTCCCTCTCGTGTGTTCTGGATGCTTCCGGGGATTCTAAGATCTTTGGCGTTGATTTCGTCCGATTCCGAGAATATTTCGTTACTAGGATTTCTGAAACCAAAAACAGCAGAAAACAGGAACTGGCACTTCGGCATCTTGTTAATAGGTTAGTTCCAGAAAATGCAAGAATATGACATAAAGTGTGCATAAAACATGTAGATAACATCAATAATGTGGCATGGAACACAAGAAATTATCGATACGTTGGAGACGTATCATCGCCGACTGCGATCGTGGGCTGTAGCTGCTCCACCTCAGTGGCCCCGGCCCTGGGGGCGGCCATGCCCGCGGCCTCGACCACCTCGCCAGCCACCTTGACCCACCATGGAGTTCCTCACGAGGCTAGTTGCGTCGTAGAAAGAGCTAGGCGGCACTATGGTGGAGGTTGTGGCGGCTAGGGTTTGTGTGGAGGAGTGGATGAGGAAGACGACCGCGCGCCCTCTTTATATAGGCCGGAGGCAGCGAGGGGCGCGACACGCGTGGCATCACCATTACTTCGTTGGCAGAGGTGGGCGGCGGCGGCTCGGCAGGCGAGGCATCGCCATTAACGTGGACGCAGACCGCCGTAGCGACGCCTCGACGCCTGGCGCGCCTAAGAAGACGCATCAAGCCTAGGTCGCTGCCAGGCGGATCCGACGAAACGTCCGTCAGACGCGAGTGGACACTCGACGCGTCCGCGCAGCATCCGCAGAGACGCATCCGAGGCGCATATTTGGGCCTGGTTTCCGTCTCCGCGGACAACCCAAACACTATGCGTCGGGCCGCTGGGGCTGGTCCCAGACGCATTTTTCGACCGCGCGGACGCAAACAGACGCTCATCGTCCGTTTGCTCGCCCCGTTGGAGATGCCCTGATAGATCGACACGAAACTAGACAAAACTCAGTGTGACAACTAGATAGACGATCAGGCCTGGTTCATTCATCGATTATGGCAAGGGCTGGATCATGTTGTGGGCACCTCTTCACTACCTCAGTCATGTTGTAGTCAAATATAGTGACCTTTAAGATGTATTCCCTAAGCATCTTGAAGGTAATGAAGTAGCTATGCCATTCACGTGCTTGAGCTTCACCATCCAGAAGCAACAGATGTTCTTCTTTGGGAGGATTGTCCTTGTGATGACGGAAGCCAATGAAATTGGAAGCATTTCCACCTTGGCGTAGTGGGTTGGACCAACATCATCATGGAAGTTCCTAGTCTTGGGAGGCCTTCCCCTTAGCCTCTTGGTAGAGATGCCCTCTCCAACATCCTTGGAACATCCATAGTCGAGGTTGTGCACTAGTGAACCCTTTATCATCTTGGAGCAGTGGAAAAAAGAAGGGAATTAGAAGGAGCACAAAGAGGTAAAGCCTCATGTCAAGACACAATGAAGGAAAATAAGTGCGTATAACACCAAATCAAATTTGATAAGGTCTTATAGAATGAGCACAAAGAGGTAAAGCCTCATGTCAAGGCAAAATGCATGGACATATGACGATGTCTTATAGACACCTTTTTCCATACGATGGTGCCACAGTTTAATCATCGGCTGGTTCAAGTAAATTGTACATATAATTCATGCCTCACCTAGCGCCACGAATGATCCGTTCTGGCCAAGTACCATGCAAAATCATCAGCGATTGTACACTATACAAGGTTAGATAGAATCATTCGTGGTACCTATTTGGGGCTAGATTTTAATCATTGGCACATCAGAACATCAGGCCCTCGTACTAAAAATGGACACACAAATCTCAGGGACGGTGTGAGCGAACTGAGTTCATTGCTAACCATTACTGTTAGTACAATGCACATGGTTCGCTTACTCCATCCCTTAATTTGGGCCACATTAGAATCATTGGCCATGGAGAAGAAGAATTCTGCATAACAATTAGCCTCATATAACAAAGCACAAACATAGTGAAGAGATGATCCTATTAAACCTAGGACATGATCAATTAAGGTTTTTTGATCACACCACTAGGTTTGGTAGAAAATTCTGTTCACACCATAGCGCTACATTTTAATCATCGGCGTGATTAGTGAAAATCCTCAAATCTATCATTAATGCACCCTAAAAACCACATCTGGCCAAATCGGGCAAAATGAAACCATGAAAAAGATGTGCCTCTATAAATCTTCTTATTAGAAGGCGGTTGTTCATGCTATGAAAGGATAACCAAGATAATCTACCACATGAACAGGCAGTTAACTCTAACACTACATATATGCCGTGTGTGTCAAATAGGATCTTAGTACTACCGTTATACGAACATATCTATGCATATTCAACCAGATAAGAGAGGATTTGGGACATACTGCCATTGTTGAACCTCTATGAGAAGAGCTTGAATTGTTGAAGAAGGCATCCAGCTCGATGTTGATAAAGGCTTGCTCGTTTATGGCTTCGATTGCCCGCTCTTCCGTCGTTGTTGCGGTGGTCTTGGATCTACCGGTAGCACTGCAACTACTGGTGAAGAGAGGAGAGAGGAAGGAGAGGAGACAGCGGGTGAGAACAACCAAGTGAGAGGGGAGACTAGGCGGTGATGGGAATTATGAAGCATGTTCTTGATGCGTCGCATAAACTCCCGCTTTTTTTTCTTTACGTGTGCAGCTGCGTTCCCACGTTGCACTCCCTAACGCCTGTCTCATCACCGATGGCCAAATCGAGCGTGCCTATCAAGTGTTTTTGTTAATTTAAAGAGCGTGTTGTGCGGGCTAAAAATTCCCGTGGGCAACCAAACTCATGAATTTTGGCCCGTCCAGAAACAGAACTGCGAGTATCGAAACATGCCCTTGAGGCCTTGATGATGCGTTAAGATGAATAAAACTTCTATTTTCGGAAAAAATGTATGACAATACTACAGAACAGAAAAACACCATATGACAACACACAGTGACGCTGAGATCTGATGTAAATTCAAGTCAGGTGCACGCAGAGGCTGCCGGATCTCATCGAGCTGTTGGCCTGTGCCCGCTACGCACGCATACAGGCGACAGTGCAGTGACACTGCCGCGCGGCAGTCCGGGCGCGCATGGCAGAAAAGCCCAGGCATAGATCGATGCCAGTGCTGTGCACATGCATATGCAGCGGCGGATCAGAGTACATGTAGGATTACATGGGAGTATCATTGGAGTATTGGACGGCGTGCTATCTGCCGTCTCTCTCTGGGGTATACAATACTTTGTACACTACTGGCAATTGCACATATTCATTCACTTTGGTGGTTTGCGTGGACAGTCCCTGCCATCATGCGTCCACGCAGCACATTCCAGTCGATAGCAGGGCAGGGCTGACTATATGCATGTATGTTTAGCTTTCCTTATACCGTTGTTAAAAAATATATGTGTAATATCTACATTTGAGGACTATCCATTTTGTTTGGTATAGTTTGAGTGTTTGGTACCACACATAGGCAAAACGTATTTAACATATCTAGTTTTCTTGGTGGTTCACCAAAGTGTGCTTCTTTATTAGTTTCGCAAATAAAATTCACGCAATTCTCCGGCAACTACTAAACATCACGCCATAAATTTCAAAAGACCCAAAAAGAGACACAGATATATATGTACATCACGATGACGTGTATTTGAACTTTTTGTGCGTAAAAGTATGACCGTTTGTGCGCTGCACAAAAAGTTAGGGAATTTATTCTATTTGCAGCCAAACAACTAGTATAAACATATATATTATTGAGAAAATTCTTTAAAAAATATTTTATTGCAGCTAGGAAAACAATAATGTAAGTATTCTTTCTTTTGCGGGTCGGAGAATTTCATATAACTCGTTGAATAGTATTTTGTGACTGCTCATGATAGTAATTGCATGCCTATGATGAGTTTTTCACTTATTTGAAATGTGCAGAACACATTTTTTTCCATGCATGCAGCGTTTTGTGCGACACACACCCATGATGGCCGGCTGTACAAGTGTACAAGTGTACAACACACAGGTGTAATTTCTCAAAAAAAAAAAAAAACACACATCAGGTGCTAGGCATAAACTTCACCTAAATATAGAGATTAGATAAATCAGTTTCTATTACAATGAGATTTTTTTCAGGGTATACATGGAATAGAGATCGATGGCTCTATCTTGGCAACATATATAGGTCCACCCATGCATCAGACCTATGTAAAATAGGGTAGTTTGGTAGTGCATCAGCGCATGCATATATGTAAGCACATTTGCTGAATTCTGTCGGACGCACTACTGATGTACCCATATTTACAATGGAACTTAGGTTCGGTGTGTTTAAAGCATAAATCAGAACTTCCTATTTCATATAGTACGTATCATGCATGTGCATTTCATTGAGATCTCCAAATGCAAGATGATGTGATACAATGAATAGAAACTGTTCCAAAAACCTGAATGGCCAGAGTGCATACGAACAGTTGAATATTTATGAGTACCAACATTATGCAGTGCAAAAACCATTCAGTCAGCTTCATGTACTAGCAAAAAAAAAATGCATGAACTAATAAACTTGTAGACATGTAGTCCATATATCTTGCTAGCTGGCTAATTAAGCATGCTGGAAGCTAACTACTGTCGCAATCATGAAGTGATCACTAAACTGATTTAATTTTGCAGGTCAGATACATCGTACTAGTATATAATGTTGCACACAAACTCTTTATGATTTCACACACTTTAAAGTAGTTTTTATAGGCCTTTACATAATGATGGATGATATGATTATATTCTAGTGCTAGCTGCTTACTACTCCTTTTGGAGGAATATGCAATTATTGAGAAACAACTTTCCAGCCTTTTCCTGGGACTTTGTGTCAGATTGCAGTTTTTGTTGGGATGCATATGGAGTATAATTAAGCAACTTCATACTACAGTATAATTTTCCGTACAGAAAGAGGCTTAGTTTCGTGTTAATATTGGGTAGACGATTACTGATTAATATCAGAGTTACTTTCCACATCAGGGACATATAGAAGTGGATTTGGGAACAAAATAACTAACACCTGAAAAAGACGCATAGATTAGTTAAAAGATGTAGCTAGCAAAGTTATATAAGCACATTGATCAATGGTACGGGCATCTCGTCAGCGGTCCCATCTTTCTACAACAAGAGCAACTTATTAAGGTACTTTTTTGCCTCCTTAGAACAGAACGGAAGGTTTAATGCTAAATAGCGAAGTCGTCCTCTATTTCTCGCTAGTGTTGTGTAAATGTATATAGTTCTTCCTAAGAGATCTAGATTAATTTGTTAGCATGACGCAATCGAATGTTACAATCTAAGAAATTTCATGAAGCAATTCGATTGATGCATGCAGAGTCCATAAATATTTGTGTGTTACAGTGAGGCCTCGGTTGAAATATCATGAAGGGAACTTATATAAAAGAGGTAACTGTATGATGGGTACTCATCTTAATTATAGGTCTACCAGCTTATGTTATGACATAGCTAGGATTACTGCAAGGAATGGCCCAACAGAATTGGGATGCTAAATGTTAAATATGGCATTTGTGCATACAATTCGGCTCCACTGAAATATCATGCAGTACATGATATGATCATGCCTTTGTTGTTTTACTTCCTCTGATGTACATGCATGTAGTCCTATTCCAATCTTAATGACAATGACAAGAAAGTCTTTTTGTGTTCTGAAACCTTTTGTTGTTGCTATGAATGATCAGAAACACATCCACAGTAAAAGAGCCACATGGTTTCAAATTTGAAATATTGAGATTGAAGTTTGCAAACAAATACCTATATATTTTACCTAAGATTCTGATCAAGATAGGAATGACAGGCGAGCATGTTGTGCTAGAAATAGCTAATGTTGTGCTCTTATTTTTGTGGACAAGGTCAGTATTCTATCGATTCCGGCCTCTTTGTCTATGAAAGGAAATGGTGTGCCTAATTTTTTTCGAAAGTCTCAAGAGGATGGATGCTCACAAACATTTATAGCCAACTACAAAAATATAGCCTGTTACATGGGTCAAATTGTTTTGGGGGCAAGGTGCCGTTTAGAGAATCGAACCTCAATTCTAAAAGGTTCAGAAAGAAGTCAACACTAGGATGCATGCAAGTGGCTTTATAGCCAAATAGGCAAATATAGCATGTTACATGGATCAAATTGTTTTGGGGGCAAGGTGCCGTTTAGAGAACCGAACCTCGATTCCAAAAGGTTCAGCAAGAAGGTCAACACTAGGATGCACGCAAGTGGGATCTTTATCCACTTGTAGTCCATTTGTGGTTTGTTGTTTAGGGCCTCTTTGATTCATAGAATAGAAAATAACGTTGGAATATGAATAACATATGATTACAATGCCACGACCACTCCAGTCCTGGGGGGAATTCATATCAATCAAAGTTCATTTGATTCCACCACATGAAAATCAAAGGATTCTAAAAAAGATTTTTGAGTGGATATTAGATTTTCTATGTAATCTAGTGCAAAGGATTCCTTTGGAAAAATTCCTATGTAAATAAATCGTACAAACCGAACCACTATCGTAGGAAAAGTTCCTACAGGATTTCATCCTACAATGTTCTATGCATATCCTTTGAATCAAAGGGGTCCTCAAATTTTTTGGTAATAATTATTATAGATAATTAAGTTCAACAATAACTATCAATACAGAAAAGTAGCAAAAAAAATGCGAAAAGAAAATAATATAAGCAAATTAAAGGATAAGATAGGAGAGATAAGATATCAACACCTAAAATTTCCTTTCGCTCCAAAAGGTCGTACTAATCAGTGTGAGAATTGACGGCCTCTTGCCGGAGAAGCAGTTGAACTTTGGGAGTGAAAAGAAATAAAGATTAAGCGCTACTGGTAAAACATAAAATTAACAAGAAATATCCAAGAGCTAGAAATCATGGATTTGGCAAAACCTGGTCAAGCAACACATGCATGCATGGTTAATATAATTTGGTACGAGTGGTATTACCCTCTGAGTGTAAGAATCCGAACATGCCAGGACAGCAAAGGAAAACATTTGCTTTTTGTTTTGTTTTGTACTGTAAGAAAAAACCATAATGAGAAGAGGCTGACACACCGACCATCATTTCTCAGGAGCTACAAGCTCAGATCCAAACTCACATTCTCTTTACGCTCCGGCGGGACACGGCGCTCATGATGCGAAGCGGAGGACGAAGAAGAGGAGGTCGACGGTGAGAACGACGTGGATCCAGGTCGTCTTCCCACCACCGCTGGCTCCTCGCCTCCGGCCAACGACACATGACGAGCCCGCGGTTCCTGACGTAGAGCGGCAAGAGGCATCCCCACGCCGACGCCGGCGACGGGGACACGCCACAGCCCTGGAACCACCGGGCTGCCGTTGATGGGCTGCGAGATGGACCCGGGCCCGCTGTAGTATCCGGTGGCGCCTGCCCATGAGGGGTAGTGCGGAGGCGGCCGCGGCGGCACGGCGGAGAAGCGGTGGTGATGGGGGTACGCGGAGTAGGTGGGGTAGACATGTGCGGCGGGGTCGGAGAGCGCGTAGTAGTGGCCGTGGTGGTGGTGGTGCATGGCCATGGCCGCCTGGAACTGCGCGCGCTTGGCGTGCTGCCGCTCCCGCTTGTGCGCGTTCTGGTGGCCGCCGAGAGCCTGCGACGTTGGGAAGTTCCGGCAGCAGTATTGGCACTCGAACTTCCGAGACCCGCTTCGGATTGCGCCTGCACCCGCCGTTGGGGAAGCCGCGTCGTCATCAGCAGCAGCGGTGCCGGCGGCGGCTCTATCCATATAATTAGCTCCTGGCACGACGGTGGGGGCTGCCGCTGCAGCGTCCGGCGGGACATCGAACCCGAACAGCCGGATGGGAACGGGGCTGGAGCTTGACGGCCGCTGCTGATTCTCGATCTCGCGTGCCTGGCGGATGAACGGCAGCTGCGAGAACGAGTCGATGCTGCCGGCGGCGTCGTCCGGCTTGCCGTGCACATCTCTCCCGGTGCTCATCGATCGTAAGCCTCGTGGGGATCTAAAGGAGGCGTAGGGTTAGGGTTTGATTTGGGAGACGAGAAGCCGCGCCACCGTGTTACTCGCGTGTATAGGAGATTTTTGTTCATGGGAACGGGAAAATGCTTTGCAGGGGTTTCACTTTGGTTGTGGGTAGTGGTAGAGTCTAATTGGGACTTGGGACCAGCTGTTTTGGGAAGCAGGGTTGACAAGGAAAGGTGACACCACATCCGGCGTCAGTCTCGGCGTTGGCTAAGTGTATTAGAGCAAGTACAGTAAGTCTTAATCAGCTAGCTATAAGGATTAAAATAACATATTTGTGTTTAGTTGGAGAAGAGAGAAGAGGAGAGAGAAGGTAAGTGGGCTCTTATGCAAGAGCTAGCTCTAACACGTGCTCCTAGGTAAGTTGTGTCAATGAAAGGTGAGCCATACATTGAGAAAGTAGTACATTCTTATAACCAACTACTACCTCCGTTTCAAAGAATAAGGCGCACGTGTATTCCAAGATGAACTTTGACCATAAAAGTTGAGCAATAAAATCTTGATTATATTATATGTAATTAGTATCGTTGGATTCGTATTGAAAAGTACTTTCTAATGATACTAATTTCATACAAACAATCTTTATGTATTTGAAGTAATTCTTGGTCAAACAAAAAGCACGTAAAACGAGGATGCCTTATTCCTTGAAACGGAGGTAGTATTGTACTTATTAGCTACAAGTTAGCTATAGATGACATAACATCTTACTTATAGCTTCTAAGATTGTAGATGTGTTGTTGCTACTAGAGAGAAAACAACAATGTTTTATCCGAGGGTAATTCTATTGTTTACTTTACACACATTGCTTAATGCGATAGTCTGTTGCTTGCAATTTTATACTGAAAGGGGTGCGGACGCTAACCTGAAGATGGATTATTAGTCATAGACACAGTTCGATTACTGTCTATGTATTATGTTGTAATGCCCATATCAAATCTCATAGTAATCATCTTGTCATGTATTGATCGATATTCTATCAATTGCCCAGCTGTAATTTGTTCACCCAACATGCTTTTTTTATGGAGAGACACCTCTAGTGAACTGTGGACCCCGGTCATATTTCCTTTACTGATCAATTCAACTGCAACCCTGTTATGTTTACTTTCTGCAAACATCTCTTTCCACTCGATACGTCTAATCTTTTGTGTTCAGCAAACCGGTGAGATTGACAACCTCACTGCAAGTTGGAGCAAAGTACTTTGGTTGTGTTGTGTGTAGGTTCCACATTGTTGTTGACGCCGGTAGTGCGCCCTGCCACTAGTTAAACAGCAACACCTTCAGAAGTCACGCCTTTCTCCTGCTGGTCGATTAAACCTTCGTTTCGTATTGAGGGAAAACTTGCTGATCTGCTCATCACACCTTCCTCTTGGGGTTTCCCAACCGTTTCCACAACAACTGCCAACAAGATTGTCTGGCGCCATCACCGGAGCACCATCAAGATTTTCTGGCGCCGTTGCCGGGGACCTGAAGAAAAGCTACACCACAGAGATTGCCAACTCCCACGGCAACTGCACTGCCAGCAAAGATTTTCTGGTGCCGTTGCCGGGAGAAAGAGGATTTCTGCAAGGGTAGTCTCTCATCTCCAATATCTTTACTTTGTTATAGTTTACTTAGTTTACTTTATTTTGTCTTATTTGCTTTATTATATCGAAAACACAAAAAATAGTTTACTTTTATAGTTGTCTTTATATCAAAAACACAAAAAATAGTTACTATTATAGCTGTTATTTCTGTTGCTTAGTTTAAGTTTTGCTAAAATGAGTATTACTGAAGTTGAGGTTCGTTCTTTTAAGCAACAAGGGGGGAGAAAGTTTGAAAGATGCTTGGTACAGAATAAGTAATTATCATCGTAGATGTACTAAAAAATATTCTACCATGATCCTCCTTAGAAATTTTTATGTTGATTTATCTAGCTGGAATAGATATGTTCTGGATACTCTCACAGGGGATAATTTTCTGGTGCTCCCTCTTGGAAGCCTGCAATTTAATTGAAAACTTGGTAGGAATTCCACCTACTAATGTTGTTAAAACTGAGAACACTTTGGAGGATGTGATAGAAAGACTAAGCTCTCTAGAGAAGAGTTTGCCAAATTCCTTTGATAATGCTAGCCAAATTAATGAATCTATGGAAAGTATCAATAAAAGAACCACTGTTTTAGAGGCTAGCAATATCCATGATAGTATAAATCTTAGGATTGGTAAAATAGAGGAGGCTATGGAAACTTTAAGTTCAACCTTTCCTCTCTTGGCTTTAAGAAGAAGAATGCTTTTTGTGGGAAAAGAGCAAAAAATTATGTATGTTCCCAAGACACCTAAACCAAAACCCCATAATATGCTTAAAATTGATAAAACTTTTAGTAAAACTAAGAGTGGATTACATGTTGAATCATATCCAGGGTATCTAAAGTGCCTATTTTGACAAGTTGTGTTTTATAGGAAGTGATTGATCTTGATGCTTCTTCACTCGATAATACTTGATGCTCGCACTTTTACTGCGCCTAGCTGAAAGACGTTAAAGAAAATCGCTTATGCGAGACAACCCATGTTTTATTTACTGTAATTTTTCTTTTTGTTGAGTCTTGGAAGTTATTACTCCTTTAATGACCTCTCCTTATAATTTTTATTTCGTTTTTGTGCCAAGAATAGCCTCTAATAGGAAGAAAGTAATGTTTAGGAAAATTGCTGTCCAGAAAACAGATTCTGTGCTGTTACCATAAAATTTTGTAAAACTAGCCAGAGCGGAACTTTGAGCTGTCATTTTTTATGCATATGCCCCAGGTTATTATCTAACTTTTGTTAGTTGACCACTTTTCGAGATAAGCAACAGAGTATTTCCAAAAAAATCGATCTTTACCTGCTGTTCTGTTTTGACAGATTTCTGCACTATTTGCATTCGCCTCTTAAATCTCTTTTATTTTGAGTTCTTTTGGTCAAATAACTTTTTGAAAGGTTGCTAAAGTATCTTATGCTTTAATAGATGTTTGGTATATGTTAGTACTGAACACAAGTGAATTTTTTTATTTTAATTGTACTAAAGCTGCTATTGAAGAATTGTGTGAAGTTTTTGTATGAAGGAAGTTTTCAAGTGTAGGGAGAGAAGAATGATGTGATGAGATGAAGAATAGACAAAAGCGCAAACTTGGGGATGCCCTTCCACCCCAAGACATATTCAAGAGGTACAAGCGTCAAAGCTTGGGGATTCCCAAGGCATCCCCTCTTCATGAATAAAGCAACAGGTCATCTCTCTATGCGCTATATTTTTATTGCTTCATACGCTATGTGTTGTTTTTGAAGCATCTTTATTTTTTTTAGTTTAGTTTTATTTTGTTTGATGTAGCATATGTTGGATCCCGGCACATTTGCTTTTGATAAAGACCCGCTCCGTTTTAATAGCGTAGAACACTCTAGTTTTGGCTGTTATTGTGCTGCGAGTGTTCTAGTTTTCTGGTAATGCGTTTAGCTCTTGTTCTTTCACTTGAATTTTGTGCAGATCTCGTTAGTATTCTTTATTGATGTAGGATTAGCTCTCTGTTCCATAATGTATTTCATCTCTGAGAGTTATTTCAAATAAGTTGATTTGTGTTGGATACGAGTAAAATATTTCATGACTATAGTGATGCAAAAGGAAGCTTGTCTAGACTGTGGCATAAACTTTGGAATGTCATGTTGAATGTTATTATTGTCATATGCTTAGTGTTTACTGTTGTAGCATGACTTGTTTCAAATAGCTGAGAGTGCATAATGTGTCAATGAAAGAATCATGTGTTGTTTCTATCATAAAAACATAGTATTGTGATATTCTCCTTTGATGTTTTATGTGGTTGACTTGGCGCATGCTTACACCATGTTATGACTATAACTATCATCATTTAGTTTTTGATTTGTAATATCACTTTATACTTTGATTGATAATGTTTTGTCACTATGCATGATTATGGCCATTATTGCTCTTTTAGTTGGTTGCTCCCAGTATTTTGCTAGCCTTCGCCTGTGCTGAGTATGATCACTACTCGTGCATCCAGCCACCATGAAACAAAGTTTTCCAATTGTGTCCACTATATCTACTAGTAGCATTATTGCTATTCCAAGTAAATCATCATGTTTTTATCTTCCAAATTAAATCTTGGCATGAGAAAATTAGTCATTAAAGATCTCACGAATTTGATGGCACATTTACTTTCTTGCACTTAATAAATTTGATCATTGTGCCTATGTTATGAAGTTTAGATGCTTGCAAATTGCGAGTTGGGAGTTAGTAGAACCATGATTTCATGGGGAACACTTTCGACATTGCACTTATATTCAGTTAATGTCATGTTCTTTTGTTTATGGATGCCTAGCGGTGCGAAATAAAATGGAAACTTATAAGTCCATGGAGTTTGTATATGAATTAGGGAAACGCCTGGGCCGCTAATCTAAGCCATGCATCATTCATGGTGGAAATTTACAGCTAAGCCATAGTGAGCATTCTATGAAGCATTTGCAATAAAAAGCTATACTCATAGTAAATAAAAAACTGATGAGGTGCTCACTGTCTGTTTGTCTTGTCACTTTGGCATGTGATTGCTCCACAAGAGTACCTCCATATCATCGGGAAAGAGGTACCCCGTTGGCGGTTCTCAGTGATACATGTATACTTACAATGACAAGAACTTATTTGGGACCTAAGTTGAGTAGCATGAGGTTTATGTACTCGCATTCAAGGGGCATGAGATTTTCAACTTGTGATTTGCAAGCATATAGCTCATATTTGACTCACACTAACTTTAACCATTCAAGATGCTTATGATAGGGGCAATGAGAGCTCAAAGCTAATAAGTACCATACTTTTTGGAAGATTTAGAAAATTTGTTTATCTTTGTTACTCTGCAAAGAGTCTCTCTTTTACTTTATCTTGAGTCTTCACCTTCTACTTTATGCACCAATTAAGAGAGCATAGTTGTTATTCTAAGTGCAATGTGCATAGTCCCAAAATTATTATTGATTGATTCATGATTGTGCTATTGCTTGCTCTCAAATTACTTGTATCTAGTCACCCTCTGAACTTTAAAGGTGTCCTGGCATTTATGTTTTGATATTCCATAAAAGACAAGCTGAATACCACTTTGCTATGTTTTCTTTATGCTAAAAAACAAACAGTTGTTTTCAGTGCATTATTACTCATGATCTTTTGTTTGACTTACTTCTCATGTTGTAACATAGTTGCTAAGTTCTATTGTTAGAATTATATCTATCATGCCTATGTTTAGAGTACTTTGATCCCAGCTCACAATGCTTTTACAATAACTTGATCAAGATTGTGTTGGCTGCATGTCACCTCAAAAAATATTTTTATTATCACTTACCTACTAGAGGACGAGCAGGAGTTAAGCTTGGGATGCTGATACGTTGCAAACGTATCTATAATTTTTGATGCTCCATGCTTGTTTTACACCAATTTCTATATGTTTTCTTTACACTTCGTGACACTTTTATGCATTTTCTGGAACTAACCTATTGACAAGATGCCATAGTGCCAGTTCCTGTTTTCTACTATTTTTGTATTTCGGAAAAATTGTACAGGAAATATTCTCGGAATTGGAAGTAACGAAAGCCGAAGTTCCTATTTTACTTTAACAAATACGGAGTCCAGAGGAGAGACGGAGACGAGCTAGGAGGCGGCCGCACCATGCCTAGGCGCGGGCCACCCCCTAGACGCGCCTAAAGGTGGTGTGGGCCCCTCGGGCGCCCACCAACGTCGCCCTTCCGCCTATATATTTGCCTGTTCGGGAAAACATAAATACCCGAACGTCCATCCACGAAAAGTTCCGTCGCCGCCGCCATCGTCGACCTTAGCTCGGGAGGGTTCTGAAGCTCCTCCCGGCACCCCGCCGGAGAGGGAGATCATCACCGGAGGTCTCTACATCACCATGCCCACCTCCGAAGTGATGCGTGAGTAGTTCGTCTCTGGACTACGGGTCCATCGCAGTAGCTAGATGGTTGTCTTCTCCAATTTATGCTTCATGTTTAGATCTTGTGAGGTGTCTATCATGATCAAGATCATCTTTATGTAATGCTACATGTTGTGTTTGTCGGGATCCGATGGATATTAAATACTATGGTTGAGATTGATTATATACTTGTCATATGTTATTTGTGATCTTGCATGCTCTCCGTTGCTAGTAGATGCTCTGGCCAAGTATGCGCTTGCGACTCCAAGATGGAGTATTTATGCTCGATAGTGGGTTCATGCCTCTAGTAATCTGGGAGAGTGACAATAACTTCTAAGGTTGTAGATGTGCTCTTGCTACTAGGGAGAAAATAACAATGCTTTATCCAAGGATAATTCTATTGTTTACTTTACACACTTTGCTTAATGCAATAATCTGTTGGTTGCAACTTAATACTGAAAGGGGTGCAGATGCTAACCGGAAGGTGGATTATTATTCATAGATGCAGTTGGATTACGGTCTATGAATCTTGTTGTAATGCCCAAATGAACCCCATAGTAATCATCTTGTCATGTATGGTCTTTATTCTCTCAATTACCTAGCTGTAATTTGTTTACCCAACATGTTATTTATCTTTATGGAGAGACATCTGTAGTGAATTGTGGACCCTGGTCCTTTCTTTACATTGTAAATACCTGTTATTTTTATTGCCAACTCCCACGGCAACAACTCTTTTACTGCAAGCACTGTTCTCTTTATTGCACTACAAACAAACATCTCTTTCCATGCTATACGTTTAATCCTTTGTTTTCATCAAAACCGGTGAGATTGACAACCTCAATGTAAGCTGCGGTAAAGTATTTTGGTTGTGTTGTGTGCAGGTTCCACGTTGTTGCTCACACCGGTAGTGCGCCCTGCTAAAGTCAGCTAGCAACACCTTCAAAAGTGATTTCTTTCTCCTACTGGTCGATTAAACCTTGTTTTCTTAATGAGGGAAAACTTGATAATGTGCTCACCATACCTTCCTCTCGGGGTTTCCCAACTGTGTGCTTTGCACAACATCACATCCTGAGGGTGATCCTCCTCCAGTTTACGATACATTTTCGACTCTATCCGACATAGCCTTTACCCCTTTCTCAAAAATCATTGCCTTTTCTAGTTTATGGTTGTTTACATGGTCGAATCTGAACACTTGATGCAATATATATGCTGAAATTTGGCGTTGGAGTTTGGATGCTTTGGTCAACCTTGGCTAGGGTTTTACGCATGGGTTACGGATTGAGTATGAGTATACCTTGCGCCATACGTCGTCAGTTTGTTTCACTAGTTCTTGTGTGAAGTAATGTAGCAACGTTTGAGCAAAGTTTGGGGAGTGTGTTATGTATGACTTCTAAAGGTACAATGCAATTTCAGTTAGCACAAATGTTGCCTTCTTATGTAAATTCTCTACATATATGAGATAAATGATTGAATCGTTGTATACATGGTTGTTGCGCGTGCTGGTACCAATACTTTCTCAGTAGGAATATGACATGAAGGTTTCTTTGTTGGGAATGGTAGTAATAAAAGCTATGTTGATGGATCAGTTATTTGGTTTGATGATTGCGACACTGAAACTTTGTTACATGAAATGGTTGAAACTGTGGTGGAGGAAATTGGATATGAAATGCAGGAGGATAAGGACACATATATGTGGTTTATCTTCCTCTAATGGCGAGCCTTGCAAATCCCCTATTCCTGGAGGACCAGGAAGGAGAAGTGGAAGATTCCCGTGTCCCCCTATCAGTTATTTATGACACATACGAAGAAGTGAGAGATAGGGAAGGGATGAGAACCACAAGCAGCGAGAACAATTTCATAGAACAAGAAGAAGTTGCAGAAAAATGATGAAGATGCAAACATTGGTGAAGAGGATGATCTTGAAGCAGACTTCAACATGCATGATTCTGACTATGCGATAAGTGTGATGATGATATGTTTGCAAAACATGTTGACGAAGATAAAGGAGAGGTGATGAAACAAAGTGTGCATGGTAAAGAAAAGATGGAAGAAGAAGATGATCCAGAGCCTAATGACCTATGGGCCCCTGATTCAGAAGATGAGAAGGTTAGGATAAGGTTCAATACATTCAGAGATGAAGACTTGAAGGATCCAAAGTTTAAAGTTGGTCAAATGTTTGAGATAGTTGACATGCTAAGGAAAGCAATAAGAGAGTACAATTTCTTATAGATAAGAACAATCAAGATGCTAACAAATGACAAGAGAGGGGTGTGTGCTAAGTGTGCAGATGGCTGCCCATTTTATTTGTGGGCATCATACAATAAATCAAAAGAGGCTAGGATGATCAAGAAGTACAATGAGGAGCACACCTTAGCAGGAAATTCAAAGTTAGTGCATTTACTGCTAACTTTATTGCAGACAAGTACTTAGAAAGTTTCTAGAGTGGTTTAGAAACAATGTCACATGACACCTGGTAGGAGCAAGATGCAGAGAGCTAGAAGGCTTGCAATGAAGACAATTTATGATGATAAAGAAGAACAATACAAGATTCTTTGGGGCTATGGTAATGAAATAAGAAGGAGTAAGCCTGGCTCTTCATTCTTCCTACATGAGTCTTGATGTTTGCAAGAGGGGGTTCCTACAACATTGTAGGCCAATTATCTGTGTGGATGGTTGTTTCATCAAGACAAGATATACAGGACGTACAATTGCTTGCTGATGTAGGTATATATCCAAATGATTGTATCTTTCCTGTTGCAATAGTTGTTGTAGAGGTGGAAGACACATCAAACTGGACATGGTTTCTTCAAACTTTGAAGAATGATCTGGGTATAGTCAACACAACTCCTTGGACACTGATGTGAGACAAGCGGAAGGTACACTCAACACTGTAATTACCTTGCTATTTGTCAGCTATGTGTGCACAACTAATTCTAGTTATTTTATCAATTTTCCAGGGCCTCATTAACGCAGTGAAGGACCAATCCCTTGAATCTGAACACATGCTTTGTGTGAGGCATATGTGGCAAAATTTTCAGGAAGTGTTTAGGAGTGATGCTCTGAAGAATGCTTTATGGACTATAAATAGGATCAGAAGAAGGAGACTACTGATCTTGAAGCAACCAAGAGAGCCAAGTCTTCGCAAAGATGAGCCCAAGAGGATCAATATGTTTGATGAATTTAGGGCCCATCAAGAAGGGTGTAATATGTAGTGCACTATGGTGCTCAAACTTAGTACTTTTTGGTCAATGGAATACATGTGCAAAACTAAAACTAAATGCCAGGTTGAATTGTATTGTAATATCATCTTCCAACTATATTTATTTGGTGTCACTGAAATGCCAAGTTCCTACTAGATTGTCCGGGCTCAGCAATATGTCCAAATAGATATGTGTTATTTTTGTCTTCTTTTCTCTAACTCATAATGGCATAATGTATAGTACGTGAACACACCGATTGTTCAACAGAAGTTGACTACCAAAACAAGTGTCTTCACAAAGATTTACATGCTATTTAGTTTGTTCAACACAAAGATGGCATAGATTGTTCAACATCCATCACTTACTTCCTACATTGTGCAACACACACATATGACTAACACACACAAACTAGACCCATTACATCAGCACACACATGCATCTTCACTTCTCCTGAATAAGCATCAGATAAGCCACACCTAGTAACCCTACTAAAACTGCTAGAAGAACCACTAATTTAGTAAGCATTCAAGCAATGAGACCGACTTCATCATCACCTGCTGATCATTGCCTGGCCTTGTTACTTCTCTTTCATTGTTCCTAAGATCCAGCGCTTCCCTTCTCTTCTGTGCCCATCCATGGACATCAACACCTTCATCACCTGTTTTTCTCATACAAATACTCAACATATTCTAGCTCCCATGCCAAAAGTTGCAGCCACTCTGTCAAATGTGAAACACTTAGCATCAAAATCTGAACTTGGATGAACACGTATCAGCTCCCACTAGCAGAGATTCAATCAAATAGAACAAAATTCAAGAAAATGTAGCACACAGAGGCCAATTCTATTGCTTGCCCCATGCTTTTTGCACCTATAGAAGACCCAACTGTCGTGGTTGTTGGTGCCGTAGATTTACCGCATAACGTGTTGGATAGTTAGGCACAGTTTTCATGATTAATTCCAGAATATAAAACATAATGACATCAACTATTAACATGTGAAACTCGAACATACTAGATGCATCAATCAACATGAGTAGCAGCAGCGCAAACGGTAAAGCATCCATCGCTAAACAGATCGAGATATGTCGCACGTACCGATCTGGTGGAGGTGGTGGTGGAGGTGTAGCAGATGATGTCGCAGCCAGTAACGTTGTTGATGACAACGTTGTTGACGACGGGGACGACGGTTCGAAGTAGACGGCGTTGAAGACGACGGTAGGCAGCACCGCCCGACTTGGACGGAAGGCGACCCGTGATGAAGAGCTTGAGCGAGTCGCGCGAGCGCTTCCAAAAACCTAATTCGCCCTCTCCCGTACAGGATCGCAAGGACGAGTGGTTCCGGAGACCCGCTCTCCCGTTCGCCGATGCACGTCGGCGCGCGGGATGGAGTAGGCTATGATGGCAGCGCAAGCAGAGAGAGGTGGAAAAACCCTAATTCGTGTATTAGATGTGTTTCTGTGGTAGCCGGGAAAGAGATTATATTGGCTCGGGAAACCCTAGGCAACGTGGGCCACGCCCACGTCGCACACACGTTTTCGAGTCGGTTACTAATAGCCCACGGTCCGGGAGCGACCCGAATCGACTAACTGCGACGCGTCCGTCTAGGACTCTGTTCGTTTTCCTGAGCTGCAAAAAGTAAGGGAAGTCTTGGCTCGAAACTCAATCCACTCACCACGAGCGCGGCGCACGTCGTGACGTGACGTGTCGTGTCGAGTCGTGTCGAGACGAGACGAGCGAGCGAGGAGGAGGAGGAGCACGCGTGAACCACTCCTATTCTTACTCACTTACTAGTGGTGGAACAACCCACCTTATAAGGTGGTCTAACTTCCTCCCAACTTTCCACGTGGGACTAAACTTTCCACCTCTTGCCACTCCCTAGTGAGCTGCCACTAACTTGGGCTCAAACTCACAAGGCTGCCATTATGTGAGCTTTGAAATTTATAGGAAAATCTGAAATCTAGTATGGGCCACTAAGTGTGGACCCAATATTTCTACATAACGACGACGCCGCAACCGGATCAATGAACCAGGGAAATCTAGGGCGCATGGCGGTGGAGCAGCGAAGAGCGGATTGAGGTTGACGCAGACATTGCGGCCACCTATGCCGACATGCGGCGAGAAGTCCGGCAGCACAATCGCTCTGGTGGTAGTGATGCAACTGATTTGGGGGCTATGGTTCTGTTTTAGAGAGAGGGGAATTGCTCGCGCGGATGGGGGGTATGGTAGTTGCGCCGGTTTAGCATTTTACCCCTCCGCTTTCTCTAATCTACGACTCAATTCCCTCCCGTGACTGACAGTGGGCCTAGATACGCTCCAACGGATAGAAATAGAATACAACACTCGTCGACAAGTGGTGAGCGTCGATGAGATAACCAGCCATATTTAGTCACCAAAGAATGCGTATTCTTT
This sequence comes from Lolium rigidum, assembly GCF_022539505.1. Classification (NCBI taxonomy): domain Eukaryota; kingdom Viridiplantae; phylum Streptophyta; class Magnoliopsida; order Poales; family Poaceae; genus Lolium; species Lolium rigidum. The sequence goes on from NC_061508.1 coordinate 132,943,556, forward strand.
GGATATAGACAAGACTGCCAAGTTTGGGTAAGCGCCATGTATTTTAGTCAAAACTCCTAAACCCAAGTTCATCGCAGCGGTCATTGTAAGAGTCGTGCTGCTGCATATGGTCCCTTCTTCTCTTCAATTTCTCCGTTCTTGGTATCTCTTTCGTCTATCTCGAAGACTCGACCCCTGGCTAGCTAGCCTTTGTAGACAAAGGCCTTTCCTGGCTGCCATTCACGGAGAAGCCGCGCGCCGCGCCGTGCCGTGCGAGTGCGTGCCATCGAGGAATTTTCTGAAGGCATATTGGGCATCGGTGAGACCTCGACACTCATCAAGACAGTGTTGTTTCTTTGGCCTTTTCACCCAGACCCACCGAGTGCATGCCGAGACATGGATCGAATTTTTGTTCAATTTCAAACTGTGGAAGCTCCATGTCTGACCTGTGCTTGATTGATGTGTCTGGGGCTTTCTGCCGGGGACCATTCTCAATGATTAGGTGTACAAGCTTAGTCTTCTAAACTACGTTTAGCAATGCAACACTATTCGTCTGTACTGCTTGGCCTTCTATAGTTCTGTTATAACAGTACGTCTTCTTGGGACTCCATGCTAGTTAACTGAAGAATAGGACGGGAGCTATGGATTTTGATTTTCGTTTGCCACTAGGAACAGTCGATGTGCAAGGAGTACTCTATAGGCCGTCGCACCATGCAAATAAGTTATATGTAAACCAAAACCATCATTCAGTTGGCGTTAAACACACATTCCGTACGAGGTTAATCCGTTGTAGTAACATATGAATGGGAGAAGGGGGCAGACAACCATTTGTTTTGGTAGGTTTTTGCAGGTCTCTCTCTCTCTAGATCAATTATGCAAAGACATAGACGGGTCCAGTGGCATTGACGTATGCCAAAGCGAGCCATCAAATTAAGCTCCCAATTTAGGAACGGTACAGCTTGTCAGGTGTGTCACTCACATGAGACAACCATCTCCAACTTACTGCAATATGCCATAAATAAAACAGGTTGTCACTTGCTCTGTCACTTGCTCTCTCTGACAAGGGCCTAGTTTCAAGTGTGGGCACGGGTGTTTCTGCTTGTTTTTGCATCCATCTGCTAGGTATTTCAACTTGCGACTGTTGGATCCGCAATTAATAAAGACAGGGGATCGAGTGCCGATCAAAGCAAGTACAATAGAGACTAGTCAGCTGGCTATATGATCTTCCACATAAGCAAAATCCTAGGTGGAGGAAAGAGAAGAGAAGAGAGAGAATAGAGCAGGTTACATGCATACAGCCCGGCTACAACACACTAAACGAGAAATAAGAGGCAACATGCAGCCGATGTGAAAGCTTTTAGCCAACGGTTACCATCTCCTACCAATAATGAGCCTCCCACCGTATAAGCATTTAGTGCTATAGCCATCTTTGTAGCTAACTTGTAGTCAATCTATTGTACCGTGCCTACTCTTATAAAGGCTATTAAGGGACGTGGCAATGGTATACAGCCGGCTGCCGGCTATGCTAGCTATTAGCCATGCTCTCAATGGAGGCTGTACTACGTACGGTAAATGCGAAGAGTTACTGCTGGCTGAGAGCGGGCATTGATTCGAACATCTAGATGTCCATATTAACGAAGCCTTAGCATACAGTGTTGTCGTTCTAGAACCCGTACCCATCTTTCGAGAATCAAACAATCACAACACTATAAAAATACCGAGATTTGTTAACGAGGTTTGGACAACTCGTCGTGCTCCTCCCATGATGCTACCCTGCCAAGCGGTTTCGACAAAGGACACATGTAGCGCTCGATCTACCGGGAAGTAAGATAGCGCTAGATCGATGACTTCTAATGTTTTTCTTTGCATTGTATCCACTGGGTCCACCTTTAATTGTTTATGGGCATTTTTAACCAGGTCTTTATTTACAAAATAGGATGAAATGTAATTGCTGAAAAATTCAAAATTACACACACACACACACACACACACACACACACACACACACACACACACACACACATATATATATATATATATATATATATGCAATTACATATACAAATGAAATTGTACCTCTACAAGGAAAAAATATGCATATATTTTTCTGTTGAATAAAGGCAACTTGCATATAAATGTGATGATGCATTTAAATTACAATGCAATTTCACGTAAAAATAGAATCAGTTTCCAATTGCATATTGATGTGCAATTGCACATCTATATGCAATTATACGTGGAAAAATAGCACAAGTTTTCAAATTACACATATATGCGGCTGCACATCTATAAGCAATTGCATGAATAGAGAATATAAAATCGCCTATAAAAAACCTCCAAATTACGTGAAACCGAAATCCTAATAATGTATCTATGCCGGGGTTAAAGAAAGGAAGAAAAACACAACTGAAAATAGAAAGCAGACCCTCCCTAAAATATATTTATTATTCACGCAGCCAACACAAAAGGTAAAAAAAATACAAAATAGAATACAAGAAAAATTCCTAGCTAAAAAGAAACCCAAGCAAAACCCATAAAACTAAAAAGGCCGAACAACTAAAATGCAAAATCCCACTACAAAGTCCAGCCCTAATACTAATCCATCTAATCAGTCGATCGAGCGCTATGATAGTTCTCGATCATCCAAGAACTAGCAAAAGTGTTTGACAAACGTCAACAAAACAAGTAGTAAAAAAATCTGCAGCATTCATAGATTAACAAACATACACAACAGAAAGTCACCAGAAGTACATCAATACACAAATAATCTTCTATACTTCATTTATCAAAACAACATCCATTAGCACAGATGAAGTAATATGGACAAATCAAATTACATGCATGCCGCCACAATGTACCCAACCGCATGCATGACTGGAAGTCTGAATCGATAACAAACGTACATTTGTCCTGTGCATATGCATGCAGGTTGCAGCTATATATGTAGCTCTAGTACTAGTGCTGTTTTAGATCTACTACTACTGATCTTTCAAAAAAAGGATCTGCTACTACTGGTCCACCGTTCGTTGTTTGAGATATGTACTGTCCCATGCGTATACTCCCTCCGTTCTTAAATAAGTGGACATCTAGGCTCTAAACTTTGTCCAGAAAAAAGTGTACTCCTATCTTCCCAATGCAATTTAATTGCTTCTCTCTCATCGCACGGAAATCAAACCCAATAATATTGAGCACATATTTTTCTTGTTTTCTACAAACACTTAGCTCATTGGAGATGAAATAAATTAAAGAGGAGAGATGCATATTCCCAATGTACTTTTCACCCCACCTTATAATTTATCTTGAAAATCCCGCAGGTACACTTATTTATGGACGGAGGGAGTAGGTGGCAACAGGCACCACGTTACGGCCGGTCGTATTATGTTTCGCCCTGTATATCATCACCGCGCCCTCGCGACAGTCGTACGTATAGCTGTCAGTAAAACCCGCAGCGGGACATGCATACCTCCTCCCCACAAGGCCACAAGGGCCACACCCATCAGCTCGATCGATCACGACTATCAAGCCCTAGATCCGGTATCATCGATGGAAATCTACAGTATTTTGTCGCTGTGTAAAACACGAGTAGATTCTTAGTACTACTTGCACTGCTGTCTCGTCACATAACCTAGTGCTCTAGCAACTGATTAAGGGCCTCTTTGGATCTAACAAACTTCATAGTGATCTCGGAGGATTTTAACCCATAGAATTTTTTCCTATGGAAGCCATTTGGATCATAGGATGAGGGCATGAAATTTTGGTGGAGTCTATTCTTATGCCTTCCATTCGGTATGAATCTTAACATGGGCTCAAACCACATTCTAATTGTGTTCTTTGAGAAGTTCAATGCACTTACACTCTATCTCTCTTCCCATTCCTGCAATGATCCTGTGTTCGTTTACTATGTACCGTCCAAAGACACCCCTTATGTGTATTTTGGTATCTGTGTGTTTAATAAATATATATTAGCACTATTGTTTTTCAATTCTTGTTGTTTACTTTGGTAGTAAGCAACATGTTGACTTGCCAAACTCTGTGCCCACCACATTTTAGTGTAGTATGACCTATAGGCCTTTGAGCAAGTGAGGCGTAGAGTTGTGTCACACTAACTCAAGGGCCCATTAAACTAAAGTTAGATCTCACAAAACTTCTATATAATTACGAGAACACTTGCTGTCTATCCATGCTGCCACACTCCTCTTTGTAGATATCGCAGCACTCCCCTCTCTATGAACTCTAGATCTCCCCATCAGCAAGTTGATGACGACGTCTATGAAATGGATTTTTTGCCTTAAAGTTAAAGGTTGTAATTGAGATTTTATACCAAGGACTTTTTGACTCTAAGGTTTCAAATGTAACTGACCATTGATTAACTAAGCTTAATTTGTGATTAAGTCTTTCGTGGAGCTAATGGGAGCGTAGTTATGGTAAAAAAATGTGCCGCACTTAGGCCGGTCATAGTGGGGAGTAACTTAGACTAGTAACATATGCCATGTTACTAGTCTAGGTTACTACCTTCATAGTGGGTAGTAACTTATATGTGGTGTCATGCATAGTATCATTTATTATGTTGTAAACTCATCTTGCCTTGAGGTGTGTGATGTTATGGTAACATAACTATTTACCACCTCACTCTCTTTCTTCATTTATTAGCAAGCCATGTCACCAAAATATCTTGAGACGTGTGATGTTACTAGCTATATTACTCCCACTATGAGCAGTCTTAGCTGTATAGCGGCTCTAAATTTTGCGCCATCTACTTATGTACCGAAGCGTTTCAATTTTGGTATACGTCTCGAGAAAAAGAACGCTAGGCTTGCATTATCCTGATGCATTTATTGTTGGCAGTTTTTTTTTGGGGTAGTTCATCGTGAGCACGGTGTTTAGATGCGTGCTTCAAGCGTTTAACCGTAAGAGCCCTGTACAAACCACAACAATAAGATGCGTTCATGGCCAAAAGTCCTTTGAACAGTCATGCATGGCCTTTGTCTTGGTAGAAACTAGAACAATCCTCGATCGACCGGGTCCCTGAAAATTGGCCTAAGATCAAGGCTGAAGCCACTGAGGAATGAGAGTAATCGGGTTGGTGGGCCGCCACAAACCCCACGACGCAACATGCGCTGCGGCAACGGAGATGATCGGGTTCGATCACTAACTACCTTCCCGAAACTGGCGCCCTCGCACGGCTGGTGTCCATTGACTAGATTACTACTCAGGGTCTATTTCGGATGGCTCAGGCTCAGCTGCACCAACCAGTTAATGGAGGGATCGAGATCCACCCGTCAGAGACGTTTCGTCAGTATAGGAGCATGTCGCCGTCGTCGGACTGCCGCGGAATAAGGGCTCCATCATGGCAGATATGCGGTACCCTGCGCGCATCACTGCGTGCATGCCTGGATCTTGGCCTGGCCGGCGGTCGTGGTTAACAGGAGCGTGCCGGTGTGTCTAGATGTGGCGCAGGATGTCGACAGGTTGCTCGTGTCAAACATGCACATTAGGAGTAGTTCGTTTGTTGGTTGCTGGATGGATGTGTCATGCTCATGGATGGGCGTCTGAATTGATCGCCTTGACTGGTGCAAAAGTAGAACTGGACATGCGTCTTAGTAGTCTGTCTACTGGTGTCGTCCGTGTAATGAAGAGATCTCGATCTTAGCCGAACAAAATTCCGAATCAGCCGATCCACACATTGGACGAATTGGGTCAGATTGTCACACCCGGGCCTCACCCGCTAGCTCGATCAGGGACCAGCTCGTTCGATCTACTTCACCATCTTGAAGACGCCGCGACTCACATGCGGTCAGCCTTGAACTAATTAGAATTTTCTTCTCCTCTATCTCTGTTTACTACATGTCGACATCCTGTTTTATAGAAAAGTTTGCCAAGCTTACTGTGATTATTAGGATTTTCTGGTGGACATGTATTTCAGAAGAAGCAAATTCGAGGAGTCATTGTTTGCGAGCTTGGAAAGATATTTGTTCTCTGAAAATTGAAGGTGGGGTGGGTATAAGGAGCTTGCGACCTATGAACCAAGGACTGACCCTAATTGCAGCTTGTTGGATTGCAGATCAGCCAGGCAATTTCCTTCATGCAATTTTAAAATCCAAATACTTTACTGGCTCTTCAATTTGGCGTTCAAATTTGAATGCCCCAAAATTTGCTTTCTAGGCCACTGTTGTTCTTAAGAGCACTTCCCATTCTCAAGGCCCATTTTTCAAACCAAATCTCTTTGGGCCAGCTCTTCGTTTGGAGCACGCCGTTGTGCGATAGTTGGGCTCAAATCTATGACTCTTCAATAATTCAGCCTGAAAGCTTCATCTACCTAGCCCAAGTGAATGGTTTGTGGCTTCCTGACCAACAAGCTTGAAATTCTCATCTAATTGACATCATTTTTGGAATCCTATCGCCAATACCGCTAAAAAGACTACAATTAGTAGTTCACAAGATAAAGATTTCTTGTGTTGGAGACTAGCACCTGCAGATAAGTGCAACTCTAAAAGTGCATATAAAGTTTGTCTCAAAAATTTGAAGGATCAGGAAGATCCACAACCAAGATATGTAAATCATATAGCCATTCAGCTCCTGAAACGGATCTGGAAGAACAAAGAAGTTACTCCTAAGGTGAAAACTTTCGGATGTAGGATGATAAGGAAAACAATGCTTACATGAGCTCGTGCAGGTATGTACATATACATCTTCAAATTATGTTGCAAGTGTGGACTAGAAGAGTATGATGTCCACTTCTTTTTTTCGTTTGTAACTTTGCTAGATCTGCTTAGTTCAATGAACCTTGGTACATAAAAATTGATCAACTTGCGGCAGATTATGATAATATTACTCAGCTCCTTATTCCACTTGTTGAATATGAATCATTTGCATGCTTCTGTTGAGCATATTCTAACTTTTATGTGGTGCTTATGGAAGGCTCGTAAGTCGTAATGATTGTTTGTTCAGAAAAGAAAGCCATCCGAAACAAATAAAATATATGGATAATGCTATTGATCAAAATATGGAGATGCGGGATGTCTTGCAGGACTCAGTGAACATATACAAAATGCAGAGCAATGACTGCAACTCGGTACCGAATGTAAATCAAGAAGGGCAAGCTTAGGTTCAAGATGGTGACCAACTCCAAGAGGATACTCTGAAAGAAGGAAAAACAATTAAGATTGGTCTAGCAATCCAGCGAAGTAAATCTTCTCTGACGGTAAGGCACCAGGTTCCCAAGGATCAAGCATCAACCCAATGAAGCGATGGTTTTAATTCAAGCTTCAATAGCCAAAGCTCCCACAGAACAACTCCAAACTCAACATGTCACTTTTTTTTGAAAAGGAGGTAAAAGCTTTGCCTCATCCATTAATTAAGAAGAGAGTGTTTAGTTTTTAGGAGAAAACCAGGCGAAAACCTACATGACCGAACCCACACAAACCACGCCTGCACTTACAACCAACCGTAATAACAACCCGAGACAAACAGGGCGCACCCACACTAGCCAACACAAAGGACGACTAGACGACACGAACGAACTCCAACCATGACACTCCAACACCACGTCGACAAAGACATACCATTACATTAACGGCACCCATCAGTCCACTGCGGATCCAGGGTATGTAGCAACTAAGGTGGCGAGAAAATCGCAAACCTCTCTAGCAACAACACCTCCGGGCACCATTGCCAGCAAACTTGACTTAGCAACTCCAACACCAAAAGGAACCACATGCCTCACTTCATCGACGGAAGGAGGCATACCCTTACCACCACCCAACTTCAAGAGCTCGGGCACCATAGATCAATTCCCACACAACTCATGTAGCTCTGGTGTGATCTCAACCACCGATGACTTCTGCTCCGCGGAGCTAAGCGGAAACGGAGCCTCCACGGTGGCGAGCTCCTGCCCACCAGAAGAGAATGCCTTCGTCGACTCCAAAGAAACACCAACATGTGCCAACAACAGCTTGAGACTTTGCACCTCTTCACGAAGGGAGCGAGACGCCTCCTCGACGCAGTTAGCAACCAACTGAGCGAGCTCCAAACGCAGCAAGGCAAACTGACACTGAAGGTGAGAGTCGAAACAGGCGTTGTCGTTGAACTCCTCGCAACACCTTGGAGAGGGCTTTGGCGGCGATGTTGCAGGCGACGACGAGTGGCGCACGACCTTAGCCCAACTCCGGGACACCGAAGGACGACGTGGTTGTGCGCGCGGAGAGCGGCTCGACTGACAAGGAGCATGTGCATTCGGAGAACGTGCACGAGCATCTGGAGAGCGAGAACGAGCGGCTGGAAAACGCGCACGGCAGAATCTCTCCCGATGACCAGGACGACGACATCGAATGCATTTGAAGGGCGCACGGAATGAGTTGACCTGGTGGTCACGCTCGAGGCACCGAAAGCATCTCCCCCGAGCCCAAAGCTTAAAGGCGAGACTACGCTTGATGCCATCCTTCCAAAGCAAAGACGATGGCTCTCCGCTCGGGCGGCCGCGTCGACCCACTGATGACCCACAAGTATAGGGGGTGTATCGTAGTATCTTCGATAAGTAAGAATGTCGATCCCAACGAGGAGCAGAAGGTGTTGACAAGCGGTTTCGATGAAGGATTCACTGTAAATGCTCACAGACAAGTATTCAGGGGGTTTCGATGTAACAGATGAATAAAGTACGAGTAAGTAAAGTGCGAGAGTAACAATTGCAGCGAGTGACCCAATCCTTTTTAGTACAAAAGACAAGCCGTTTTGTTTACTTATAATGACCAAACGTTCTCGAGGACACACGGGATTTTAGTCTAGTGCTTTCGCTACATACGGCTAATTAATCTTCATTGTTTTGATAAGTGTTGTGTGGGTGAACCTATGCTAATGTACCGCCCTTCCTAGGACTAATACATACTTGTGATTATACCCCTTGCAAGCATCCGCAACTACAAGAAAGTAATTAAGATAAATCTAACCACAACCTTAAACTACGAGATCCTCGCTATCCCTCCTCGCATCGATATACCAACGGGGGCTCAGGTTTCTGTCACTCCGGCAACCCCGCAATTGGCAAACGAGTACAAGATGCATTCCCCTAGGCCCATAAAGGTGAAGTGTCATGTAGTCGACGTTCAAACGACACCACTAGAAGAATAGCACCACAACTTAAATATCTTAACATTGAATATTACTCAACCATACTTCACTACTAACATTTAGACTTCACCCATGTCCTCAACAACTAAACGAACTACTCACGAGACATCATATGGAACATGATCAGAGGTGATATGATGATGAATAACAATCTGAACATAAACCTTGGTTCAACGGTTTCACTCAATAGCATCAATAACAAGTAGAAATCAACACCGGGAGAGTTTCCCCTATCAAACAATCAAGATCAAACCCAAATTGTTACAGCGGTGACGAGGTGCAGCGGTGGAGACGGCGGTGATGATGATGAAGATGACGATGATGGTGATGGAGATGATGTCCAGCTCGATGGCGGTGACGATGGCGTCGATTTCCCCCTCCGGGAGGGAATTTCCCGGCAGATCTCAGCCTGCCGGAGAGCTCTTTTCTCTCTGGTGTTCTCCGCCCCGCGAGGCGGTTGTGGCTCTTCGCGACGTACCCCCGGAGCTTAGGTTTTCGGGACGAAGGCATACGCGAAGAAAAGGAGGCGAGAGGGGCTGTGGGCCCCCTCCTCACGAGGCGGCGCGGCCGGGCAGGGCCTCGCGCCGGCCGTGAGGGGGCCCACGGCGGCCCTCCTCGGCTCCCCCTTCCGGCTCCCTTCGTCATCTGGAAAAATAGGATTTTTCGTATAATTCCCGTCAATTGTTGATCTTCCGAAATATTGCGTTCTGACGGTGCTTTTTCCAGCAGAATCCTGGCTCCGGTGCGCGATCCTCCAATAATCATGAAACATGCAAAATGGATGAAATAACATAAGTATTATCTCCAAACATGAAATATATCAATGAATAACAGCAATTTATGATATAAAATAGTGATGCAAATTGGACGTATCAACTCCCCCCAAGCTTAGACTTCGCTTGTCCCCAAGCGAAACTGAACTCGGTAAACAGGACCACATGTTTATGGAGTGAAGAGTCGATAAATCAAATACGGACAAGAAGCATCATATTCATTCACACAAGACATTCTAGTAAACAACTTCCTCATATAATTCAACTTGAAACAAGTATAAGGTAATCACAAATAAAGGTGCATAAGAAATCATAATTGGTGATGGCAAACTTCGTTCTTGGTCAGAGAACAATTAACAGGTTATTCGTATCTATCAAGCAGCACTCTCATGTTAAAGTTTATATGGCTCATCTTGCATACTCAATCATAATGATCATTGATAACTTTCAAAGATATATTCATTTAGATAAAACTTGTACTAAACAAGGAAGAATAAAAGACATGATGAAGCAAATCACAATATAATAGTTTGATCGCAACAACTCAAATGCTCGCTTGAGATGGAGGGAAATAGGTTTACTGACTCAACATAAAGTAAAAGACAGGCCCTTCGCAGAGGGAAGCAGGGATTAAATCATGTGCTAGAGCTTTTTCAATTTTGAAATCACATAAAGAGAATAAAAGTAAGGTTTTGAGAGGTGTTTGTTGTTGTCAACGAATGGTAGCGGGTACTCTAACCCCCTTGCCAAACAGACCTCCAAAGAGAGGCTCCCATGAAGGACGTTATCTCTACCAGCAAGGTAGATCATCCCTCTTCTCTTTTGTTTACACATGTACTTTAGTTTATTTAAGGATGACACTCCCCCAACCTTTGCTTACACAAGCCATGGCTAACCGAATCCTCGGGTGCCTTCCAACAATCTCATACCATGGAGGAGTGTCTATTGCAAAATTAAGTTGCTTACCGATGAATCGAGAGCAAAACATGTGAAGAGAATTATTAATGAAAGTTGATTAATTGGGGCTGGGAACCCCGTTGCCAGCTCTTTTGCAAAATTATAGGATAAGCGGATGAAGCCACTAGTCCATTAGTGGAAGCTGCCTAACAAGACTAAAAGATAAAACACCACATACTTCCTCATGAGCTATAAAACATTGACACAAATAAGAAGTAATAAATTTTGAATTGTTTAAAGGTAGCACATGAAGTATTTACTTGGAATGGCAGGGAAATACCATGTAGTAGGTAGTTATGGTGGACACTAATGGCATAGGTTCGGTTTAAGGGTTTGGATGCACGAGAAGTATTCCCTCTCGGTACAGGTCTTTGGCTAGCAAGGTTAATTAGCAAGCATAAGAGTTGAGGGAAACAAACGAATATACATGTGATAGAAACAATCATGCATCTTTCTTGTAAGCACAAACAATTTTAACTTCAGAATAATAAGCTATGAGCTAACAAGAAAGGAAGACAATGGAACTATATGTATTTCTCTTTTCTACTTAAACCTCAAGGTGTTGTTGCTATTGACCAATGCTAAGTTTGCCAAAACCAAATAGATTTACTCAATGCTCCCAAAGTGGTACCAATACTAAAATCAAGATCAATCATATAATAGAAATTGCAAACTAAAATAAGGTGTGCAATATGTAAATGATAAGACTTCTCATTAATATTTCATAACGATAACTCACACCAAGGGATACATAGACAAACTAAAGGAGAGATACTTCCACACTGCAACCCATCTTATATGATAACTTCCCTACTCATGATATGACACTACTTGATAGTAAAAAGTAAAAAGGTGGTGATGATGTGATACCGCGGCACTCCCCCAAGCTTGGAACAAACCAAGGGGATGCCAATACCGATGATGAATTACTCCTTTGGCGATGGTGGTGATGAATTCCTCCCGCGCTTCTTACAGATCTCCTTCAGCTTCAGCTTCTCAGCTTGGCAATTCGGCACTAAGACTCGAAGAGATTCATTGTTATCCGAAGTTGGCGGTGGCGACCTTGTGATGGGTATCGAGTAATATTCCGAGCATTCTACGGAGTCGGTAATTCTCCTCCCGGAGTATCTCCACTTCTCTTCTTAGTGCCCGATATTGACCACAAAACTCATCGGTAGTCCGTAGAGCTTCTTCCAACGACAGGGAAAGAGTCGAGGCTAAGCGCGAGTGGTAAGGGTCCCCGCAAGTTATGAGAGAAAGAACGTCGAGTGTCAACGGATCCCACCAAGATTTGCTTACTCCCAACAGCTTGTTGCTCTTGTTTTGACGACACCCTTTTCACTTCTTCCTTCGAAGGCCCTTTGCCCTTGTTGTCGGAGGCCATGGTGCTCTAGATCAAAGACAGATCCTGACAGAAACAGCTCAAAACAAAACACGTCGAGAAAACGATATACGGACCTCCAGGGGTCCGGGGGATTATATAGCAAAATTTTTCACAACAAACGGAAAGTACCAGGTCAAACCACAGTCGGAGAGGGACAACGAGGCGGTGTCCTCATAGGGCGGCGCGGCCAGGCTGGGGCCCGCGCCGGCCTGTGGGGGCACCTCCTCGTGCGCCTCCTCCACTCCGTTTCGATCTCGTAATTTTTCATATTTTCCAAAAACAACAAAAACATTGTTCGGAAAGTGAATCGCGAACTTTTTATTACCTGTACTGTTACCTATTCAAAGTCGAGTTCGGCGGATCGTCAATTTGACCTTTGATGAAAGCCTCCGGTGTTTCCACTCAAATAACATCAACATCAACATTATAAGAATCACCTGAGATATAATGCTTGAGTCTTTGTCCATTCACCACTTGCGTGGCGTTGCCTTGGAGAGAACTAATTTTAATTGCTCCTGAACGATACACCTCCTCAACGACATATGGTCCTTCCCATTTCGAGAGTAATTTCCCGCAAAGAATCCGAGACGAGACCGATACAATAGGACTTTGTCCCCAATATTAAACTCTCTTTTGATAATCCTTCTATCATGCCATTTCTTAACTTTCTCTTTAAAGAGTTTAGCATTTTCATAAGCTTCACTTCTCCATTCATCTAGAGAACTTAATTGCAGCAACCTCTTATTACCGGCTAGTTTAGGATCTTTATTTAGTTCTCTAACAGCCCAATAAGCCTTGTGCTCTAGTTCTAAAGGTAAATGACAAGCTTTTCCATAAACCATTTGTTGCGGTCAGAAACCCACCGGCGAGCAGCGACGGGCAACACGGTAGAGCCGGGAGGCTCCCAGGACTGCGGCTGGCCCTGGTCCCTCCGAGCGACGGCCCGCAAAGACTCCGGCACGCACGTCCGATGTCCGATGCAAGGCGTGCCACCTGACCTATACCTGGTCAGGAAGGTGTTGGATTTGCCTCGCTTAGTTTCCTGCATGGCATACACGTAAACATTAAATACGAGCCTCGATCGGCTCTCAGGTTGTCCTGTGAATCGGCTCAAGGAACATCCTACGCGTGATTGAGCCTGGCGGCCACGCACGGTGATCGTAAACCGACCCTAGACAAGGCCTAAAAGCCAACATGAAGTTGATCCCCGGAACATCTTGCCTAGGGCTAGCAAACTACACCCTACGCGCCACTCGGATCCTTCAACCCGTTTGTAAGGCCTAACTATGCAGATATTAAACTAATCCTTGAAGAACAAGGAGCAATCATAACGGATCGGATCTACTAAATAATGATCAAGCGGGGTGCCGCCCTTACACCCAAGATAGGTGTAAGGGCGGCTAAACGTCTAAGGGTTGCACGGACGAAAGCATATGATACGATGAAACAATGCTAACCCTAACACATCTATGATAACTACGTTGCTCGCCATCAACAAGGCTTCAAGCACGAGCAACGCATGAACGACGAATAAACGTGTATTGCCTAGATCGCAAGATGCGATCTAGGCAAGCATGATGCTTACCCGGAAGAAACCCTCGAGACAAGGGAGTTGGCGATGCGCCTAGATTGGTTTGTGGTGAACGTGATTGTTGTTTATTTCATAAACCCTAGATACATATTTATAGTCCGTATACTTTCTAACGTGGGAATAATCCCAACCGGGCACGAGCCAAACTCTATCTAATCGACACGTATCCTACTATGTTACAGATACACGGGCAAACTAGCCCAAACTTTGCATATAAGGCCGATTCATGTATTTCTTCCATATATATTCTTCAAGCCCATCTTTAATCGCGGCCCACCTCTGATCCGGTCAAATTCTGGCGATAACACATGCCCCCCTGGTTTTGGAAATGACAATTCCAAAATCACTCTGCTTTTTATTCGTCGGGTCATGTCGTGGCCGAACAGAACCGTCGCAGTATCCTTCATCATGATGCCTTGCCTCCTCAAATTCTTTGCAAGATTTGATAGCTTTAGCATCACTCCCTCGGAAACCGCAATGGCATTAAATCTCCACTATACCCCTCTTATTTAACTGTGCCGAACGGTTCGCCACTTCATCCTCTTGCTCTGTTCCGGCCATCGGCACCTAAAAAACCCCCTTTCCCTGTAGCAATGTCTTCCTCTTCCTCCATCTCCTCGAGCCTCTCTTTCCAATCTTCCTCCTCGAGCAAGCGAGAGTGGAACTTTGACCACGTGCCGGATGGCCCACCCGAAGCACTCGTCGGGTCGATGGTGACTTACCTCCGACCGATGGGGAGGACGACCTCGAGTTCCTCATCGAAGGGGAGCCGAAGAGCGAGAGCGAAGACGACCTCCACTCCCGGGCGAACTCCACCTCCTCCGACGAGGAGGAGGAAGAAGAAGAAGTAGAGGAAGAAGAGGAAGAGGAGGAGGATGATTCCTCCTCCTCCGCTGGGTATCCGTCGGCGAAGCGCTTCCGCGCTTGGGCGGACAGCGAGGACGATGATGATGACGAGGAAGAAGAGGCTCCGGCCGAGGGCTGGGGCAGCAGCGACGAGGAACTCTCCGGAAGCAGCGCCGGCGGCAGCTACGATGCCGACGACGAGGCCAGCGAGGATTAGTAATGTAGGACTAGTAGTTCCTGAGCAATCGGCTCTTCTTTCGTTCTTCTTTTCTTGAGCAATCGGCTCTTCATTGTAAAAAAACCCCCCTTATTAATGAAGAAGAAATTTCTCAGCTGATTCTGTTCTTTTACCAATTTTGCCGATTGCTAACATAAGTCAGCAAATCAAGAGCCGATGGCAGCGCATCGGACCTTGCCATGAAACGCGAGCAAAGCCAACTCTATTGCCTATCCAAATGGTAATCTGCGACTTGTCCGAAAGAGCAAAACTCAGATCCCCAAATCGCCGCTTGAACAGATCCAACCTACGGCCATATGAACCTCAGATGACAATCGCGCAGGTTCGCAGCTGCAACGGACCCAAGGGCAACATCATCCAATGCCCACGCTATGGTCTCTGGCCTGAAGGTGATCCTTAACCGCTCCTGGCTGTCCAAACATAGCGCCTTGCTCTATCTTTTTGCAGCAACAGAAACGGCCCTGACCCTGTAGATGATGATGGCTTCCCTTTCAGGCTCCTTCCAACAACTCTGGTGATCTTTTTCTGCAACAACTCACCACTTTCGAAGGAGTTTATGATGCAGGGTCAGCCGATGACACTTCAATCGGCTTCCAAAAACAGAGTGCCTACCAAATCAGCTGCCCCCCGAGCCTCAGTCAAGGCGAGAACGGCGGTGAGGACATACAGTTCAGACAAATGGACCCGAACTTGAGCGAATCTGAGAAACCCAACACGCAGAGCCAGCCAAACTTGCCACCATCGATCACCTTTTCTTCCGTTGAAAGCCGATATTGTAGGCGAAACACCAATGGCTTAATGAACACAAGGCTGTCTTGTACGCCAAACTGACACCTCGGACGATGATCGTCGAACCGGCGACCTTGCGCAAAGGGTTGGAAGTCTCGATGAAAATCCGCGTCGTGAACACGCAGCGGGTAGATCCTATGTAATTGTACTAGAGTCGATGGCTGTGCATCGGCTTTGTTTCTTAGCTCTAAAGTCGATGTCCGTGCACCGGCTGTATATCGTGAGATTTTTTTTACTGGCCGATTTTTCTATCGGCCCCCAATATTTATTTAACACCGGCGTAAGGGCGGATCAACATTAAATACGAGCCTCGATCGGCTCTCAGGTTGTCCTGTGAATCGGCTCAAGGAGCCGATCCACCCATGATCCGTACGAGGTGTACGGTCAGATGGTGGTCCTGCTTGATCAAAATAAAGCTAAAACAACCTACTACGATTTAGGGTTTTCACCACATAATCGGAACATCCTACGCGTGATTGAGCCTGGCGGCCACGCACGGTGATGGTAAACCGACCCTAGACAAGGCCTAAAAACCAACATGAAGTTGATCCCCGGAACATCTTGCCTAGGGCTAGCAAACTACACCCTACGCGCCACTGGATCCTTCAACCCGTTTGTAAGGCCTAACTATACAGATATTAAACTAATCCTTGAAGAACAAGGAGCAATCATAACGGATCGGATCTACTAAATAATGATCAAGCGGGGTGCCGCCCTTACACCCAAGATAGGTGTAAGGGCGGCTAGACGTCTAAGGGTTGCACGGACGAAAGCATATGATACGATGAAACAATGCTAACCCTAACACATCTATGATAACTACGTTGCTCGCCATCAACAAGGCTTCAGCACGAGCAACGCATGAACGACGAATAAACGTGTACTGCCTAGATCGCAAGATGCGATCTAGGCAGCATGACGCCTACCCGGAAGAAACCCTCGAGACAAGGGAGTTGGCGATGCGCCTAGATTGGTTTGTGGTGAACGTGATTATTGTTTATTTCATAAACCCTAGATACATATTTATAGTCCGTAGACTTTCTAACGTGGGAATAATCCCAACCGTGCACGAGCCAAACTCTATCTAATCGACACGTATCCTACTATGTTACAGATACACGGGCAAACTAGCCAAAACTTTGCATATAAGGCCGATTCATGTATTTCTTCCATATATATTCTTAAAGCCCATCTTTAATCGCGGCCCACCTCTGATCCGGTCAAATTCTGGTGATAACACATGCCCCCTGGTTTTGGAAATGACAATTCCAAAATCACTCTGCTTTTTATTCGTCGGGTCATGTCGTGGCAGAGCAGAACCGTCGCAGTATCCTTCATCATGATGCCTTGCCTCTTCCACTTCTCCGCGTGACGTGGCAATTTTTTTTTTGTTGGGCACCACTTCCTCGGAAACTGCTGTGGTATTGAATCTCCACTATATCCCCTTTTATTTAACCGCTCCAAACAGTTTGCTTCTTCATCCCCTTCGCATTAGCACTCCAAAAGCCCTCCTGCGCCACCATGTCTTCTTCCTCCTCCGCCTCATCGGGTCTTTCCACCCAATCCTCCTCCTCCCGCGAGCCGACACCGGAGTGGGACCCGGAGGAGGCCCATGCGGCCAACATCCGCCGCGCCATCGAAGCCGGGGAGGAGTCCAGTCACGACTTCTCCGTCCGGTCTGAGGACGACAAGTCCTCGACCGACGGGGAAAGTGACCTCCGCTTCCTTGCCGACGGGGAAACGGAGGAGGAGAGAGATGACGATCGCTTCTCCTGGGATGACTTCACCTCCTCCTCCTCCTCCGAGGAGGAGGAGGAGGAGGAGGACGACACCTCCTCCGATGAGCCGCTGGCCAAGCGCTTCTGCCCCTGGCCGGGGAACCTCAGCGACTTCGACAGCGACGACGATGACGCTGACGAGGAGGACGAGGACAACGAGGGCCCCGCCGGCGGCCGCCGCAGCTAGCAGCGACGACGAGCCCGCCGGGAGTAGCGCCGACAGCGGCGACGACGGCGACGACGAGGGCAGCGACGGCCCGTAGATAGGACCCTTAGCATAGGATCAGTAGTAGTAGATGGGGCAATGTATCCCCTAGTACTTCCTTTTGAGAGCAATCAGCTCTTTATGTAAGAAATCCTGTTTATCAATGAAGAATTCCCCTCAATTTGATTTTGCCGATTTCCTTTAAGCTAATTTAGCCGATTTCCCCTCATGCTGACTTTGCCGATTGTCCACTTAGCCAATGCTCTATGAGCCGATGGCAACGCATCGGTCTTTCACAATCTATCCTTCAACTCTTCGACTGATGACTTTGAGACCTGGGGGATAATGTGGAAGACCCTTGCCTTCAAGAGAGCCCTTAAATTCCTCCCACCAGCTCCAGTGATCCTCTTCTGCAAGAACTCACCATCTTTGAAGAAGGTTGCGACGCAGGACCAGCCGATGACACCCCAATCGGCTTCTAAAAATAGAGCATCTACCAGGTCAGCTGCCCCCGAGCCTCAGTCAAGGCGAGAATAGCGGTGAGGACACACAGATCAGACAAAGGGTTTTGAGCTCAGGCAATTCTGAGACAGCCACCATGCAGAGCCAGCCAAACTTGCCACCATCGATCACCTTTTCTTCCATTGAAAGCCAATATTGTAGACGAAACATCAACGGCTTAATGAGCAAAAGGCTGCCCTGCATGCCAAAACTGACGCTTCTGACAGTACTGCTGAACTGGCGACCTTGCGCAAAGGGTTGGAAGTCCTCGAAATGAAGGTCCTGGCACCAAAATCGGTCATTGCCGCTGAGGAAGCTCTCATTGTTCACTCCCTCCAGGAAGCAAAAGGCCATCCGCGTCTTGAACACGCAGCGGGTAGATCCTGTGTAATTGTACTAGAGTCGATGGCTGTGCATCGGCTTTGTTTCTTAGCTCTAAAGTCGATGTTCGTGCATCGGCTGTACATCATGAGAATTTTTTTACTGGCCAATTTTTCTATCGGCCCCCAATATTTCACTGCACATGTATCGCACATGTTCATCTGATTAGGTGGCCCCCAATATTTCACTGCACATGTATCGCACATATTCATCTGATTAGGTGCCCCCCGAGCCGAATCTGCCAGGTAACTGCGGATATCGGCTCTGTAGTTAGCCAAGGCACTGTATTTGAACGTCGGCTCCGTTAGGCCCAATGTTGACTTTTTCCAGCTCTTCAGCCGACGTAAACCCATTGCCCATTAGATCGACGTTGAACCCAGTGCGAATGCATGGTGAGGATAATTTTGGCCGATTGCTGGAATCGGCCTCCATGTTGATTGAATCGCTCAATGAAGGTTTTGCGATGTTCCTCCATAGATCTTTGGGGCCGATCACACGGATCGGCATCGCCACATTTGCCCATAGATGTTGCTCTTGTTACACGGTCAGGCCGGTGGATAAGACCAGCCTCACCCCGTCCTTCGTCACGTCGATGCGCTCGCAGTCGTCCAAATTGATGCCTGAGAGTGGCTCTTGGCCTCGTTGTCTCCCAAACGTTCATGCCGGCCATTGAAATCTCGGCTGAATCATCTGCGTGGACGACCTCTACTTCATCTCCATCCCACTGTATTAGGCATTGGTGCATCGTGGATGGAATGCAACAGCTTGGCGTGGATCCAATCTCTCCCTAGCAGGACAAAGCATAGGTGCTCTTGCCGTCAACAATAAAGAACGTCGTAGGGATGGTTTTCCTTCCTACGGTCGGATCCACGTTCGGAACACCTTGTGCGTCGATGCTTGGCCGTTGAAATCGCTCGGTGTCACGTTGGTCTTGATCGGATCCGAGCTAGAGCGTCCCAACCGACGTAGCATGGAGTATGGCATAATGTTGATCGCCGCTCCGTGTCCACCAGAGATCTTGTTGACAGTGCTGCCCATTGATATAGCCTCGCAAGTACTGTGGCCTTCGGATGTCCGTAGCTTCTTTCTCGTGGCTTCTCAAAGATAACCGGCCGTGGGCCGCAATCAAGTTGTGCCACAGGTGCTTCGTCTAATCCTCGGAGCACTAAACTCCGTCGGAAGGATGAACACCATGTTTGTGCCAGCCGATGTTTCATCATCGGCTTTCTTTTGTCCGGGGCGCCACTCTTTCCTTTGTGGCCGACCTTCTTCGTCCAGGGTTCGCTGAATTTTAGCGGCCGGATCAGGCCGCGCCTTCCTCAACGTGTGCGGTATAACCTTTCGGCTTCCTCCAAACCACGTAGTCGCCGAACCCTACGCTTTTGGGAACGGCTGAGTCCATCGTGGCACCACCTTGGCCGGTGGTACTTATCTTCTTCTTCTTCATCATTGTCTTCCAATTCCTCGAGATCTTCCACCCGAGAGGACTCAGCATGCTTGTTCCGAGGCGGGAGAGGCCCTAGACGCTTGAACACGGATACGTTAGCTGCATCCTTCTTCTTCTGTCTACATTCTCGAGCGGTTGCCGATTGTAGGCAATCGGCTCATTCCCGAATCCCAGCGAAGTACCGAAGAAGGGACAGTCCCAGTGCCTATCCCCGTTGTCTTGCTCCCTCGACTTTTCCTTGGCGTGGCGCTCATATCTCTCCTCATCGCGATCATGCCGATGAGGTCTCCTGGCGTCCCTAACCAGACGATCTCTTTCGTCATCGTTGTTGTATCGTCGGCGTTGGTCGTATTGACTCACATATTTGTTGAGAAGGTGATCAGAGAGAGGTCGCTGATATCTCACATTCCTAACTTCTCCCTCCGTGATGTAGCGCTTGCCATCGTGCCGGAGCCGATCGCGTGGAACGGCTTCCTCTTTGTCGTTGTCATGAGAGCAGCTGCCCTCGTCATCGTTCTTACCAGGGTGGTGCCCGTGTCCTACCATGTTGATGTTGAACGATAAACTTGGCCGGCACCTCCCAGGGTAAGTGTACTCCACCATGTTAACGGCGGGGAAGGGGTGTGTGTCGACTTTCATGGCGTATCGGCTGAAAATTAGACGCCCTTGTTCTATCGCCATTTGGATCCGCCGACGCCACACCCTGCAGCCGTTGGTGGCATGGGTGAACGTGTTATGCCATTTGCGTATGGCTTTCCGTTCAACTCCCGCGCCGTGGGGATCTTGTGGCCTTCGGGTACCTTTAGCCGCTTCTCCTTAAGTAGGAGGTCGAAAATTTGCTCAGCCTTGGTGACGTCGAAGTCAAACCCTCTTGGAGGACCTTGTGGCTTAACCCACTCGCAGGACACGGGGCTTGCCCCCCGAGTCCATTCAGCCACTGCTACCTCCTGATCTCCCGCGGAGCCTTCATCTTCATCTTCCTCAACCAGGACCACCGCACGCTTGAATTTATCCTGGTATACATCTGGGTGGCGCTGTTCATATAATGACGCCTTCGCACCATGTGCGCCGTTGAAGGGTAGTCTCGCTTGGGAGGCCACGTCCTTGATCGGTGATGCGAGACCCACCACCGCCAACTCGATCGCTTCTTTTCAGTCACACGAGCCGAATAGCATCGGTTCCTAACGGTCCCGAAGCGCCGGAGGTATTCCGACACCGTTTCTCCGCGCTTCGTCGTACTTGTGCTAGATCGGCAATACCAGCCTCGGAAGCCTCCGAGTGATACCGCATGTGGAACTCGCTCCTCCAACTCGCTTCCAAGTCCGGATTGAGTCCGGTGGCAGCGATGCGTACCACCCGAAAGCCGATCCCGTGAGGGACCGTGCGAAGAACCTCACACGCAGCCTCATCCGATGCCGAGATCGTGCTCCAGCTGTGCCAAATATCGGCTCACATGCTCGATTGAGCCGGAACCATCCGATCCACTAAATTTGGAGAATTCGGGAGCCGATATTTGGGTGGTAGTGGGATCAACTCGTACTCGTTGGGGTACGGCTTGGAATAGCCGATTGCCCTCCTTTTCGGCACCATGCCGAACTCGGTCTCTCAAGATTGTACCGATCCGATCCGCGGTGCCGGCCGGCAGGAGTCGAACTCGAAGATTCGCCGGAGTGGCATACTTAGCCAGCCATGCTTGCTTCTCAAGCTCCGAGCCAACCGCAGGAGTTGGGCTCGGGAGGTTTATCGGGGTGGCATACTTAGCTAGCCACGTCTCGCTTCTCAAGATCCGTTCCCGAAGTTCCTCCCGTTGTTCCGTAGTTCCTCGCTGTTGCAGCCTGGTTTGTGAGTGCCCGTGTATCGCAGTCCGGCACGTATGTGCACGTATATCCGTGAGGGATCTCCTTAGGCGCCTCATGCAAGAACCGGTAATCACTAGGGTCACCACCGATCTTGTAGACGACGTATGCTCTGAAATCGGCACTTCTGGTGCTGCCACCGCGAATGGCAGCGGTGGTCGGGACTGGAGTGGCATCTCTCCTTGGTGAGTCCCTAGAGCTGGTCCTGGCGGAGAGTACTGATGCCTCATGATTTCCTGGGTCACCCGAAGAGCGACACGCTCCAAAGTGTTCACCAGGCTCTCAGAATGGCGGTGCAGCGAATGAGCTACCATGAAGTCAATCTCCTGACGCAGGGACCTGGTGCGTTCTTCTGACGGGGCGGACAGGTCCACTCCATCAAGCGCGCCTTCAGGTGAGAACCCTTTCCACCTGATGCCATGTGAGCGGGTTCTGTGAAAAGAGCCGATGAGGTCGGCTTCGAGGATTGCTTTGACCTCGTCATACTTCTTCTTGAGCTCCTCGGCCGATCCTCGTACGTGATCGGAGTGCCCTCCGCCATCTCGGATGTAGATGGCGATGCGGTTGATGTCGAAGACGGTCCCACCGGGCGTGCCGTGAATGTGTTGCGGTCGAAACCCACCGGCGAGCAGCGACGGGCAACACAAGTAGAGCCGGGAGGCTCCCCGGACTGCGGGCTGGCCCCGGTCCCTCCGAGCGACGGCCCGCAAAGACTCCGGCACGTACGTCCGATGCCGGTGCAAGGGCGTGCCACCCGACCTATACCTGGTCGGGAAGGTGTTGGATTTGCCTCGCTTAGTTTCCCGCATGGCATCCACGTAAACATTAAATACGAGCCTCGATCGGCTCTCAGAGTTGTCCCGTGAATCGGCTCAAGGAGCCGATCCACCCATGATCCGTACGAGGTGTATGGTCGGATGGTGGTCCCGCTTGATCAAAATAAAGCTAAAACAACCTACTACGATTTAGGGTTTTCACCACATAATCGGAACATCCTACGCGTGATTGAGCCTGGCGGCCACGCACGGTGATCGTAAACCGACCCTAGCAAGGCCTATAAACCAACATGAAGTTGATCCCCGGAACATCTTGCCTAGGGCTAGCAAACTACACCCTACGCGCCACTGGATCCTTCAACCCGTTTGTAAGGCCTAACTATGCAGATATTAAACTAATCCTTGAAGAACAAGGAGCAATCATAACGGATCGGATCTACTAAATAATGATCAGCGAGTGCCGCCCTTACACCCAAGATAGGTGTAAGGGCGGCTAGACGTCTAAGGGTTGCACGGACGAAAGCATATGATACGATGAAACAATGCTAACCCTAACACATCTATGATAACTACGTTGCTCGCCATCAACAAGGCTTCAAGACGAGCAACGCATGAACGACGAATAAACGTGTACTGCCTAGATCGCAAGATGCGATCTAGGCAGCATGACGCCTACCCGGAAGAAACCCTCGAGACAAGGGAGTTGGCGATGCGCCTAGATTGGTTTGTGGTGAACGTGATTGTTGTTTATTTCATAAACCCTAGATACATATTTATAGTCCGTAGACTTTCTAACGTGGGAATAATCCCGACCGTGCACGAGCCAAACTCTATCTAATAGACACGTATCCTACTATGTTACAGATACACGGGCAAACTAGCGCAAACTTTGCATATAAGGCCGATTCATGTATTTCTTCCATATATATCCTTCAAGCCCATCTTTAATCGCGGCCCATCCGGTCAAATTCTGGTCGTTTTAGCTTAGTTTTGATCAAGCAGGACCACCATCTGATCGTACACCTCGTACGGATCATGGGTGGATCGGCTCCTTGAGCCGATTCACAGGACAACCTGAGAGCCGATCGAGGCTCGTATTTAATGTTTACGTGTATGCCGCAGGAAACTAGCGAGGCACATCCAACACCTTCTTGACCAGGTATAGGTCAGTGGCACGCTTGCACCAAGCATCGGACGTGCGTGTCGAGTCTTGCGGGCCGTCGCTCGAGGGACCAGGCCGCCGCAGTCCCGGAGCCTCCCGGCTCTACCGTGTTGTCCGTCGCTGCTCGCCGGTGGGTTTCTGACCGCAACACATTCTGGCACGCCCGGTGGGACATACACGTAAAGATTTGTTTGATCATTAAGGGTCCCACCGGGCGGTCAGAAACCCACCGGCGAGCAGCGACGGGCAACACAGTAGAGCCGGGAGGCTCCCAGGACTGCGGCTGGCCCTGGTCCCTCCGAGCGACGGCCCGCAAAGACTCGGCACGCACGTCCGATGCTGGTGCAAGGGCGTGCCTATACCTGGTCAGGAAGTTGTTGGATGTGCCTCGCTTAGTTTCCTGCATGGCATACACGTAAACATTAAATACGAGCCTCGATCGGCTCTCGAGTTGTCTCGTGAATCGGCTCAAGGAGCCGATCCACCCATGATTCGTACGAGGTGTACGAATATATGGTGGTCCTGCTTGATCAAAATAAGGCTAAAACGACCTACTACGATTTAGGGTTTTCACCACATAATCGGAACATCCTACTCGTGATTGAGCCTGGCGGCCACGCACGGTGATCGTAAACCGACCCTAGACAAGGCCTAAAAACCAACATGAAGTTGATCCCCGAACATCCTCGTCTAGGGCTAGCAAACTACACCCTACGCGCCACCGGATCCTTCAACCCGTTTGTAAGGCCTAACTATGCAGATATTAAACTAATCCTTGAAGAACAAGGAGCAATCATAACGGATCGGATCTACTAAATAATGATCAAGCGGGGTGCCACCCTTACACCTAAGATAGGTGTAAGGGCGGCTAGATGTCTAAGGGTTGCATGACGACAGCATATGATACGATGAACAATGCTAGCCCTAACACATCTATGATAACTACGTTGCTCGCCATCAACAAGGCTTCAGCACGAGCAACGCATGAACAACGAATAAACGTGTCATCGCCTAGATCGCAAGATGCGATCTAGGCAGCATGATGCTTACCCGGAAGAAACCCTCGAGACAAGGGAGTTGGCGATGCGCCTAGATTGGTGTGTGGTGAACGTGATTGTTGTTTATTTCATAAACCCTAGATACATATTTATAGTCCGTAGACTTTCTAACGTGGGAATAATCCCAACCGGGCACGAGCCAAACTCTATCTAATCGACACGGATCCTACTATGTTACAGATACACGGGCAAACTAGCCCAAACTTTGCATATAAGGCCGATTCATGTATTTCTTCCATATATATCCTTCAAGCCCATCTTTAATCGCGGCCCACCTCTGATCCGGTCAAATTCTGGTGATAACACATGCCCCCCCTGGTTTTGGAAATGACAATTCCAAAATCACTCTGCTTTCTATTCGTCGGGTCATGTCGTGGCAGAGCAGAACCGTCGCAGTATCCTTCATCATGATGCCTTGCCTCTTCCACTTCTCCGCGTGACCTGGCAATTTTTTTTTCTCTTTTGTTGGGCACCACTTCCTCGGAAACTGCTGTGGCATTGAATCTCCACTATATCCCCTTTTATTTAACCGCTCCAAACAGTTTGCTTCTTCATCCCCTTCGCATTAGCACTCCAAAAGCCCTCCTGCGCCACCATGTCTTCTTCCTCCTCTCGCCTCATCGGGTCTTTCCACCCAATCCTCCTCCTCCCGCGAGCCGACGCCGGAGTGGGACCCGGAGGAGGCCCATGCGGCCAACATCCGCCGCGCCATCGAAGCCGGGGAGGAGTCCAGCCACGACTTCTTCGTCCGGTCTGAGGACGACAAGTCCTCGACCGACGGGGAAAGTGACCTCCGCTTCCTTGCCGACGGGAAACGGAGGAGGAGAGCGATGACGATCGCTTCTCCCGGGATGACTTCACCTCCTCCGAGGAGGAGGAGGAGGAGGAGGACGACACCTCCTCCGACGAACCGCCTCGCCAAGCGCTTCGCCCCGGCCGGGGAACCTCGGCGACTTCGACAGCCGACGACGACGACGCCGACGAGGAGGACGAGGACAATGAGGGCCCCCGCCGGTGGCCGCCTGCAGCGAGCCGACGACGAGCCCGCCGGGAGTAGCGCCGACGGCCGGCGACGACGGCGACGACGAGGGCGGCGACGGCCCGTAGATAGGACCCTTAGCATAGGATCGGTAGTAGTAGATGGGGCAATGTATCCCCTAGTACTTCCTTTTGAGAGCAATTAGCTCTTTATGTAAGAAATCCCGTTTATCAATGAAGAATTTCCCCAATTTGATTTTGCCGATTTCCTTTAAGCTAATTTAGCCGATTTCCCCTCATACTGACTTTGCCGATTGTCCACTTAGCCAATGCTCAATGAGCCGATGGCAACGCATCGGTCCTTCACAAATCTATCCTTCAACTCTTCGACTGATGACTTTGAGATCTGGTGGACAATGTAGAAGACCCTTGCCTTCAAGAGAGCCCTTAAATTCCTCCCACCAGCTCCAGTGATCCTCTTCTGCAAGAACTCACCATCTTTGACGAAGGTTGCGATGCAGGATTAACTGATGACACCCCAATCGGCTTCTAAAAACAGAGCATCTACCAGGTCAGCTGCCCCCCGAGCCTCAGTTCAAGGCGAGAATAGCGGTGAGGACGCACGGTTCGGACAAATGGACCCAAGCTCGAGCAAATCTGAGAAATCCACCACGCAGAGCCAACCAGATTTGCCACCATTGGCCTCCAAGAAATGGTCAGCCACTCTGGTCCTAGCCATTCCTACGAGTGTAGCTGAGAAGGTGGCCAACTTGGCCAAGCCGACAGTACATACACAAGAGCCGATCACCTTTTCTTCCGTTGAAAACCGATACTGCAGACGAAACACCAACGGCTTAGAATGTGT
Source organism: Lolium rigidum (assembly GCF_022539505.1). NCBI lineage: Eukaryota > Viridiplantae > Streptophyta > Magnoliopsida > Poales > Poaceae > Lolium > Lolium rigidum. The sequence goes on from NC_061508.1 coordinate 132,970,243, forward strand.
TGCCAAACCTGACACCTCTGACAGCACTAGTCTTGAACACGCAGCTGGTAGATCTTGTGTAATTTGTACTAGAGTCGATGACTGTGCATCGGCTTTGTTCCTTAGTTCTAAAGTCGATGTCTGTGCATCGGCTGTACCTCGTGAGAATTTTTTTTTACTAGCCGATTTTTCTATCGGCCCCCAATACTTTTTACTGCACATGTATCGCACATGTTCATCTGATTAGGTGCCCCCCGAGACGATTCTGCCAGGTAACTGCGGATATCGGCTCTGTAGTTAGCCAAGGCACTGTACTTGAACGTCGGCTCTGTTAGGACCAATGTTGACTTCTTCCAGCTCATCAGCCGACGTAAAACCGTTGCCCATTAGATCGACATTGAACATAGGCGGAACGTATGGTGAAGATAATTTTGGCCGATTGCTGGAATCGGCCTCCATGTTGATTGAATCGCTCAATGAAGGTTTTGCAATGTTCCTCCATAGATCTTTGGGGCCGATCACACGGATCGGCATCGCCACGTTTGCCCATAGATGTTGCTCTTGTTACACGGTCAGGCCTGTGGATAAGACCAGCCTCACCCCGTCCTTCGTCACGTCGATGCGCTCGCAGTCGTCCAAATTGATGCTTGAGAGTGGCTCTTGGCCTGTTGTCTCCCAAACGTTCATGCCGGCCGTTGAAATCTCGGCTGAATCATCTCGCGTGGACGACTTCTACTTCATCTCCATCCCACCGTATTAGGCATTGGTGCATCGTGGATGGAATGCAACAGCTTGGCGTGGATCCAATCTCTCCCTAGCAGGACAAGCATAGGTGCTCTTGCTCGTCGACAATAAAGAACGTCGTAGGGATGGTTTTCCTTCCTACGGTCGGATCCACGTTCCGAACACCTTGTGCGTCAGATGCTTGGCCGTTGAAATCGCTCAGTGTCACGTTGGTCTTGATCAGATCCGAGCTAGAGCGTCCTAACCGACGTAGCATGGAGTATGGCATAATGTTGACTGCCGCTCCGGTGTCCACCAGCATCTTGTTGACATGCTGCCCATTGATATAGCCTCGCAAGTACAGGGCCTTCAGATGTCTGTAGCTTCTTTCTCGTGGCTTCTCAAAGATAACCGACCGTGGGCCGCAGTCAAGTTGTGCCACAGGTGCTTCGTCTAATCCTGGAGCACTAAACTCCGTCGGAAGGATGAACACCATGTTTGTGCCAGCCGATGTCTCATCATCGGCTTTCTTTTGTCTGGGGCGCCACTCTTTCCTTTATGGCCGACCTTCTTCGTCCAGGGTTCGCTGAATTTTCGCGGCCAGATCAGGCCTCGTCTTCCTTAACGTGTGCAGGTATAACCTTTCGGCTTCCTCCAAACCACGTAGTCGCTGAACCCTACGCTTTTGGGAACGGCCGAGTCCATCGGGGCACCACCTTGGCCGGTGGTACTTATCTTCTTCTTCATCATCGTCTTCCAATTCCTCGAGATCTTCCACCCGAGAGGACTCGGCGTGCTTGTTCCGAGGCGGGAGAGGTCCTAGACGTTTGAACACGGACACGTTAGCCGTATCCTTCTTCTTCCGTCTACATTCTCGGGAAGTTGCCGATTGTAGGCAATCGGCTCATTCCCGAATCCCAGCAGTGTCTGAAGAAGGGACAGTCCCAGTGCCTATCCACGTCGTCTTGCTCTCTCGACTTTTCCTTGGCGTGGCGCTCATATCTCTCCTCGTCGCGATCATGCCGATGATGTCTCCTGGCGTCCCTTGCCAGGCAATCTCTTTCATCATCGTCGTTGTATCGTCGGCGTTGGTCATATTGACTCACATACTTGTTGAGGAGGTGATCATAGAGAGGTCGCTGATATCTCACGTTCCTCACTTCTCCCTCTGTGATGTAGCGCTTGCCATCGTGACGGAGCCGATCGCGTGGAACGGCTTCCTCTGTGTCCTTGCTATGAGAGCAGTTGCCCTCGTCTCCGTCCTTACCGCAGTGGTGCCCGGGTCCTACCATGTTGATGTTGAACGAGAATCCTGGCCGGCACCCTCCAGGGTAAGTGCACTCCACCATGTTAACGGCGGGGAAGGGGTGTGTGTCGACCTTCATGGCGTATCGGCTGAAAATGAGACGCCCTTGTTCTATCGCCATTTGGATCCGCCGACGCCACACCCCGCAGTCGTTGGTGGCATGGGAGAACGTGTTATGCCATTTGCGGTATGGCTTTCCGTTCAGCTCTCCGCGCCGTGGGGATCTTGTGGCCTTCGGGTACCTTTAGCCGCTTCTCCTTAAGTAAGAGGTCGAAAATCTGCTCAGCTTTGGTAACGTCGAAGTCAAACCCTCTCGGAGGACCTTGTGGCTTAACCCACTTGCGGGACACGGGGCTTGCCCCCGAGTCCATTCAGCCATCGCTACCTCTTGATCTCCCGCGGAGCCTTCATCTTCATCCGCCTCGACCGGGACCACCGCACGCTTGAATTTATCCCGGTATACATCCGGGTGGCGCTGTTCATATGCCGACAGCCTTCGCACCATGTGCGCCGGTGAAGGGTAGTCTCGCTTGGGAGGCCACGTCCTTGATCGGTGATGCAAGACCCACCACCGCCAACTCGACCGCTTCTTTTCGGTCACATGAGCCGAATAGCATCGGTTCCTAACGGTCCCGAAGCGCCGGACATATTCCGACACTCGTTTCTCCGCGCTTCGTCGTACTTGTGCTAGATCGGCAATGCCAGCCTCGGAAGCCTCCGAGTGATACCGCATGTGGAACTGGTCTTCCAACCGCTTCCAAGTCCGGATTGAATCCGGTGGCAGCGATGTGTACCACCCGAAAGCCGATCCCGTGAGGGACCGTGCGAAGAACCTCACACGCAGCTCATCCGATGCTGAGATCGTGCCCAGCTGTGCCAAATATCGGCTCACATGCTCGATGGAGCTGGAACCATCTGATCCATTAAACATGGAGAATTCAGGGAGCCGATATTTGGGTGGTAGCGGGATCAACTCGTACTCGTTGGGGTACGGCTTGGAATAGCCGATTGCCCTCCTTTTCGGCACCATGCCGAACTGGTCTCTCAAGATTGTACCGATCCGATCCGCGGTCTGGCCGCGCGGATTCGAACTCGAAGATTTGCCGGAGTGGCATACTTAGCCAACCATGCTTGCTTCTCAAGCTCCGAGCCAACCTGCAGGAGTTGGGCTCTGGAGGTTCATCGGGGTGGCATACTTAGCTAGCCACGTCTGCTTCTCAAGATCTGTTCCCGAAGTTCCTCCTGCTGTTCCAGAAGTCCCTGCTGTTGTAGTCTGGTTTGTGAGTGCCCGATTCATTGCGGTCCGGCACGTATGTGCACGTATATCCGTGAGGGATCTCCTTAGGCGCCTCATGCAAGAACCGGTAGTCACTAGGGTCACCACCGATCTTGTAGACGACGTATGCCGGTGAATTCGGCACTTCCGGTGCTGCCAACGCGAATGGCAGCGGTGGACGGACCGGAGTGGCATCTCTCCTTGGTGAGTCCCTAGAGCTGGTCCTGACGGAGAGTACTGATGCCTCACGATTTCCTGGATCACGCGAAGAGCGACACGCTCCAAGGTGTTCACCAGGCTCTCAGAATGGCGGTGCAGCGAATGAGCTACCATGAAGTTAATCTCCTCGGTCAGATCCTCAGATGTAGATGGCGATGCGGTTGATGTCGAGACTGTCCCACCGGGCGTGCCAGAAAGTGTTGCGGTCAGAAACCCACCGGCGAGCAGCGATGGGCAACACAGTAGAGCCGGGAGGCTCCCGAGATCGCGGCCGGCCCCTGGTCCCTCCGAGCGACGGCCCGCAAAGACTCGGCACGCACGTCCGATGCCTGGTGCAAGGGCGTGCTACCCGACCTATACCCGGTCGTGAAGGTGTTGGATGTGCCTCGCTTAGTTTCCCGCATGGCATACACGTAAACATTAAATACGAGCCTCGATCGGCTCTCGAGTTGTCCCGTGAATCGGCTCAAGGAGCCGATCCACCCATGATTCGTACGAGGTGTACGAATATATGGTGGTCCTGCTTGATCAAAATAAGGCTAAAACGACCTACTACGATTTAGGGTTTTCACCACATAATCGGAACATCCTACTCGTGATTGAGCCTGGCGGCCACGCACGGTGATCGTAAACCGACCCTAGACAAGGCCTAAAAACCAACATGAAGTTGATCCCCGGAACATCCTGTCTAGGGCTAGCAAACTACACCCTACGCGCCACCGGATCCTTCAACCCGTTTGTAAGGCCTAACTATGCAGATATTAAACTAATCCTTGAAGAACAAGGAGCAATCATAATGGATCGGATCTACTAAATAATGATCAAGCGGGGTGCCGCCCTTACACCTAGGATAGGTGTAAGGGCGGCTAGATGTCTAAGGGTTGCATGACGACAGCATATGATACGATGAACAATGCTAGCCCTAACACATCTATGATAACTACGTTGCTCGCCATCAACAAGGCTTCAGCACGAGCAACGCATGAACAACGAATAACGTGTATCGCCTAGATCGCAAGATGCGATCTAGGCAGCATGATGCTTACCCGGAAGAAACCCTCGAGACAAGGGAGTTGGCGATGCGCCTAGATTGGTTTGTGGTGAACGTGATTGTTGTTTATTTCATAAACCCTAGATACATATTTATAGTCCGTAGACTTTCTAACGTGGGAATAATCCCAACCGGGAACGAGCCAAACTCTATCTAATCGACACGTATCCTACTATGTTACAGATACACGGGCAAACTAGCCCAAACTTTGCATATAAGGCCGATTCATGTATTTCTTCCATATATATCCTTCAAGCCCATCTTTAATCGCGGCCCACCTCTGATCCGGTCAAATTCTGGTGATAACACGTTGCGCCTAGATTGGTTTTTTACTGGCCGATTTTTCTATCGGCCCCCAATATTTCTTTAACACCGGCGTAAGGGCGGACATGTATCACACATGTTCATCTGATTAGGTTCCCCCCGAGCCGACTCTGCCAGGTAACTGCGGATATCGGCTCTGTGGTTAGCCAAGGCACTATATTTGAACGTCGGCTCCGTTAAGACCAGTGTTGACTTCTTCCAGCTCATCAGCCGACGTAAACCCATTGCCCATTAGATCGACGTTGAACCCCGGCAGAATTCATGGTGAGGATAATTTTGGCCGATTGCTGGAATCGGCCTCCATGTTGATTGAATCGCTCAATGAAGGTTTTGCAATGTTCCTCCATAGATCTTTGGGGCCGATCCCAAGGATCGGCCTCGCCACGTTTGTCCACAGGTTTGTTCTTGCTATACGGTCAGGCCGGTGGATAAGACCAGCCTAACCCCGTCCTTCGTCACGTCGATGCGCTCGCAGTCGTCCAAATTGATGCCTGAGAGTGGCTCAGTTACTGCAGTCTGGCACGTATGTGCACGTATATCCGTGAGAGATCTCCTTAGGCGCCTCATGCAAGAACTGGTAGTCACTAGGGTCACCACCGATCTTGTAGACGACGTATGCCGGTGAATTCGGCACCTTCGGTGCCGCCAACGCGAATGGCAGCGGTGGACGGGACTCGGAGTGGCATCTCTCCTTGGTGAGTCCCCGCAGCTGGTCCCGACGGAGAGTACCGATGCCTCATGATTTCCTGGATCACCCGAAGAGCGACACGCTCCAAAGTGTTCACCGGGCTCTCGGAATGGAGGTGTAGCGAATGAGCTACCATGAAGTTAATCTCCGACGCAGAGACCGGTGCGTTCTTCCGACGGGGCGGACAGGTCCACTCCATCGAGCGCGCCTTCGGGTGAGAACCCTTTCCACCGATGCCATGTGAGTGGGTTCGTGAAAAGAGCCGATGAGGTCGGCTTCGAGGATTGCTTTGACCTCGTCATACTTCTTCTTGAGCTCCTCGGTCGGATCCTCGTACGTGATCGGAGTGCCTTCCGCCATCTCGGATGTAGATGGCGATGCGGTTGATGTCGAAGACCGTCCCACCGGCGTGCGTGAATGTGTTGCGGTCGAAACCCACCGGCGAGCAGCCGACGGGCAACACGGTAGAGCCGGGAGGCTCCCGGGATCTGCGGCTGGCCCCTGGTCCCTCCGAGCGACGGCCCGCAAAGACTCCGGCACGCACGTCCGATGCTGATGCAAGGGCGTGCCACCTGACCTATACCTGGTCAGGAAGGTGTTGGATTTGCCTCGCTTAGTTTCCTGCATGGAATACACATAAACATTAAATACGAGCCTCGATCGGCTCTCGAGTTGTCTCGTGAATCGGCTCAAGGAGCCGATCCACCCATGATCCGTACGAGGTGTACGGTCAGATGGTGGTCCTTCTTGATCAAAATAAAGCTAAAACAACCTACTACGATTTAGGGTTTTCACCACATAATCGGAACATCCTACGCGTGATTGAGCCTGGCGACCACGCACGGTGATCGTAAACCGACCCTAGACAAGGCCTAAAAACCAACATGAGGTTGATCCCCGGAACATCTTGCCTAGGGCTAGCAAACTACACCCTACGCGCCACTGGATCCTTCAACCCGTTTGTAAGGCCTAACTATGCAGATATTAAACTAATCCTTGAAGAACAAGGAGCAATCATAACGGATCGGATCTACTAAATAATGATCAAGCGGGTGCCGCCCTTACACCCAAGATAGGTGTAAGGGCGGCTAGACGTCTAAGGGTTGCACGGACGAAAGCATATGATACGATGAAACAATGCTAACCCTAACACATCCGTGATAACTACGTTGCTCGCCATCAACAAGGCTTCGAGCACGAGCAACGCATGAACGACGAATAAACGTGTCTGCCTAGATCGCAAGATGCGATCTAGGCAGCATGATGCTTACCGGAAGAAACCCTCGAGACAAGGGAGTTGGCGATGCGCCTAGATTGGTTTGTGGTGAACGTGATTGTTGTTTATTTCATAAACCCTAGATACATATTTATAGTCCGTAGACTTTCTAACGTGGGAATAATCCCAACCGGGCATGAGCCAAACTCTATCTAATCGACACGTATCCTACTATGTTACAGATACATGGGCAAACTAGCTCAAACTTTGCATATAAGGCCGATTCATGTATTTCTTCCATATATATTCTTCAAGCCCATCTTTAATCGCGGCCCACCTCTGATCCGGTCAAATTCTGGTGATAACACCATTTTATAAGGTGACATTCCCATGGGGTTTTTATAAGCAGTTCTATAAGCCCATAGTGCTTCCTTCAATTTACTAGCCCAATTCTTTCTAGTTTTATTAACCGTCTTTTGCAAGATAGATTTAATTTCTCTATTTGATAGTTCTACTTGCCCACTAGTTTGAGGATGATAAGCGGAAGCAATTCTATGATTAATACCATATTTAGCAAGAGTTTTTCTAAAACCACCATGAATAAAATGAGAACCTCCATCTGTCATAATATATCTAGGCACTCCAAATCTAGGAAAAATAATGTCTAAAAGCATTCTTAAAGAGGTCTCACCATCAACACTTTTTGTAGGTATGGCTTCCACCCATTTAGTAACATAATCAACATCAACAAGTATATGAGTGTTACCTTCTGAAGAGGGAAAAGGTCCCATGAAGTCAAATCCCCAACAATCAAATGGTTCAATAACAAGAGTATAATTCATAGGCATTTCATTGCGTCTGGAGATATTACCAACCCTTTGACATTCATCACAAGATAAAATAAACTTCCTTGCATCTTTGAAGAGAGTTGGCCAATAAAAACCTGATTGTAGAACCTTTTGCGCGGTTCTATCTCCGGCGTGATGTCCTCCATAAGCACTACCATGACATTTACTCAATATCTCTTGTTGTTCATATTCGGGAACACATCTTCGCAGAATACCATCCACTCCTTATTTATATAAGTGTGGGTCATCCCAAAAATAATGCCTCAAGTCATAAAAGAATTTCCTCCTTTCTTTGAGCTGAAAAGGTTGGAGGCAAGTACTTGGAAACAATAAAGTTAGCATAATCAGCATACCAAGGATCTGTCTCGCGAGCTCACCTTTATTACGAGCCAATTGTTCATTTGGAAAACTATCATTAACAGGAACATGATCATAAGCAATATTTTCCAATCTAGACAAATTATCGAGCAACGGATTATCGAGCACCTTTCCTATCTACAATATGTAAATCAAATTCTTGCAAAAGAAGTACCCATCTAATAAGCCTTGGCTTAGCATCTTTCTTTATCATAAGGTATCTAATTGCAGCATGATCAGTATGAATCGTAACTTTCGAATCAACAATATAAGATCTAAATTTATCACAAGCAAAGACTACAGCTAACAATTCTTTTTCAGTAGTAGCATAATTTCTTTGAGCAGCATCAAGAGTTTTACTAGCGTAATGAATAACATTCAGTTTTTTATCTACTCGCTGTCCAAGAACAGCGCCTACAGCAAAATCACTAGCATCACACATAATTTCAAATGGTAAGTTCCAATCGGGAGGTTCAACTATAGGGGCGAGTTGTTAAGGCTTTGTTTAGAGTTTCAAAAGCTTCCTTACAATCATCATCAAAAACAAAAGGTACATCTTTTTGAAGAAGATTAGTAAGAGGCTTTGAAATCTTGGAGAAATCTTTAATAAACCTCTTATAAAACCCAGCATGACCAAGAACACTACGAATACCTTTAACATCCCTAGGATAGGGCATCTTCTCAATGGCCTCAACTTTATCTCTATCAACTTCAATACCTCTCTCAGAAATTTTATGTCCCAATACAATTCCTTCATTAACCATAAAGTGGCATTTCTCCCAATTAAGAACAAGGTTAGTTTCTTCACATCTCTGCAAAACTTTATCAAAGTTTCGCAAGCAACTATCAAAAGAATTCCCATAGACAGAAAAATCATCCATGAATACCTCTACAATACTCTCACAAAAGCCATGAAAAATAGCAGACATGCATCTTTGAAAAGTAGCAGGAGCATTACATAAACCAAAAGGCATACACCTATAAGCATAAGTTCCATAGGGACAAGTGAAAGTGGTTTTCTCTTGATCTTTAGTTTTAACAGCAATTTGTGAAAATCCAGAATAACCATCAAGAAAGCAAAAATGAGTATTTTTTGATAACCTTTCTAACATTTGATCAATAAAAGGCAAAGGGTAATGATCTTTCTTAGTAACCTTATTAACTTTTTGATAATCAATGCACATTCTATACCCTACAACTACTCTTTGAGGTATGAGCTCATCATTATCATTAGGCACAACAGTCATTCCTCCTTTCTTAGGAACACAATGCACGGGACTAACCCATCTACTATCAGCAATAGGATATATAATACCAGCTTCAAGGAGTCTTAATACCTCATTTCTTACCACATCCTTCATCTTAGGAATTAGACGACGCCGAGGTTCAACAACGAGGCTTCGCATCATCTTCCATATTAATGGCGTGTTGGCAAATAGAGGGAGAAATCCCCTTCAAGTCATCAAGAGTGTAGCCAATAGCACCTCGGTGTTTCTTCGATATTTCCAATAACCTTTCTTCTTCAAACTGCGAAAGCTTAGAACTAATAATAACGGGATATATTTTCTTATCATCAATATGAGCATATTTAAGATTATCGAGGCAATGGTTTTAAATCAAAGACGAGGATCTTCCTTTGGTGGTGGTGTTGTACCCAAATCTTCCACCTAGGTAAATCATGCTTAAGAATAGGTTGACGAAGGAAAATTTCATCAAGCTCATCTCTTTCTTCCCTAAAAACTTCACTCTCACTATTCTCCAAATGTTGCTTGCAAAGGATTACTAGGAGCAAGAGCAATAGATGCACACTTGTTCAACTTTAAAATTACTATTAGGCGAATCAATTTTATAAGGAGTTTTGGTAAATTTAGAGAAGTTAAACTCATAAGATTCACCGAGCAAATTTGGTCAAAATTTTCTCTTTCTTGCAATCTATAATAGCTCCACAAGTATTTATAAAAGGTCTACCAAAAATGATAGGACAATATTTACTAGCAACGAGAACCAAGTACCAAAAAGTCAGCGAGGATATTTAATCTTACCACATAGAACTTCCACATCTCGAATAATACCAATTGGAGAGATAGTTTCTCTATTAGCCAGTCGAATAACCACATCAATATCTTGAAGTTCACAAGAACCAATTTCGTGCATAATCTCCGTGTAAAGCTCATAAGGAATAGCACTAATACTTGCACCAATATCACATAAACCATAATAACAATGATCACCAATTCTAACGAGATAGCATAGGAACACTAGCTTTCCTAGACTTATTAGGATGCGAAACAATATTAGAAGCATCTTCACGAGAAAATAATATGACCATCTTCTACATTTTCAATCACAAGATCTTTAACAATTGCAACGACGGAGTTCAACTTTTATTTGTTCTTCGGGTTCTATAGGTTTCTTTTCACTTTTATGAACCGCACTATTTATAACGAGTACTCCTTCATTTTAGCAGGGAAAGGAGTTTTTTCAATATAAGCTTCGGGAATAACATGATCAACGGTTTCAACTACAACACATTTATTTATAGATGAATCAATTTTATCTTTATACGGTTCATGATACTTATCAAAGTTCTTCTTAGGCAATTCATAATGAGAAGCAAAAGCTTTATAAAGATTTGCGAGCAACTTGAGAATCAAGACCATAAGTAGCACTCATATTACGAAATTTATCGGTATCCATAAAAGCTTCAATGCATTTATAATCATAATTTATACCGATTCTCTATCCTTGTCATTCTCCCATCCTTCGAGTATTTTCTTGGATCCGATTAAGAAGGTCCCTTTTAAACTCTTCCTTGTTGCGTGTAAATGATCCGGAACAAGAAGTATCCGAGCAAGGTCTTGTCTTGAAAAGAAAGTCTTGCATAGAAATTATCAATAATAATATTACCAGGAAGCTCATGAATGGGGCATTTGAGCATTAAAGACTTCAATCTCCCCCACGCTTGGGCAATACTCTCTCCTTCATGAGGCCAAAAATTATATATGCGATTCCGATCTTTGTGAATCTCACTTGGAGGATAGAACTTAGAATAAAACCGGGGCATAATATCATTCCATTCAAGAGAATCCCCATTATCCGAGTAATTTATACCAATGCGCCGCTTTACCGGACGACGATACGGAGAATAGTTTCTTCCTCACTTCATCCATAGCAATACCTGCACACTTGAATAAACCGCATAATTCATGTAAGAACGAGTAAATGGTCTCCGGGGTGGACGAGATCCATCCCTCGTATAACGGTTACCCACTACACGTTCAATAATTTTCATAGGTATTTTGTATGGTATTTCTTCCTTACCAGCGCCTCATCCACTACCTTTACAGTAGTAGTAGATTTCCCAAATAAACACTCAAGAGAAGATCTCTCCATAATGAATTATAGCGACGAGCAGAAATAAAATCAGCACAAACAGGTAGAAATTTCCCTTACCAATTCCACTTACCAATAGCGCTTCACTCCCCGGCAACGGCGCCGGAAAATAGTCTTGATGACCCACAAGTATAGGGGGTGTATCGTAGTATCTTCGATAAGTAAGAATGTCGATCCCAACGAGGAGCGAGAAGGTGTTGACAAGCGGTTTCGATGAAGGATTCACTGTAAATGCTCACAGACAAGTATTCAGGGGGTTTCGATGTAACAGATGAATAAAGTACGAGTAAGTAAAGTGCGAGAGTAACAATTGCAGCGAGTGGCCCAATCCTTTTTAGTACAAAGGACAAGCCGGTTTGTTTACTTATAATGACCAAACGTTCTCGAGGACACACGGGATTTTAGTCTAGTGCTTTCGCTACATACGGCTAATTAATCTTCATTGTTTTGATAAGTGTTGTGTGGGTGAACCTATGCTAATGTACCGCCCTTCCTAGGACTAATACATACTTGTGATTATACCCCTTGCAAGCATCCGCAACTACAATAAAGTAATTAAGATAAATCTAACCACGAGCCTTAAACTGCGAGATCCTCGCTATCCCTCCTGCATCGATATACCAACGGGGGCTCATGTTTCTGTCACTCCGGCAACCCCGCAAATGGCAAACGAGTACAAGATGCATTCCCCTAGGCCCATAAAGGTGAAGTGTCGTGTAGTCGACGTTCACACGACACCACTAGAAGAATAACACCACAACTTAAATATCATAACATTGAATATTACTCAACCATACTTCACTACTAACATTTAGACTTCACCCATGTCCTCAAGAACTAAACGAACTACTCACGAGACATCATATGGAACATGATCAGAGGTGATATGATGATGAATAACAATCTGAACATAAACCTTGGTTGAACGGTTTCACTCAATAGCATCAATAACAAGTAGAAATCAACACCGGGAGAGTTTCCCCTATCAAACAATCAAGATCAAACCCAAATTGTTACAGCGGTGACGAGGTGCAGCGGTGGAGATGGCGGTGATGATGATGAAGATGATGATGATGATGAAGATGATGATGATGGTGATGGAGATGATGTCCAGCTCGATGGCGGTGACGATGGCGTCGATTTCCCCCTCCGGGAGGGAATTTCCCCGGCAGATCTCAGCCTGCCGGAGAGCTCTTTTCTCTCGGTGTTCTCCGTCCCGCGAGGCGGGCCGTGGCTCTTCGCGACGTACCCCTGGAGCTTAGGTTTTCGGGACGAAGGCATACGCGAAGAAAAGGAGGCGAGAGGGGGCTGTGGGCCCCCTCCTCACAGGGCGGCGTGGCAAGGGCAGGGCCCGCGCCGGCCTGTGAGGGGGGCCCACGGCGGCCCTCCTCGGCTCCCCCTTCTGGCTCCCTTCGTCATCTGGAAAAATAGGATTTTTCATATAATTCCCGTCAATTGTTGATCTTCCTAAATATTGCGTTCTGACGGTGCTTTTTCCAGCAGAATCCTGGCTCCGGTGCGCGATCCTCCAATAATCATGAAACATGCAAAATAGATGAAATAACATAAGTATTATCTCCAAACATGAAATATATCAATGAATAACAGCAAATTATGATATAAAATAGTGATGCAAATTGGACGTATCACCCACCTGCACCCAGTCATCATCGTCACCAAGAGCGTCAACAATAGGAGAGAGGCCATCGCAGGGCTCCGCATGCACCTCCTCAACATGTCACTTTTCTCACTGATATCTAAAATTGGCAAGAGCAGCTGCAGGAGAAAAAACTACAGATGTTCAATTACCATGGAACTCAGGGAGCAAATTGCTCAGTATAAGAAACCTTCGATGGAGCTGTAACCAAAAGTTTTCCATGTCAAGCGGGAAATCAATGGCATAGCTCACTATTATGCGCAACAAACAATTAGACAATCTTTGCCTATTTTTAGTTGCTCTAATTCAGCTCCTGATTTAGGAAATTATCCCATAGCTCTAGCTCTTCAGGAATTAAGTGTATTACATGTTTTTTTTTTGCGAGAAATCCACCGATCTATTAATAATCATCAACAGTAGTACAAATAATCCAAAAGGTAAAGAAAATTACTAATTGGTACTCGGACCACCTAGCGACGACTACAAACACTAGCACGAGCCGAAGGTGCGCCACTGTCCTCGTCCCTCCATCGTCGGAGTCAGGCAAAACTTGTCGTAGTAGAGCTTGTTGTAGTAGACAGACGGGAAGTCATCGTGCTAAGGTCCCAAAGGACCAGCGCACCAGAGCAGCAACCATCGCCAATGATGCCAATCGTAGATCGGAAGAGACTGACATGAAACTACACCAACAAACACGAAAATCGACCAGATCCCAGGAGATCCGACGGGCACACAACTCCACACGCCCTCCGTCAGTGCTAGATGCACCACCGGAGCGAGGATAGGACGGGGAGAACTTTATTCTGACTTCAGGATGTAGCCGCCGCCTCACCCATCCCAAAAAAGAGACCGAAAAAGCAAACTAAATTAAGAACGGAAACTCCCCGCCGGCGAGGAACCGTGGTCCACCACACCTCCAAGACCCCAAGGCCACTGGAGGCGGAACGGACCGGCGGTATCGCCGGCGAGAAGGACGGAACCCTAGATGGGTTTGTCTTTTTTCCGCCGCTGGGTTGTCTCTCACGTACCGGTTCCTAAAATAAGTGTATTACATGTTGTAAACTGCTTGAGAGCCGAGAATAAAATTTGGCGTCTCTGACGCCGCCCCTAGTTTCTACACTACTTAAAAAGGAGGAATATGTTCCCTATTCTGCCACTACGACAACCGTTTCGTCGTCTGGCTTCCTTCGCCGTGCGAGCGCGCACATGGGCCAAAGCCCAACGAAATCCACTTACTGCTTTATCTCGTTCAGCCTCTCTCGGCTTCGTTCCCGAGGGAACCAAACCCCATCCCCTGCATGTGCCCCTTCACCGCCGCCACCCCTGCCTGTGCCCCTTCACCGCCACCGCCCCTGCCTGTTCCCCTTCACCGCCGCCGCCTCTCCCAGGGATGGAGTCGAACGGGGAAGGCCGCGATGGCAGGCTGGGAGATGCGATGCAGGAGACCGCGCGGTGGCGGGCGGCGGCGCCTTGAGAAGTCCTCCACAGCCGGCGGGGCTCGAGATCCAGGCGATGCAGGAGAGCGCACGGAGGCAGGAGGAGCCGCACCACCTTAAGAATCTCGTCCACATCTGGCAGGGCTGGAGATCTCCGGTCAAGGGTCCCTGGACGAGGAGGGGAGGAGCACCGCCTCCTCGCGCTGCTCGTCGACTCGTCCGCACTGGATGACTTCGTGCACTCTCTTGAGGTTCCTATGACGCCAATGTGAGCATCTCCTCATCTCTCTATTAGGTTTCGCCATCTCTACCTACGTTCTTTGATGTCTGTGTGCAGATCGCCGGGCGGAATCGAGCGATGCGGGACGACGCCGCGACGAAGTGGTCAGTTGCAGCAGTCGGGCTAGGACAGCGCAAGGGAGGGTGGCTCTCGGACAGTTGCCGGGCAGAATCGTGCGCGAGCGATGCGGGCGACTCCGCGACGGAGTGGTGGTCAGGTCCACACGTGAGGCGCAGGAACTGGCATTCCGTATACCAACGCGTGCAGCTGATAGCAAATTTGGTGAGGTGATTTTCTTCCCATTTTTCCCCTCCGTTCATGGTCCCTCTATTGCTAGACATTTTTTGTTGAGAGATGCAGAGGTGGCAGTCCATGAGGAGAAAGTCTGAATGCTATGGCCGCAGCCCTCGCCCCATGGCTGCCTGGAGCATTGGCGATTTTCTTCTCACATGAGAGCCTCCACTTTTCCATTTAATTTTGCTTGTTCCTTGCTTTTTTTATCGTTTAAGCAAAACGTTTCCTGCAGCGCTGCCGAACATCGAGGTGTTATGGGTGAGGCCGATTGAGACCAGATCCAATGCATCCTTTCAGAGGTCTCAATGTTTGAGAATATCTGTAACCATGAAAGTCATTTATGCTCAGAATTACTTATGTAGAACTGAAAGATTGTTATATTATACATGCCTCCAAATCTTGAGATACATAAACAAATGAATATAGCTATTTTATTTTTATGCCTCATGACGAATATTACAGGATTAAATTTACAAAAAGTATGTTGGTTAACTTTGTTCAACTGGGTTCTTATGACAACAAATGCTTGAATGCGAAATTGTACTTCACTCCTCCCAGACATGAATCTTCTCATGACAGCAGATGTTTGAACGGTTTTTTAATGCTTATGCTTCGTTTCAATTTCATTTACTGATCTGCTGCTATCTTGAGGATTTTTATGTTGCCTGCTTCCTTTGTTCTAGGATATATGGTAAAAACATATATATTTGTTGTTTTCGTATGTTACTGAAGATGCATTATGTGATGCTCTCGGTAACTGCAGGAAGGTTTTACAGTCATCGGTGAATTTTACAAATATTTTCGTATTGGTTTGGATTTTGAAGCCAATATGCAATAGCATCTTTCACAGAATGAAATTAATCAATCTACACTACTTAAAAAGGAGGAATATGTTCCCTATTCTGCCACTACGACAACCGTTTCGTCGTCTGGCTTCCTTCGCCGTGCGAGCGCGCACATGGGCCAAAGCCCAACGAAATCCACTTACTCGCTTTATCTCGTTCAGCCTCTCTCGGCTTCGTTCCCGAGGGAACCAAACCCCATCCCCTCGCATGTGCCCCTTCACCGCCGCCGCCCTGCCTGTGCCCCTTCACCGCCACCGCCCCCGCTTGTTCCCCTTCACCGCCGCCGCCTCTCCCGGGGATGGAGTCGAACGGGGAAGGCCGCGATGGCAGGCTGGGAGATGCGATGCGGGAGACCCGGCGGTGGCGGGCGGCGGCGCCTTGAGAAGTCCTCCACGGCCGGCGGGGCTCGAGATCCGGGCGATGCGAGGAGAGCGCACGGAGGCGGGAGGAGCCGCACCGCCTTAAGAATCTCGTCCACATCCGGCAGGGCCGGAGATCTCCGGTCAAGGGTCCCCGGACGAGAGGGGAGGAGCACCGCCTCCTCGCGCCGCTCGTCGTCTCGTCCGCACCTGGATGACTTCGTGCACTCTCTTGAGGTTCCTATGACGCCAATGTGAGCATCTCCTCATCTCTCTATTAGGTTTCGCCATCTCTACCTACGTTCTTTGATGTCCGTGTGCAGATCGCCGGGCGGAATCGAGCGATGCGGGACGACGCCGCGACGAAGTGGTCGGTTGCGGCGGTCGGGCTAGGACAGCGCAAGGGAGGGTGGCTCTCGGACGGTTGCCGGGCAGAATCGTGCGCGAGCGATGCGGGCGACTCCGCGACGGAGTGGTGGTCAGGTCCACACGTGAGGCGCAGGAACTGGCATTCCGTATACCAACGCGTGCGGCTGATAGCAAATTTGGTGAGGTGATTTTCTTCCCATTTTTCCCCTCCGTTCATGGTCCCTCTATTGCTAGACATTTTTTGTTGAGAGATGCAGAGGTGGCAGTCCATGAGGAGAAAGCCTGAATGCTATGGCCGCAGCCCTCGCCCCATGGCTGCCTGGAGCATTGGCGATTTTTTTCTCACATGAGAGCCTCCACTTTTCCATTTAATTTTGCTTGTTCCTTGCTTTTCTTATCGTTTAAGCAAAACGTTTCCTGCAGCGCTGCCGAACATCGAGGTGTTATGGGTGAGGCCGATTGAGACCAGATCCAATGCATCCTTTCAGAGGTCTCAATGTTTGAGAATATCTGTAACCATGAAACTCATTTATGCTCAGAATTACTTATGTAGAACTGAAAGATTGTTATATTATACATGCCTCCAAATCTTGAGATACATAAACAAATGAATATAGCTATTTTATTTTTATGCCTCATGACGAATATTACAGGATTAAATTTACAAAAAGTATGTTGGTTAACTTTGTTCAACTGGGTTCTTATGACAACAAATGCTTGAATGCGAAATTGTACTTCACTCCTCCCAGACATGAATCTTCTCATGACAGCAGATGTTTGAACGGTTTTTTAATGCTTATGCTTCGTTTCAATTTCATTTACTGATCTGCTGCTATCTTGAGGATTTTTATGTTGCCTGCTTCCTTTGTTCTAGGATATATGGTAAAAACATATATATTTGTTGTTTTCGTATGTTACTGAAGATGCATTATGTGATGCTCTCGGTAACTGCAGGAAGGTTTTACAGTCATCGGTGAATTTTACAAATATTTTCGTATTGGTTTGGATTTTGAAGCCAATATGCAATAGCATCTTTCACAGAATGAAATTAATCAATGCTTATATATTATAAAAGCTTCTAGAGCTTGAGGGAGGCCCTGTCGTGACTGGTCGAACGAATATTGGGCATCGTGTTGAAAATTCTTTAGAGGTATATATCCCTTCTTTCATTCCTACAATCTCCATTCTTGCGGTTTTTACAAACTTAGATTCAGAGATTGGTTGTCGCATTAAATCGTGACTGGTCGGATGACTATTGGGCATCGTGTTGAAAATGTACTATGCAGAACACGAGTCATCTAAAATAATCATATGGTAGAGATATTTTAAAGAAATGGATCTTATTCTATCCATTATATTTTCTCTTTCAGGAATTAATGTACATGGGATTATCAGCACAAAGCCAGAGGCTAATATTCTGCGAATCTAAGAAGGTACTTGGCTACCGCGGAGGGTGGAAAATGAAATAAAATAGGGAAGCAATATAGTCAGAGACTCGGAGTGGTGCACAACAGAAAATAGGTATTTCACGCCATGGTGTTTTGACGTATGTTGAAATACATAAAGGATGTCACTAATTCTATTGTACGAAGTTTAGGTTGCAACTTGAAATAGATGATTTCCCTTGTCTGCAGCAATCGTGAACTCTTCATTTTGGTTCACTGATTCTTCTAAAATGTTATCAGTATTTGCTCGAGCATTAGAACAATTACTTTGAAGACCTATTGAAGAACATCAGGACTCAACCTCTCCTCAAGCTTATTAATACATATACAGATACTAAGGATTCTATTCATTTCATATGTGAGTATTGACTTGTGCAAATCCACACTTTTTTTGCTAGCCAACTTTGCTATTTCACTTGGAATCATGTCATTTTTGTTGTCAGTCCCATAATTATTATATGTTGGGACATCAAGTTTAGCCCATTGTACCTACATGACGCTATGAGCTTGCAAAGATAGATATGGATTGTTTTGCTTCTTCTTACTTCCTAAAATGAATTGTACTAAAGTTCGACTCTAAGCACCTGTAACAAAATTCCTATCTCATATGATTCTGCTTATACTTGTACAAAAGTCCAGTACCCATCCAGAATATTATGTCAATCGGTACTAATAAGCCTGAGGAGAGGTTGAGTCCTTAAGACTTCCAACACCCTCTTAGGTATTGTAGCTTGCTTTCCATCCCTCTCCCCAAAAATCATTTAATGGCTGCAGGTATGGTGATGATCCTGCAATTATCGCAATGGAAAACTTGGTTGCATCATTTTATAAGAATGATACCATGGAGTTTGAAACGATCTTAAAGGTCATTGTTCTTGAAACAGATGATTTCCCTTGTCTGCAGCAATCCCGAACTCTTCATTTTGGTTCACTAATTCTTATAAAATGTTATCAGTATTTGCCAGAGCATTAGAACAATTACTTTGAAGACCTATTGAAGAACATCATGACTCAACCTCTCCTCAAGCTTATTAATCCATATACAAAGACCAAGGATTCTATTCATTTCATATGTGAGTATTGACTTGTGCAAATCCACACTTTTTTCTTGCTAGCCAACTTTGTTATTTCACTTAGAATCATTTCATTTTTGTTGTCAGCCCCATAATTGTTATATGTAGAGGCCTCAAGTTTAGCCCATTGTACCTACAGGACGCTATGAGCTTGCAAAGATAGATATGGATTGTTTTGCGTCTTTTTACTTCCTAAAATGAATTGTACTTAAGTTTGACTCTAAGCACCTGTAACAAAATTTCTATTTATTTCCGAGGATGTAGATTTCATATAGTTAATTGGCCAGAATGTCACATGTTCCATAGCCATCTGTTTCGCAAAAGAATCCCACAATACTCTTCGTTCATTCGCCAAAAAACAACTTTCGTCCTGTAGCCAACTGCTTTGCGGTCCTGAACTATCCAAACTTTCTGTTAGGCTTTTATGTAGTCGTCCACGCCGCTATGCTGCGTTGAATATCGCTTCTGCTCCCTGTCGAGCTACAGGTGGTGGTGGCTGAAGAAGTCAGCCGTAGCTATTGCATCAGAAAAAGGAGCGGGAAGACGGCTGAGTGGTCGTTGATGAGTCAATGTCAGAGGTGACCATTATGCCACATGAACATGATGCATACCAGTGCTTCTTCTCTCCTACCACATATGTTCAATTGAATGCATATTTGGAATACACACTTTCAGCTCCATTCAAATAATACATAGCTTTAGCTTTAGTGTGTAGTAGAGACTAGAGCAAAGTATAATTGAGATGGGTTTAATAATGAGAAAGTTGACTGTTGTGCATGCGGTCCGACAACCAATAATTTTGAAGTAAATCTCTGTGCCTAGATACAACCTAGATGAAAAGAATAAATGTGCTAATAGAGTAGTACCCATATAACCCATGAGGAGGATTGTTCTGCTTATTCGGGCATTGACCGCCACTAACAGGCAGGCATCAGTGTCTGTTCGGAACATTCCACCTTAGGATGCTGCTGCAGATACATCTGAAAATGCGTACCTTTTCTTATGAGATCATTCCTCTCAATATATATGCAAACCTTTTGTATATTGTGGCACACTTCGAAACGGGAGAATTTGCTTCAAAAGGATACACGAGTTTTGTCTAGAATTGTGTGAATAATGTTCCTTATAAGGTTGTATTTGAGCTGTAAGTGACCCTCCTCCCAGTTAAACTTTGCTATGAGATGTATCTGTTTTTCGAAATGGGGAGCGAATGAGATGTATCCTGTTGCTTGCACTTTCTTTTCTAGCATTTGGAGAGATGCGCATGCTGAAACATTGAGGAGTTTGAGATTTGGAAAATCGTCAAGTAATTCAAAATTTATTCAGTGTGTTAGGTGTATCAGTTTACTCTAAATGTTGTTTGAGCTTCAGAAATTCTGCTGGTTTTGTCCAGGGATGTGCATGCCGAAACATTGAGGAGTTTGGGATTTGGCAGACGTCAGACACCTCATATTTGTCCACCCGAAAAAACTACTGGGAGATAAAATACTGGTTTAGTTTTGGTATGCAGGGATAATCATTTGACTATTTGTTTTTCTGGTAAAGTGGCTTTGAAATTTATGTATGGTTTCCCCTGTTCTTTTACAAAGGCTGCTTCACTACAGAGAAACATTCAGGTGTCCTGAGAAGTGATGTTTTGTTTAAGTCCTCCAGTTTTACTAGACTTAGAAATAAAACACAACCAACAACAACATTGTAAGGGGAATTTTTTGGCCGTCCACAATCATGTATATTAAGTTATCAGTGGAGCATTGCCACGTACAATTATCCACATTACCTTTCCGTTGAAAGGTTTTTATTTCGTTTAAGATATTCATTAATCAGCATCAACTATGAATGCCAATTACAACCAAACATTTTTATAAATGTCGATTCAGATTTACCCTGCATACTTGTTGATTCAGATGCTTGTCTTTTTAGCTAAAATTTATGCCATATTTTTTCTTGATTTAGATTTGTTGCAATCCAAATGTAAAAGGCTACCTTTTGTTAAACCTGGACTAGGCTCTTAAATTTTTTTCGTTAAAGGACTAGGATCTTAAATTCTTCCCGTTAAAGCAAGTCTTAAACTGCAATCACTTAAAAAAAAGTTTTAGACTATCCACCATCTATGACATTAAAATTGTGTAAAGAAATAATAATGAAGGGAGAAACGGTCAGAGTGTCTGCGAAAATCCCCGATGTAACTTAAATTAACAATTCCTTTCTCTCTCCTCCCCTCTTCCTTGAGAGTCTCTAGAGAGAGCCCGGGCCGCACTCGAGCCTTCTTCGGCGGCTTTGCCGGCCAGAAATGGCGAGGGAGGGATGCCGGAGTAAATGCTAGGGTTAGTTCTTTAGGATTCGGCTATATGCCGGTAGTATGGAGTAGGGTTCAAGATCGTCTGGATCAGATCTTGAGCATCATGTGCTCGTGGCTGCTTCTTCTCGAGCTCCGGTGGTCGGAGACGGAGAGATTCGCCACTCCAAGGATCTCCGTGTATAAGATCCGTGTCTGCGACCTCTGGATTCTGGAAGCTGGGCTGCTATCTCTTCCTCCTCTAGCCGGCCATGGAGGCGAGGAGATGAGGAAGGATGGTGCTAGCACCTGTGAGTCTGGAGGTAGGCGGGGGTCTTCTCCTAGCCTGGCGTGTCGATGCTGCGTCAGGCTATCGCCGCTAAGTGGCTCCGCCGTGCTTCCGAGGTGGGAGATGGTGAGGCCTGCTTCCGCCATGAGCCCCTGCTTCAATAAGCGTGCTCGCCATCACTGCTTGGGTGGCCCGGTTCACCTCCTTCTCCTCTTGGCCGGCCTCGGTGGAGAGGGAGAGGAGTGGACTCATGTGGCTGCAACGACCCTGCAGAGGTGGTGCTCGAGGTTCCTGGAGCGTGCGACCTCGGCAGCAGCCTCCAAGCGCTCGCTAACTCTAGCCACCGCTATCTTCGGCCATAGGATTGGCCCTGCTGCACTCGACCTCCACTTTGGTTCGAGCTCTCTCCTCCTTCGATGGAGGATCTTCTCCGACTCCAGCGTGACAGTGAGCGGCGCTTCTTCCCCAAGTGGTTTTGTCCCCGGTGGAGGAAGCGGTGGTCGCGCCGATAAGTCAACAACCGTCGACGACGGCTTTGTTCTCGATCGCGTTTTCGCGCATCTTTGTGGGGTGCTTGTTAAAAAAATGGGACTCGATTGTAATTTTTCTTTTTGTTGAGGTCCTCCATGTAATTGTACTCCCACCGACGATATAAATGCATGCTCTAGGTCCTTCGGGACCTTTCTTGTTAAAAAAAGAGAGAAACGGTCAGAGAACAATAGCATGTAAAAAATAGAATTGAGGGCCCGGCGACGCATGGGCCTTCAAATGGATACTTAGAGAGGAAGTAAACATGGAATAGTGATAGAATATTCTTTAAAAATACTATATTTTATTTAAAAAAGTTGTTAATATAGTTTTGTATATGTTATGTAATACATTTTCATTAATTTTTAATATATATTTCTTGTTGCTTGCATTTAGTATTCTTGTTCAAGATTCTTACACTTTTTAGAATAACTTTAGACTCAGGGTCCATAAAACATTTCTTATTATTAACTATGCTTACGTATTAAAATTGTTCATAATTGTCTTCTCCAAAGATGGATAAAACGATGATACTGAACACGAGAGAATGAGACACATGATAGAGTGAAAAAGGTTAAAAACAGAAGTAATAGGGCATGCTGGTCTTTGGACGATTATAGTGGGAGAGGGAAAATGTGTGGGGTATTTAAAAATCAACTATCTTCATGTCTTATTTTCCCGTGGCAACGCACGGGCACTTTAACTACTTGAAAATAAAAGAAGAGGCTATCACAAAGTGACAGGCACTCCATTGGTCGACCGATCTTATTTTTCCGTAGGTTGCCGGTAATTCCTATACAACGCTAGTAGCAGTGTAACTCGTCCGCACCGCCTACCCCCGTTGGTCATTTGGGACTAGCCCATCTTACCCTTCGCTCGTTGATTTTGTCTCACACAAGTTTCGTTGGTTTTTTTGGTTCTCCGTTGTGCTCCGATTTCTGTTCCTAACGCACGGGAGTACATTTTTTCGCTAGCTTTCCTGTTTTTGGTTCTATTTATTTTTCTTTTCTATTTAGAAATATTTGTACTCAATTTATTTCCCTTTGCTTTGTATTATTTATTCTTTGCTTTCTGTTGTCTTTTTTATGTTGTCTTTTTTTCATTTTCCTTAAATGGTTCATTTTTTTAGAAGTGTTCATAAGAAAAAATCAGATTTTTCTTCTCTCCTTTAGTCTTTGTTTTTATATTTCTTTCCATTTGTTTCAAAAAGGATATCTCAGATTTATCTAAATTTCGATCTATCTAAACATGATTTAGTGTATAGATATATTTAAATTTACACAAATATGTGGCATCTTTTTATGGATAGATGAGTATTAAGAATATGTTCATATCTTAAAAAGGTCCATGTATTAAAAGTTGTTTTACACTTTTCTTTGGAAAAAAGAGTCATATCTGAGAATTTTTTACAAGTTTCATACAATGGTAACCATACAAAATTCAAAAAATATTTTCATAGTGGTTTGTTCTGTTGGAGATATGCCCAAGAGGCAATAATAAAGTGGTTATTATAATATCTTTGTGTTCATGATAAATGTTTGCATACCATGCTATAATTGTATTAACCGAAACATTGATACATGTGCGTTATGTAAACAACAAGGAGTCCCTAGTAAGCCTCTTGTATAACTAGCTTGTTGATTAATAGATGATCATGGTTTCGTGATCATGAACATTGGATGTTATTAATAACAAGGTTATGTCATTAGTTGAATGATATAATGCACACACCCAAATAAGCGTAGCATAAGATCAAGTCATTAAGTTCAATTTGCTATAAGCTTTCGATACATAGTTGCCTAAGTCCTTCGACCATGAGATCATGTAAATCACTTACATCGGAAGGGTACTTTGATTACATCAAACGCCATTGCGTAAATAGGTGGTTATAAAGATGAGATTAAGTATTCGGAAAGTGTGAGTTGAGGCATATGGATCAATAGTGGGATTTGTCCATCCCGATGACAGATAGATATACTTTGGGCCCTCTCGGTGGAATGTCGTCTGATTAGCTTGCAAGCATGTGATTGGATCACAAGAGATGACATACCACGGTACGAGTAAAGAGTACTTGTCGGTAACGAGGTTGAACAAGGTATGGAGATACCGATGATCGAACCTCGGACAAGTAAAATATCGCGTGACAAAGGGAATCGGCATCGTATGTAAATGGTTCAATCGATCACTAAGTTATCATTGAATATGTGGGAGCCATTATGGATCTCCAGATCCCTCTATTGGTTATTGCTTGGAGAGGAGTCTCAACCATGTCTGCATAGTTCACGAACCGTAGGGTGACACGCTTAAGGTTCGATGTCGCATAAGTAGATTCGGAATATGAGATGGAGACCGAAGCTTGTTCGGAGTCTCGGATGGGATCCAGGACATCACGAGGAGGTCCGGAATGGTCCGGAGAATAAGATTCATATAAGGGAAGTTAATTTCTAGGTTTCGGAAAAGTTCGGGATTTTTCCGGTGAAAGACCAGGAAGGTTCTAGAAGGTTCCGGGGGTCCCACCAGTGGGCCCACGACCCTAGGAGGCCTAGAATGGGCTGAGGGGATGCTCCCTAGCCTAATGGGCAGGGGGCACATGCCCTCCAATGCCCAGCCGGCCAAACCCCTAGGGTTTCCCCAAAACCCTAGGGGGATCAACTTGGGGGGGAAGATTTCTCTCTTCCCCCCACTTGGCCGCCGGCCCCCAACCGACCTGGCCCCCTATATAAAGAGGGGAGGGTGTGGCCGGCCACTTCACCCCTTGATCAAACCCTGGCCGCCCCCTCTCTCCCTCCACCATATTGCTGTTTTGGCTTGGCGAAGCCCTGCAGCTTTTCTCCTCCACCACCACCACCACGCCGTCGTGCTGCTGGGATTCCGAGGAGATCTACCACACCTCTGCTGCCCGCTGGAACGGGGACAGGATGGGCTTCATCGACACTGTACGCGCGACCGAGTACGGAAGTGCTGCCGGATTGCAGCACCGGGACGATCGACTACATCAACAACGAGATTAATCTCGTAGGCTTTGGAATCTTCGAGGGTTAGTCTCACAATCTTCTCGTTGCTTAAATCTTGGTAGATTAGATCTTGCTTCTTCCTAGATTGGATCTTGGTTTTTGTTCATGTTCACGGTAGAATTTTTTTGTTTTCCATGCAACGAACCCATCAGTGGTATCTGAGCCGTGTCTATGCATAGATCTGTTGCACGAGTAGAACACAATGGTTTTGTGGGCGTTGATGCTTTTGTTCTTTTTAGTTAGTGCACTTTGCATCTTGCGGGATGGTGGGATGAAGCGGCCCGGGCTAACTTTACATTACCGCGTCTCATGAGACTTGCTCCACGCTTGACATGCAACTTGTATTGCATAAGTGGCTTTGCGGGTGTCTGTCTCTCCCACGGTTGTGGTTCATGTTCATAGGTAGATTGGATCTTACTCGAAAAACCTAAACCACGTAAAATATGCAAACCAAATTAGAGGCGTCTAACTTGTTTTTGCAGGGTTTGGTGATGTGATATGGCCATGTGATGATGATTATATTTGATGTATGAGATGTTCATTATTGTATTATGGCAACCGGCAGGAGTCTAATGGTTGTCTTTAATTTTTGTTAAAGACCTGCGTGTCTATTCATCATGTAATAGCTTTATTTCAAGTAGTTGTTATAGTAGCTATAAGTGATGGACAACCATGAAGCGGCGCCACTGACCTTGACGCCATGCTGGTGATGATGGAGATCATGTCCGTGCTTTGGAGATGGAGATCAAAAGCACAAGAAGAAATGCCATATCATATCACACATTATGAATTGCATGTGATGTTAATCCTTTATGCATCTTATTTTGCTTAGATCGCGACGGTAGCATTATAAGATGATCCCTCTCACTAAAATATCAAGATAATAAAGTGTTCATCCTTAGTATGCACCGTTGCTAAAACTTGTCGTTTCGAAGCTTCACGTGATGATCGGGTGTGATAGATTCTACATGTGCATACAACGGGTGCAAGCCAGTTTTGCACACGCGGATACTAGGGTTGCCTTGACGAGCCTAGCATGTACAGACATGGTCTCGGAACACGGGATACCGAAAGGTAGAGCATGAGTCATATGAATGATATGATGAACACTTTGAGTGTTCGCCTTTGAAGCTACATCTTTTCTCGTGAAGATCGGACTTGGTGTAGTGGATCTGGTTCGTGTGATCACTAAGATAATGCGAGGGATGTTGTTTTGAGTGGGAGTTCACCTAGCTAATTTAAGAATTAAAATTGAACTCAATTTATCATAAACTTAGTCTAAATTCTTTGCAAATATGTTGTAGATCATGGCGTCCCCCTCCATCAGTTTTAACTAGTTCCTAGAGAAAGAAAAGCTTAAAAGCAATGGTAGCAACTTCACTGACTGGTTCCGCCATGTGAGGATTTTCCTCAATGGTGGAAATCTGCAATATGTGCTCGAAGCACCGCTAGGTCCCCCACCACCACCTGCAGTATCTGAGGATGTAAAGAATGTTTACGAGACTCGGGTCATTCGGTACTCTCAAGTTCAGTGTGCCATCCTGTGCAGCCTAGAGGCGGAGCTCCAAAAACGGTTTGAGCACCGCGACCCTTATGAGCTGGTCCATGGGCTAAAAGCTATCTTTGAAACTCATGCAGCCGTGCAAAGCTATGAGGCCTCGAAACACTTCTTTGGCTGCATGATGGAAGAGGGTAGCTCCGTTAGCGAGCACATGCTCAAGATGTCTGGGCATGCGAAGAAGCTTAGTGACTTGGGAATTGTGATTCCTAACCAGCTGGGCATTCATCGTGTCCTCCAATCACTGCCACCTAGTTACAAGAACTTCGTGATGAACTACAACATGCAGAACATGAACAAAGAGTTACCTGAACTCTTCTCCATGCTGAAATCTGCTGAAGTTGAGATACAGAAAGAGCACCAAGTGTTGATGGCCAACAAGACCACCATTTTCAAGAAGCAGGGTAAGCCTAACCACAAGGGCAACTTTAAGAAGGGCGGCAAGAAAGCTGCTGCGCCTCCTGAGAAGCCTAAGGCTGGCCCTAAACCTGATACTGTGTGCTATATATTACTGCAAGGAGAAGGGGCACTGGAAGTGGAATTGCCCAAAATACTTGGCTGGTCTGAAGAACGGCCTCATCAAGAAGAAAGGTATATTTGATATACATGTTATTGATGTCTATCTTACTGGTTCTCGTAGTAGTGCCTGTGTATTTGATACTGGTTCGGTTAGTCACATTTGTAACTTGAAACAGTAGCTGCTGAATAAACGAAGCCTGGCGAGGGACGAGGTGACGATGCGCGTTGGAAATGGATCCAAGGTCGATGTGATCGCCGTCGGCACGCTCCCTCTACATCTACCTTCGGGATTAGTTTTAAACCTCAATAATTGTTATTTGGTGCCTGCGTTGAGCATGAACATTATATCTGGATCTTGTTTAACGCAAGACGGTTATTCATTTAAATCAGAGAATAATGGTTGTTCTATTTATATGAGTAATATCTTTTATGGTCATGCGCCTGAGATGAATGGTTTATTCTTGTTAAATCTCGATAGTAGTGATACACATGTTCATAACATTGATGCTAAGCGAATTAAATTGAATGATAATTCTACTTATATATGGCACTATCGTCTTGGTCATATTGGAGTGAAGCGCATGAAGAAACTCCATTTGGATGGACTTCTTGAATCACTTGACTTTGAGTCACTTGATAGATGCGAAGCATGTTTAATGGGAAAAATGACTAAGACCCCATTCTCTGGTACAATGGAGCGAGCTACAGACTTGTTGGAAATCATACATACCGATGTGTGCGGACCAATGAGTGTAGCATCGCGCGGTGGTTATTGTTGTGTTCTAACCTTCACGGATGATCTGAGTAGATATGGGTATATTTACTTTATGAAACATAAGTCCGAAACTTTCGACAAGTTTAAGGAATTCCAAAGTGAAGTAGAAAATCAATGTAACAAGAAGATTAAGTTTCTGCGTTCTGATCGCGGAGGCGAATATCTGAGTTATGAGTTTGGCATGCATTTAAAGAAATGCGGAATACTTTCACAGTTGACACCGCCGGGAACACCACAGCGTAATGGTGTGTCCGAACGTCGTAATCGAACTCTCTTGGATATGGTTTGATCTATGATGTCTCTTATTGATTTTCCATTATCTTTTTGGGGTTATGCATTAGAGACAGCCGCATTCACTTTAAATAGGGCACCATCTAAATCCGTTGAAACGACACCGTATGAATTATGGTTTGGGAAGAAACCTAAGCTATCGTTCCTTAAAGTTTGGGGTTGCGAAGCTTATGTAAAGAAGTTACAACCTGACAAGCTAGAACCCAAAGCGGAGAAATGCGTCTTCATAGGATAACCTAAAGAAACAATTGGGTACACTTTCTATCACAGATCCGAAGGCAAAATCTTTGTTGCCAAGAATGAATCCTTTCTTGAGAAGGAGTTTCTCACGAAAGAAGTGACTGGAAGGAAAGTAGAACTCGACGAGGTTGATGAACCTTCTCTCGTAGATCGGAGTAGCGCAGTGCTCGGAAGATGTTCTCGCGCAGACTCGCACCGATAGGAGAGGAAGCAAATGATGATGATCATGAAACTTCGAACGAGGAAGCTACTGAACCTCGCAGATCGACGAGGGAACGTACCACTCCTGATTGGTATGATCCCTGTCTAAATGTCATGATTGTGGACAACAATGATGAGGACCCTGCGACGTATGAAGAAGCAATGATGAGCCCAGATTCCAACAAATGGCAAGAAGCCATGAAATCCGAAATAGGATCCATGTATGATATCCAAGTATGGACTTTGGTAGACTTACCTGATAGCCGCAAGGCTGTCGAGAATAAATGGATCTTCAAAAGAAAAAACAGATGCTGATGGTAATATTACTGTCTATAAAGCTCGACTTGTCGCAAAGGGTTTCCGAAAAATTCAAGGAGTTGACTACGATGAGACTTTCTCACCTGTAGCGAAGCTAAAGTCTGTAAGGATTTTGTTAGCAATAGCTGCATTTTTCGATTATGAAATTTGGCAGATGGATGTCAAAACGGCGTTCCTTAATGGTGACATTGAGGAAGAGTTGTATATGGTACAACCGAAAGGTTTTGTCGATCCTAAAAATGCTGACAAGGTATGCAAACTTCAGCGTTCCATTTATGGACTGAAGCAAGCATCCCGGAGTTGGAACCGACGCTTTTATACGGTGATCAGAGACTTCGGGTTTATACGGACTCATGGTGAGGCCTGTATTTACAAGAAAGTGAGTGGGAGCTCTGTAGCGTTCCTGATATTATATGTAGATGACATATTATTGATTGGGAATGATATAAAACTATTAAGCAGTGTTAAAGGTTATTTGAATAAGTGTTTTTCAATGAAAGACCTTGGTGAATCAGCGTACATTTTAGGCATCAAGATTTATAGAGATAGATCAAGACGCCTAATAGGGCTTTCACAGAGTACATACCTTGAAAAGATTCTAAAGAAGTTTAGAATGGATGAAAGCAAGAAAGGGTTCTTGCCTATGTTGCCAGGTAAGGTCTTGAGTAAAACTCAAAGGTCCGGCTACGGCAGAAGAAAGAGAGAGGATGAACAAGATCCCCTATGCCTCGGCAGTAGGCTCTATCATGTATGCCATGCTGTGTACTAGACCGGATATCGCACATGCTATTAGTTTGACCAGCAGATATCAGAGTGATCCAGGAATGGAACACTGGACGGCGGTCAAGAATATCCTGAAGTACTTGAAAAGGACTAAGGATATGTTTCTTTGTTATGGCGGTGACCAAGAGCTCGTTGTAACCAGTTACACCGATGCAACTTGGAACACTGATCCTGATGACTCTAAGTCTCGGTCACGGATACGTGTTTATACTGAATGGAGCTGCAGTAAGC
This sequence comes from Lolium rigidum, assembly GCF_022539505.1. NCBI lineage: Eukaryota > Viridiplantae > Streptophyta > Magnoliopsida > Poales > Poaceae > Lolium > Lolium rigidum. The sequence continues at coordinate 133,000,403 of NC_061508.1, forward strand.
TGGATGAGTTCCAAGCAGTGCACGGTGGCGAAGTCTTCAACTGAGTCTGAATACATAGCGGCTTCGGAGGCTTCATCGGAAGTGGTATGGATGAAGATGTTCATTGTTGAGGTTGGTGTGGTTCCTAGTGCATTGGACCCATTAGTCATCTATTGTGACAACATGGGTGCCATCGCCAATGCACAAGAACCAAGGTCACACAAGAAGCTAAAGCATATCAAGCTGCGTTTTCATTCGATTCGTGAGTACATCGAAGATGGTGAAGTAAAGATTTGCAAAGTGCACACAGATCTAAATGTGGCAGATTCGTTGACTAAAGCTCTCCCTAGGGCAAAGCATGACCAACACCAGAATGCCATGGGTGTTAGGTACCTTACAATGTAATCTAGATTATTGACTCTAGTGCAAGTGGGAGACTGTTGGAGATATGTGATACGTCCCAAACGTATCTATAATTTCTTATGTTCCATGCTACTTTTATGATGATACTCACATGTTTTATACACATTATATGTTATTATTATGCATTTTCCGGCACTAACCTATTGACGAGATGCCGAAAGAGCCGATTCTTGTTTTCTACTGTTTTTGGTTTCGAAATCCTAGTAAGGAAATATTCTCGGAATTGGACGAAATCAACGCCCAGGGTCCTATTTTTGCACGAAGCTTCCAGAAGACCGGAGAGGAAACGAAGTGGGGCCACGAGGTGGCGACACAACAAGGCGGCGCGACTTGGACCCTGGCCGCGCGGCCTTGTTGTGTGGGGCCCCCGTGACGCCCCTTGACCTGCCCTTCCGCCTACTTAAAGTCTTCGTCGCGAAACCCCCAGTACCGAGAGCCACGATACGTAAAACCTTACAGAGACGCCGTCGCCGCCAATCCCATCTCGGGGGATTCAGGAGATCGCCTCCGGCACCACTGCCGAGAGGGGAATCATCTCCCGGAGGTCTCTTCATCGCCATGATCGCCTCCGGATCGATGTGTGAGTAGTTCAACGATACGTCTCCGACGTATCGATAATTTCTTATGTTCCATGCCACATTATTGATGATATCTACATGTTTTATACACATTATATGTCGTATTTATGCATTTTCCGGCACTAACCTATTAACGAGATGCCGAAGAGCCGATTCTTGTTTTCTGCTTGTTTTTGGTTTCGAAATCCTACAAAGGAAATATTCTCGGAATTGGACGAAATCAACGCCCGGGGTCCTATTTTGCCACGAAGCTTCCGGAAGACCGAAGACGTAACGAAGTGGGGCGACGAGGCGGCGACACGCCGGGCGGCGCGGCCCGGGCCACGGCCGCGCGGCCACTGTCGTGTGGGCCCCTCGCGTCGCCCCTTTACCTGCCCTTCCGCCTACAAATAGCCTTCGTCGCGAAACCCCCGATGCCGAGAGCCACGATACGGAAAACCTTACCGAGACGCCGCCGCCGCCAATCCCATCTCGGGGGATTCGGGAGATCACCTCCGGCACCCTGCCGGAGAGGGGATTCATCTCCCGGAGGACTCTTCACCGCCATGGTCGCCTCCGGAGTGATGAGTGAGTAGTTCACCCCTGGACTATGGGTCCATAGCGGTAGCTAGATGGTTGTCTTCTCCTCATGTGCTTCATTGTCGGATCTTGTGAGCTGCCTAACATGATCAAGATCATCTATCTGTAATTCTATATGTTGTGTTTGTCGGGATCCGATGGATAGAGAATACTATGTTATGTTGATTATCAATCTATTACCTATGTGTTTTTTATGATCTTGCATCCGTTATTAGTAGAGGCTCTGGCCAAGTTTTTGCTCTTAACTCCAAGAGGGAGTATTTATGCTCGATAGTGGGTTCATGTCTCCGTGAATGCGGGGAGTGACAGAAACCTCTAAGGTTATGGATGTCTTGTTGCCACTAGGGATAAAACATTGATGCTATGTCCGAGGATGTAGTTATTGATTACATTACGCACCATACTTAATGCAAGCTGTATGTTGTTTAGCAACTTAATACTTGGAAGGGGTTCGGATGATAACTCGAAGGTGGACGTTTTAGGCATAGATGCATGCTTGGATAGCGGTCTATGTACTTTGTCGTAATGCCCAATTAAATCTCACAATATTCATTATATCATGTATGTGCATTGTCATGCCCTCTCTATTTGTCAATTGCCCGACTGTAATTTGTTCACCCAACATGCTATCTTATGGGAGAGACACCTCTAGTGAACTGTGGACCCCGGTCCATTCTTTTACATCCGAAATACAATCTCTTGCAATACTTGTTTCTTGTTCTTTGCAAACAATCATCATCCACACTATACATCTAATCCTTTGTTACGAGCAAGCCGGTGAGATTGACAACCTCAGCTGTTTCGTTGGGGCAAAGTACTTTGGTTGTGTTGTGCGGGTTCCACGTTGGCGCCGGAATCCCTGGTGTTGCGCCGCACTACATCCCGCCGCCATCAACCTTCAACGTGCTTCTTGACTCCTACTTGGTTCGATTAAACCTTGGTTTCTTGCGAGGGAAACTTGCCGCTGTGCGCATCACACCTTCCTCTTGGGGTTCCCAACGGACGTGTCAACTACACGCATCAAGCAAATTTCTGGCGCCGTTGCCGGGGAACTGAAGAAAAGTTACACCACAAAGATTTCTAACTCCCACGTCAACTACACGCCAGCAGCTAAATTTCTGGCGCCGTTCCCGGGGAGATCAAGACACGCTGCAACTGGAGTCTCCACAATCCAATCTCTTTACTTTGTTTTTGTCTTGCTTTATTTTATTTACTACTTTGTTTGCTGCACTTATATCAAAACACAAAAAAAATAGTTGCTAGCTTTATTTTATTTACTGTCTTGCACTCTATATCAAAAACACAAAAAAATTAGTTACTTGCATTTACTTTATTTAGTTTGCTTTATTTACTATTGCTTAAATGGCTACTCCTGAAAATACTAAGTTGTGTGACTTCACAACCACAAATAATAATGATTTCTTATGCACACCTATTGCTCCACTCTGCTACTACGACGAGAATTCTTTGAAATTAAACACGCTTTCTTGAATCTTGTTATGCGAGAGCAATTTTCAGTGTTAGTGCTGATGTTGCTTGCTGCCCATCTCAATAACTTTGTTGAATTGTGTGAAATGCAAAAGTATAAAGATGTAGATGGTGACATTATAAAATTAAAATTGTTTCCTTTCTCATTAAGAGGAAGAGCTAAAGATTGGTTTCTATCTCCGCCTAAGAATAGTATTGATTCATGGACTAAATGCAAGGATGCTTTTATTGGTAGATATTATCCCCCTGCTAAAATTATATCTTTGAGAAGTAGCATAATGAATTTTAAACAATTAGATAATGAACATGTTGCTCAAGCTTGGGAAAGAATGAAATCTTTGGTTAAAAATTTCCCAACCCATGGATCGACTACTTGGATGATCATCCAAACCTTTTATGCGAGATCTGAACTTTTCTTCGCGGAACCTATTGGATTCAGCTGCTGGAGGTACCTTTATGTCCATCACTCTTGGTGAAGCAACAAAGCTCCTTGATAATATGATGATCAATTACTCTGAATGGCACACGGAAAGAGCTCCACAAGGTAAGAAGGTAAATTTTGCCGAAGAAACCTCTTCCTTGAGTGATAAGATTGATGCTATTATGTCTATGCTTGTGAATGATAGGACTAATGTTGATCCTAATAATGTTCCGTTAGCTTCATTGGTTGCCCAAGAAGAACATGTTGATGTAAACTTCATTAAAAATAATAATTTCAACAACAATGCTTATCGGAACAATCCTAGTAATAACTATAGGCCATATCCTTATAATAATGGTAACGGTTATGCTAATTCTTATGGGAATTCTTACAACAATAATAGGAACACACCCCATGGACTTGAAGCTATGCTTAAAGAATTTATTAGTACACAAACTGCTTTTAACAAATCTGTTGAGGAAAAGCTCAATAAAATTGATATTCTCGCTTCTAAGGTTGATAGTCTTGCCTCTGATGTTGATCTTTTGAAATCGAAATTTATTCCTAATAAGGATATTGAAAATAAAATTTTTACTACAGAAAATGCCATCCAAGTTAGAATTAATGAGAATATAAGATTGATGGCTGAATTGCATGCTAGGTGGGAAAGAGAAGAAAATGAAAAACTTGCTGAAGAGAATAATGTAGCTAAAGTTTGGACTATTACCACCACTAGTAATGTTAATGATTCACATGTTGCTGCACCTCCTACTATTAATGGTAAAATAATTGGTGTTGGCAATGTCTCCACTCCTAGTGCAAAGCCCGCAAAAGCTGCTGAAAGCTGCTAAAGCTACTGAAGCACTTCTGTGATAAAACTGTTGAAATTTTTTCCAACATTGGGGATGATGATCCCATTGCTTTAGATTGTAATGGTTTGGATTTTGATGATTGCCACATCTCTGAAGTTATAAAGTTCTTACAAAAACTTGCTAAGAGTCCCAATGCTAGTGCTATAAATTTAGCCTTTACAAAACATATTACAAATGCTCTCATAAAAGCTAGAGAAGAGAAACTAAAACTTGAAACTTCTATTCCTAGAAAGCTAGAGGATGGTTGGGAGCCCATCATTAAGATGAAGGTCAATAACTTTGATTGTAATGCTTTATGTGATCTTGGTGCAAGTATTTCCGTTATGCCTAAGAAAATTTATAATATGCTTGACTTGCCACCATTGAAAAATTGTTACTTGGATGTTAATCTTGTTGATAATGCTATAAAGAAACCTTTGGGAGAGTTGATAATGTTTGCATTACCGTTAACAATAACCTTGTCCCCGTTGATTTTGTTGTCTTGGATATTGAATGCAATGCATCTTGTCCCATTATATTGGGAAGACTTTTTCTTCGAACTGTTGGTGCTACCATTGATATGAAGGAAGGTAATATTAAATATCAATTTCCTCTCAAGAAAGGTATGGAACACTTCCCTAGAAAGAGAATGAAGTTACCTTTTGATTCTATTATTAGAACAAGTTATGATGTTGATACTTCGTCTCTCGATAATACTTGATATACACTTTACGCACCTAGGCTGAAAGGCGTTAAAGAAAGCGCTTATGGGAGACAACCCATGTTTTTACTACAGTATTTTTGCTTTATATTTGAGTCTTGAAAGTTGTTTACTACTGTAGCAACCTCTCCTTATCTTAGTTTTGTGCATTGTTGTGCCAAGTAAAGTCTTTGATAGTAAGGTTCATACTAGATTTGGATTACTTGCACGATGCATGATTTCTTTGCTGTCACGAATTTCGACCTGCCCCTCTGTAGGTAGCTCAGAAAATTATGCCAATTTACATGCGTGATCCTCAGATATGTACGCAACTTTCATTCAATTTGGGCATTTTCATTGGAGCAAGTCTGGTGCCTCAAGAAAATCCATCTTTACGGACTGTTCTGTTTTGACAGATTCTGCCTTTTTATTTCGCATTGCCTCTTTTGCTATGATGGATGAATTTCTTTGTTCCACTAGTGTCCAGTAGCTTTATGCAATGTCCAGAAGTGTTAAGAATCATTGTGTCACCTCTGAACATGTTAATTTTTATTGTACACTAACCCTCTAATGAGTTGTTTCGAGTTTGGTGTGGAGGAAGTTTTCAAGGATCAAGAGAGGAGGATGATTCAATATGATCAAGGAGAGTGAAAGCTCTAAGCTTGGGGATGCCCCGGTGGTTCACCCCTGCATATTCTAAGAAGACTCAAGCGTCTAAGCTTGGGGATGCCCAAGGCATCCCCTTCTTCATCGACAACATTATCGGGTTCCTCCCACTGAAAATATATTTTTATTCCGTCACATCTTATGTGCTTTGCTTGGAGCGTCGGTTTGTTTTTGTTTTTGTTTTGTTTGAATAAAATGGATCCTAGCATTCATTGTGTGGGAGAGAGACACGCTCCGTTGTTGCATATGGACAAATATGTCCTTAGGCTTTACTCATAGTATTCATGGCGAAGGTTGAATCTTCTTCGTTAAATTGTTATATGGTTGGAATCGGGAAATGCTACATGTAGTAATTCTAAAAAGTCTTGAATAATTTGATACTTGGCAATTGTTGTGCTCATGTTTAAGCTCTTGCATCATATACTTTGCACCCATTAATGAAGAAACACCTAGAGCTTGCTAAATTTGGTTTGCATATTTGGTCTCTCTAAAGTCTAGATAATTTCTAGTATTGAGTTTTGAACAACAAGGAAGATGGTGTAGAGTCTTATAATGTTTACAATATGTCTTTTATGTGAGTTTTTCTGCACCGGTTCATCCTTGTGTTTGTTTCAAATAACCTTGCTAGCCTAAACCTTGTATCGAGAGGGAATACTTCTCATGCATCCAAAATCCTTGAGCCAACCACTATGCCATTTGTGTCCACCATACCTACCTACTACATGGTATTTCTCCGCCATTCCAAAGTAAATTGCTTGAGTGCTACCTTTAAAATTTCCATTCTTTACCTTTGCAATATATAGCTCATGGGACAAATAGCTTAAAAACTATTGTGGTATTGAATATGTACTTATGCACTTTATCTCTTATTAAGTTGCTTGTTGTGCGATAACCATGCTTACGGGGACGCCATCAACTACTCTTTGTTGAATATCATGTGAGTTGCTATGCATGTCCGTCTTGTACGAAGTAAGAGAGATCTACCACTTTAATGGTTAGAGCATGCATATTGTTAGAGAAGAACATTGGGCCGCTAACTAAAGCCATGAATCATGGTGGAAGTTTCGAGTTTTGGACATATATCCTCAATCTCATATGAGAACACTAATTGTTGCTACATGCTTATGCATTAAAGAGGAGTCCATTATCTGTTGTCCATGTTGTCCCGGTATGGATGTCTAAGTTGAGAATAATCAAAAGCGAGAAATCCAAAATGCGAGCTTTCTCCTTAGACCTTTGTACGGGCGGCATGGAGGTACCCCTTTGTGACACTTGGTTAAAACATGTGTATTGCGATGATCCCGGTAGTCCAAGCTAATTAGGACAAGGTGCGGGCACTATTAGTATACTATGCATGAGGCTTGCAACTTGTAAGATATAATTTACATGATACATGTGCTTTATTACTACCGTTGACAAAATTGTTTCTTGTTTTCAAAATAAAAGCTCTAGCACAAATATAGCAATCAATGCTTTCCTCTGCGAAGGACCTTTCTTTTACTTTTATGTTGAGTCAGTTCACCTATTTCTCTCCACCTCGAGAAGCAAACACTTGTGTCAACTGTGCATTGATTCCTACATACTTGCATATTGCACTTGTTATATTACTCTATATTGACAATTATCCATGAGATATACATGTTACAAGTTGAAAGCAACCGCTGAAACTTAATCTTCTTTTGTGTTGCTTCAATACCTTTACTTTGATTTATTGCTTTATGAGTTAACTCTTATGCAAGACTTATTGATGCTTGTCTTTAAGTACTATTCATGAAAAGTCTTTGCTTTATGATTCGAGTTGTTTACTCATGTCATTACCATTGTTTTGATCGCTGCATTCATTACATATGTTTACAATAGTATGATCAAGGTTATGATGGCATGTCACTCCGGAAATTATCTTTGTTATCGTTTACCGCTCGGGACGAGCGAGAACTAAGCTTGGGGATGCTGATACGTCTCCGACGTATCGATAATTTCTTATGTTCCATGCCACATTATTGATGATATCTACATGTTTTATACACATTATATGTCGTATTTATGCATTTTCCGGCACTAACCTATTAACGAGATGCCGAAGAGCCGATTCTTTGTTTTCTCGCTGTTTTTGGTTTCAGAAATCCTACAAAGGAAATATTCTCGGAATTGGACGAAATCAACGCCCGGGGTCCTATTTTGCCACGAATCTTCCGGAAGACCGAAGATGTAACGAAGTGGGGCGACGAGGCGGCGACACGCCGGGCGGCGCGGCTCGGGCCACGGCCGCGCGGCCTCGTCGTGTGGGCCCCTCGCGTCGCCCCTTTACCTGCCCTTCCGCCTACAAATAGCCTTCGTCGCGAAACCCCCGGTACCGAGAGCCACGATACGTAAAACCTTGCCGAGACGCCGCCGCCGCCAATCCCATCTCGGGGGATTCGGAGATCACCTCCGGCACCTGCCGGAGAGGGGATTCATCTCCCGGAGGACTCTTCACCGCCATGGTCGCCTCCGGAGTGATGAGTGAGTAGTTCACCCCTGGACTATGGGTCCATAGCGGTAGCTAGATGGTTGTCTTCTCCTCATGTGCTTCATTGTCGGATCTTGTGAGCTGCCTAACATGATCAAGATCATCTATACGTAATTCTATATGTTGTGTTTGTCGGGATCCGATGGATAGAGAATACTATGTTATGTTGATTATCAATCTATTACATATGTGTTGTTTATGATCTTGCATGCTCTCCGTTATTAGTAGAGGCTCCGGCCAAGTTTTTGCTCTTAACTCCAAGAGGGAGTATTTATGCTCGATAGTGGGTTCATGTCTCCAGTGAATGCGGGAGTGACAGAAACCTCTAAGGTTATGGATGTCTTGTTGCCACTAGGGATAAAATATTGATGCTATGTCCGAGGATGTAGTTATTGATTACATTACGCACCATACTTAATGCAATTGTACTGTTGTTTAGCAACTTAATGCTTGGAAGGGGTTCGGATGATAACTTCGAAGGTGGACTTTTTAGGCATAGATGCATGCTTGGATAGCGGTCTATGTACTTTGTCGTAATGCCCAATTAAATCTCACAATATTCATTATATCATGTATGTGCATTGTCATGCCCTCTCTATTTGTCAATTGCCCGACTGTAATTTGTTCACCCAACATGCTATCTTATGGGAGAGACACCTCTAGTGAACTTTGGACCCCGGTCCATTCTTTTACATCTGAAATACAATCTACTGCAATACTTGTTTTACTGTTCTTTGCAAACAATCATCATCCACACTATACATCTAATCCTTTGTTACAGCAAGCCGGTGAGATTGACAACCTCACTTTGTTTCGTTGGGGCAAAGTACTTTGGTTGTGTTGTGCGGGTTCCACGTTGGCGCCGGAATCCCTGGTGTTGCGCCGCACTACATCCCGCTGCCATCAACCTTCAACGTGCTTCTTGACTCCTCTTGGTTCGATTAAACCTTGGTTTCTTCGCGAGGAAACTTGCCGCTGTGCGCATCACACCTTCCTCTTGGGGTTCCCAACGGACGTGTCAACTACACGCATCATTCACCCCTGGACTATGGGTCCATAGCAGTAGCTAGATGGTTGTCTTCTCCTCATTGTGCTATCATTTTAGATCTTGTGAGCTGCCTATCATGATCAAGATCATCTATCTGTAATCCTTCATGTTGTGTTTGTTGGGATCCGATGAATATTGAATACTATGTCAAGTTGATTATCAATCTATCATATATGTTATTTATGTTCTTGCATGCTCTCCGTTGCTAGTAGAGGCTCCGGCCAAGTTGATACTTGTGACTCCAAGAGGGGGTATTTATGCTCGATAGTGGGTTCATGCCTCCATTAAATGCAGGACGGTGACGGAAATTTCTAAGGTTGTGGATGTCTTGTTGCCACTAGGGATAAAACATCGATGCTTTGTCTAAGGATATTTGTGTTGATTACATTACGCACCATACTTAATGCAATTGTCTGTTGTTTATAACTTAATGCTGGAGGGGTTCGGATGATAACTCTGAAGGTGGACTTTTTAGGCATAGATGCATGCTAGATAGCGGTCTATGTACTTTGTCGTAATGCCACTGATTGAATCTCATAGTACTCATCATGATATATGTATGTGCATTGTTATGCCTTCTTTATTTGTCAATTGCCCAAGCTGTAATTTGTTCACCCAACATCTGCTTATCTTATGGGAGAGACACCACTAGTGAGCTGTGGACCCCGGTCCTATTCTTTACATCTGAAATACAATCTCTTGCAATTGTTCTTTCTTGTTTTTCGCAAACAATCATCATCTTCCACACAATACGTTTAATCCTTTGTTTACGGCAAGCACTGTGAGATTGACAACCTCAGCTGTTACGTTGGGGCAAAGTTACGTGATTGTGTTGTGCGGGTTCCACGTTGGTGCGGAATCCACGGTGTTGCGCCGCACTACACTCCGCCACCAACAACCTTCAACGTGCTTCTTGGCTCCTACTGGTTCGATAAACCTTGGTTTCTTTCTGAGGGAAAACTTGCGGCTGTACGCATCACACCTTCCTCTTGGGGTTCCCAACGGACGTGTGTCTTACACGCCATCAATATGCCAAAGAGGCAATAATAAAGTGGTTATTATAATATCTTTGTGTTTATGATAAATGTTTGCATAGCATGCTATAATTGTACTAACCGAAACATTGATACATGTGTGTTATGTAAACAACAAGGAGTCCCTAGTAAGCCTCTTGTATAACTAGCTTGTTGATTAATAGATGATCATGGTTTCGTGATCATGAACATTGGATGTTATTAATAACAAGGTTACGTCATTAGTGGAATGATATAATGGACACACACCCAAATAAGCGTAGCATAAGATCAAGTCATTAAGTTCAATTTACTATAAGCTTTCGATACATAGTTGCCTAAGTCCTTCGACCATGAGATCATGTAAATCACTTACATCGGAAGGGTACTTTGATTACATCAAACGCCATTGCGTAAATGGGTGGTTATAAAGATGGGATTAAGTTTTCGGAAAGTGTGAGTTGAGGCATATGGATCAATAGTGGGATTTGTCCATCCTGATGACGGATAGATATACTCTGGGCCCTCTCGGTGGAATGTCGTCTGATTAGCTAGCAAGCATGTGATTGGATCACAAGAGATGACATACCACGGTACGAGCAAAGAGTACTTGTCGGTAACGAGGTTGAACAAGGTATGGAGATACCGATGATCGAACCTCGGACAAGTAAAATATCGCGTGACAAAGGGAATCGGCATCGTATGTAAATGGGTCAATCGATCACTAAGTTATCATTGAATATGTGGGAGCCATTATGGATCTCCAGATCCCGCTATTGGTTATTGCTCGGAGAGGAGTCTCGACCATGTCTGCATAGTTCACGAACCGTCGGGTGACGCGCTTAAGGTTCGATGTCGCATAAGTAGATTCGGAATATGAGATGGAGACCGAAGCTTGTTCGGAGTCTCGGATGGGATCCAGGACATCACGAGGAGGCCCGGAATGGTCCGGAGAATAAGATTCATATAAGGAAAGTTAATTTCTAGGTTTGGGAAAAGTTCGGGATTTTTCCGGTGAAAGACCGGGAAGGTTCTAAAAGGTTCCGGGGGTCCCACCAGTGGTCCCACGACCCTAGGAGGCCTAGCATGGGCCGAGGGGATGCTTTCTAGCCTAATGGGCCAGGGGCACATGCCCCCCAAGGCCCAGCCGGCCAAACCCCTAGGGTTTCCCCAAAACCCTAGGGGGATCAACTTGGGGCGGGGGGGGGGGAAGATTTCTCTCTTCCCCCCACTTGGCCACCGGCCCCCAACCCTAGATGGGAAAGGGGGGCCACCCCAACCGACCTGGCCCCCTATATAAAGAGGGGAGGGGGTGGCCGGCCACTTCACCCCTTGATCAAACCCTGGCCGCCTCCTCTCTCCCTCCACCATATTTCTGTTCCGGCTTGGCGAAGCCCTGCAGCTTTTCTCCTCCACCACCACCACCACGCTGTCGTGCTGCTGGGATTCCGAGGAGATCTACCATACCTCCGCTGCCCGCTGGAACGGGGAGAGGACGGGCTTTATCGACACCGTACGCGCGATCGAATACGGAAGTGCTGCCGGATTGCAGCACCGGGACGATCGACTACATCAACAACGAGATTAATCTCGTAGGCTTTGGAATCTTCGAGGGTTAGTCTCACAATCTTCTCGTTGCTTAGATCTTGGTAGATTAGATCTTCCTTCTTCCTAGATTGGATCTTGGTTTTTGTTCATGTTCACGTTAGAATTTTTTTTGTTTTCCATGCAATGAACCCATCATGTTCGTGGTTTTATTTAGAAATTTTTTTCATGCTTCTTAAAAAGTACTTTCACGGGATTAAAAAGTCTTCACCGGTTCGAGAAAATGTATGGACTTTCTAAAATTATATAAGTTCGAAAAAACATCCTGGGCTCAAAAAATATTTGTTCATTAAACAAAATACTTTCACAGGATTTAGAAGAACATTCATGGGTTCAAGTAAAGTACTTTCAAGTAGTGTTGACCTATTAAAAAAAGTTCACTTTCTGAAAATGTTCACCAGTTCTAAAAAAATAATTCACACGGTTCCAAAAAAAATTAAAAAATTTAAGCAAATATTTAAGGGCTTTGAAAATTAGTCCACAGTAGTTTAAAAAATGATCCTCCTTTTGGAAAAACCAAACATGGTCCAAAAATATCACAGGGTCACGGAGATACTCATGGTTAAGTCTTTTTTTGTTGTTGTTGTGGAACTGGGCCTCAGTCCGTCCAAATATTTTTCTGGGCCAGTGCCCGCTCAGGGTCCGGAAGAAAGCACGGAAAACACAAATTGTTCTTTCTTTTGGGTTCTTGAAACCTGTTTTTTCTCATTAAATTCGAAAAAACATGCTAGTCTTTTAAAATAGTCAGATTATTCCACGAATACGTATAGATGTTCATTACGTATCTGTAAGTTTTTGTGATCAAAATTGGTTTTGGGGGGCGAGACAAAAACACAAGTACATAGATCTGTAGTAGATCACAACTTAAAACCATGTCAACGGATTTTTACAGGTATGTAGACGTACGTGGGGTTTGTTCTAACAAATTGTAAATATGATTCTTCTTCTGCAAAATCTTAGACAAACATGAAACACCACGCTGGCTGAAAGCATTTGCTATTTGTTTTGAAACTTGAGGGTTGAGAGATTGGCTATCCAAATTTCTAATAAAAGATGAGTGGGTGATGATCTCTAACTTTGCAGACTGTAATTGGGCATGTCAGTTTCAGTTGGTTACATAGAAGGATCAAATGAATCGACCTCCTAATCTTGTATCGTCTCACATCCTAAGCGACCATGTATAATGCAAAAATATTCATTTTTATACAAATTGTTTTAAACAGTTTTCTACTCTTCCAGTTGATTGCACATTTTTAAAACAGTCATCCTAGAAGTAGTTAATAAATGATATAGTAAAATTATGTATATAGTTTAAATGATTATTAAACATTACCTAATATGAGGGTGGCTCTTTGATCCCGAGACGAATGCCTAGGAAAATGTGAAGGAGATATTAGAGTCCTCCTTATCTTCCACCTTTGCGGCCTTTGGCGCTACATGACAACCAATGTTAGGACTTAGGACATGCCGCATGTGCTGCTTAGGTTTTCCATATTAGAGGTCCATGGCGTCCATCTCTTCCATCTCGCGTGGCGACTGTGTGGTCCTTTGTTAATCGTCACCCTACTCCAAAGATGAGTCATGGGGTGTACTCCTCCCCCCTCCTCCTCCTCCTCCTCCTCCTCCTCAGATCTGGAGGTTAGAGCCAGCGGAGGTGATGTCCTCCAGCGGGCAGAAGAGACATGACAATTAGGAAATGGATGGTGCGGGCGGCGACATGGGCCAGGGGAAACGATGTCATCCACCAACAGGATGGAATGACAAGTGTGTGGCGTCGGTGGCCCGCGAGGTGGTCGTAAGCCATCAATATCATGTTTGGGAGTGAAGTGGCAGCTAGGGTTCATAGAGAGGGGGTGTGGGAGTGGCGGCTATAGTTAAAGGGAGTGGATATGAGCTAGAAACAAGAGCTATCATATTCATATGGGCGGATCTAGTGGCCTTTGGGCAGGATGCCAACATTGACAACCAATAAGTATAAATGCTAGCTTTTATGTAGTTCACACTGGAAATGGGCCTTTAAAATTTCCTTGGACCATATAGGTAGCCCATCAATGACCCATTAACATTCCACATCGCCCCCTCATTTTATTTTTAACTTCTCAATGGGTGATCTCATGTCCTTTACGGTGTGTCTTTTGCACTCCCTTATTCTTGTTCTTGAAATTAATAGGATGCATATAATTTTTGGTCAAAGTCAAATATTTTGAAGTTTGATTAATTATAAAAATATCTACAATACCAAATGCAGATTCTATGAATTCATGATAGTTCTAACAATATTAGTTTGAGATCATAAATGTTGATAATTTTTCTCTATAGTTGATCAAAATTTGAAAAGTTTGACTTTGACCTAAAATATATGCATCATATTTGAGAAGGATCACTAGTAGAAAAAGGGCCAACAATACCGGTTCCAGAGGGTCTTTTGTACCGGTAATGCAACCGGTACAAAAGATTCGGGACAAAAGCCCCCCTTTGGTACCGGTTCCTTACGAACCAGTATTAAAGGGGCCTCCACGTGGGCACCTAGGAGACCGCAGGGTTAGGGACATTTGGTACCGGTTTGTAACACGAACGGGCACCAAAGGTTGGCTACCGAGGCAGAGAAAGTGCATAAATCTCTGCCGCGGCAAAGAATTCAGGGTTTAGGGTTTTAGGAGTGGTTTAGGGGTATCGGACCGTTTCATCATACGAGGATCGCGTCGATGCGCCAGAAACGCGTTTGGGTTTAGGTAGTACATGAAGATCAAGGTGATGCATATCAACTTGGTGCATATAATATAACACATGTAATTGCATAAGATCGCAAATTAAGTAGTACATGCATGAAGATCGATCTTCATGCATAGTGGTACTCTCCGAGCCATACTATCTATTACATGCAGCATAGTGGTACTCTCCGAGTCAAACTATATATTACATGTAGATCTTCATGCATAGTGGTACTCTTCGAAGTTAGGTATGACGTCCCGAAGGAAAAATTCCGCCAATTCCTCGCCAATTACTTTGAAGCGGTGCTTGATTGAGATCCTGTCCCGCTTTCTTGCCAACCATAAAAGAACGAGATACAAATTAATACATGAGCTATGTGTGTGTATATATATCAAATCACAATCAAACAATTATGACTGAAACTCAGCACAACTTATGGTAACAAAATAAATTTGTGAATATTGTTTTCGTACCTCTCTATTTCATTGATTATTCGTTCTCTCGTTGACAATCTTGTGGATGTACTCGCAAACGTAGTATCCACATAGATTAGTCCCCTCTGGTTGTTTCACGCATTTCTGTACAAGAATATAATCCAATCAAACAATAATCAAGTATGATAAAGGTGTGTGGACCTAGGTAGTACTACTTACTTTGTTCGCACGCCATATCAGCTTCGGTTTCCATCCACCGGTCGGATCTTCCTGGATGAACGTTTTCCATACGCTTCCCGACAAAAGAAAATGCATAAAAGAGTTGTCAATTTGTCGATATCAGGAAATTAACGAAAAAACCGATAAGAATTAAAATTACTTTTTGAGCATATCAAAAGCCGTCTTGTATAGTATAGGCTCTTTGGTTAGTGAGTCAAAGACTTCAACATCTACATCGTACATTTTAATGACGATAAGAATAAAGTGAAACCTGCACACGTTTAAATATGTAGTGTCATAGATATAAGTCATCAGTTAAAATTTTAACATATGGTGAGCAAAATAGAATGTGTTATAAGACAGTAACACTCACTTGAAGTTGTAAGGCCAAAGTATTATATTTTTTTCACGTTGTCGCTTCAAAACCCTTAGCAAAGTCTCCGGTGTATCCTTGTTATAGATGGGATCTTCTATGGTTCTTTGATGCATTGTATCTGGGTCAATGAACCCAATGTCCGTGATTTCATCCCTTTTGCATTTGAGCTTCTTCGGTCTACATAATATAGCGCACAAAAGATTAAATTGAGGATAATTTGCAGACAATGAACGAGATGAGCTAAAGACTTCTCAAATTACATTAATAAATCACTTACAGACAGTAGCAACTGATGATAGATTTGTAGAGGGCCCGGAGATTGTATAACTGACAAAGTTCACAGAAGTCAGCGCTCACAGAGTATTCTTGGAAGTAGTGCTCATCCTTAACCCGCACCATGATAGCCTCGATCCCTCTCTTTGTGGCATTAGTGTACCACACATGCAAATTACGCATTTGTTGGTAGTGACCTAACATTCTCGACCAAATCTTTCCCTTGAACAAATTTATATGCTACTTCAGCAATGGGGTAATCGGTTGTGTTTTGTCGAGAACTGTCAACGGCCTTCTCGTCAAACAACTTGAGAGGGGGGACCGATTGAACGGGTTGTTCTCCGAGCTGGTGCCTTGTTTCCCTTTTTTCGCCGAGACCACCGATTGATCGGGTTTTCCGCCCGCACCATATTTTCATACGACCTTTCAATAGAACGCCTATAGTCAGATGGCGGTGATGGTACATGGTCATATAGATTCTCAACGGTACGCACAACTTTCGCCGGATCTAGAGTCTTCTCAAAAGGTATCTCTATCACTTTCTTAGCAAAATGGGCTTCCACCTCGGACTTAGAGGTTTCGATGCATTCCTCTATAGTTTTTTCCCAAGGTAACTTCTCAATAGGTGGCAGTGGTTTCTCCTTTCTAGGTCTCTTCCTAGCCGGCGTATCGTTCCGCTTAACGGGCGCTGTCTTACGTGGAGGATCTCGAGATGGTGGACTCGCGCCGGGATCCCTCTCAGGTAGGTGTGGACTTTGCTGCTCATGTGGACTGCTACCAGGAGGAGTCGATAGCCATTGCTTCTCATGTGGAATTTGCTACTCATGTGGACTGCTAGCTACGAGGAGTCGGTGGCCTTGGCAAAAGGACGATGTATTTCTTGGACATAGCCTTGATATATAAATATACACCTCGCCGGAGTTTGTTAAGGACACTTCGTTTACTCTTCTTTATTTGGACTCAAGTCTCTCACCGACATCGTTCAGAAATTGTGAGCCAAAATCATCGTCATCTCCATTGGGTTCTCCATAGGGTTCCGGTCCACGGGCACTCTCATATATCATTTTCTGCACCATTTCTTCTTGCTCCTCACCTCGGATGAAGGTGTCGTCCTCTATAGCTCAACGTCACTACAAAATTAAGTGCAATTTTTTGATTCATCATGTCATGATCATAACATATTGCTAGATGGATAACAATTCAAGTGAAGAAAGCAATAACCAAACACAAGATTAAGAGAGTGTGCGAGGCCTTTCACGTATATACTTAGGAGTAACATATATTATTGCAATTGTACAACACTACTAACGATATGAACCCACTGAAGCCCAAGTCTTTATATTTTCTTGGAGCTAACATGCGCGGGGCAAGACTCTCCACGACATCGCCGAGGTGCTGAGGATGCCGCTTCCCGGATCCTCCTGCCGCGGACCGACCTTGCGATCTGCCCCACGACACACCCAACCACCTCTCTCTTCTCCTCTCCGGCGATGCGCGCCCTGCCTCCGCGACCGCCTCTTCGTGCTCTCTCGCTGCGCTTTTATTTCTTTCTTTCCAAACGCCACCACTCCTCCTCTCTCCACTACCTCCCTCGACTAGTCTCGCGCAAACACTCGGCGCTCCTCCTCGATGTCACGGCGGCAGGGCCGCTTCCACCACGGTGACACCAACATCGACGACGACGGCGGCAGCGGCCCGTATTCGTCGTCCTCGGCAACAACGACGGTGGTCTACCACGCGGAGTGCACGACACGGTCGTGCCAGTTGTCCGTGGCGGTGTCGCGCTCGGGTGTTGCCCGTGTGCGGAGGCTGCGGCTCGAGCGAGGCGGACAGGGTGTGGCTGGAGCGCATCATTGGCGTTTGCGGCATTTCGTCGACCACCCTAAGGGCGGTGTCGACGAAGCCCCGGAGCGCGGAGTTGGCGTCTGCGGTGTGGGCATATGCGGCGTGGGCGTCTGCGGCGTGGCTGGTGTCAGCGAGGCGGCGTGGCCGGCGTCGGCAGCATCGGCGCCGGACTACTACGCTTGCCGGCGCGCGACCGCCAGAGGGAAACAAGGGGAGAGGAGCGGGGACTAACCTACGCCGGTCGCGGGGGGAGCTGCGGCGACTTGGCGCCGGGGAGCGGACATCGGTGGACGACGTGGCTGCGGACGGCAGCGCGGTGTGGCTGCGGAGGCGCGCAGGCGAAGTTTCGTCAATTTTTCCTTTTTGCCGCGGCTAAGGGGTGAAATCCCGTGGAGAGGACCTTTGGTGGGTGGAACCGGTTCCAAAGGTCATTTTTTCCATTTTATTTTGATTTTTCTTTTTCTGTTTCTTTTCTTTTTCTGTTTCTTTTTTTCTTCTTCTTCTTCTTTTTCTTTTCTATTTTTTTTTCTATTTCTTTTCTGTTTTTTCTTTTTCTTTTCTGTTTTTTCTTTTTCTTTTTCTGTTTCTTTCCTAAATCTGTTTCTTTTCTATTTCTATTTCTGTTTCTTTTCTATTTCTATTTCTTTTCTATTTCTTTTATGTTTTTTCTTTTTCTATTTCTTTTCTATTTCTGTTTCTTTTCTTTTTCTATTTCCCGCCACGACGCCGCGCGGGAAAGTTTCCCGCCACAACGCCGCGCGGGAGGAAAGGGCGGGGGATAATGGGCGGGAATAAAATTTTATTACGATTGAACTGGAATTAAAGTACATAACTCAACTTAAAATTAAGATACATGGCAAAATTCGAATGTTGGAGTCACTCAGTCATACTCGTGCCTAGCCCTATAAATGTCGCCACTGTAGTCGTCGTAGTCGCCAACATCATTGTCGCTGGCATCGGGTCACGGTAGTCGAACCTCGGCGGGTGAGCACGTGTGGGCTGGGACTGAGGGTAGCGCAGGCGGGGGCCACGGTAGTCCATGACGCTATGGAGAGTCCGGCCGTGCCATCACAGCCGACGGCCGGCCTCGTTGAAGTTCGAATGAGGCGGGTCGTCCTCCTCGTGCCTGACAAGCGCACTCTCATGCCGATTGATGAAGAAGTCGTCCCAAGTCGGGCTGTTGTCGGGACGCCACTGGGGATTCCTCCGCTGCTATGGTGTGAGCTTGAAGTAGTAGTGGTTCGTGATGGCCATCTGGCGCGCCACACCTAAAGGGATAGGAGGGACCGGTACGCCTCCGACGCTCAGCAACCAGCCGGTAGGGACGCGGTAGCCCGGCGGGCAGGGGTAGTTCGAGGCGCAAAGCGCCTCCACCTACCGGGGGTTAGAGATACGATGGAAGCCATGGGAGAGAGTGATGAGGTTTGCAGATATGAGTCTAGATGTGATATGTAAATGGAGGCCAAGCCTACATATATATATATAGTTAAAAATGGCGGGAAGACGGAGGCGGGAAGCGGTGGAATGTGCGGGAAGAATAGGCGGGAACGCAGTGGCGCAGGAAACTTTCATGCCGGGTGGGGGCTCAAACCTGGACAAAAGATGGGGGGCGGGGAGACTTATCTGGGAGGGCCTTATCTGTAGGGTGGCTTGATGACCCACAAGTATAGGGGATCGCAACAGTCTTCGAGGGAAGTATTACCCAATTTATTGATTCAACACAAGGGGAGACAAAGAATACTTGAAAGCCTTAACAGCGGAGTTGTCAATTCAGCTGCACTGGAAACGAGACTTGCTCGCAAGAGTTTATCGAGTAGTAACAGTTTTATAGTAGTAGCGAGTAGTGAAATAACAACGACAGAGTAACAAAGACGGTAGTAGTGATTTTAGTAAACAGCGAGGATTAAAATATCGTAGGCACGGGGACGGATGACGGGCGTTGCATGGATGAGAGAAACTCATGTAACAATCATAGCAGGGCATTTGCCAGATAATAATAAAACGGTATCCAAGTACTAATCAATCAATAGGCATGTGTTCCAATTATAGTCGTACGTGCTCGCAATGAGAAACTTGCACAACATCTTTTGTCCTACCAGCCGGTGGCAGCCGGGCCTCAAGGGAAACTAATGGATATTAAGGTACTCCTTTTAATAGAGTACCGGAGCAAAGCATTAACACTCCGTGAACACATGTGATCCTCACATCGCTATCATTCCCTTCGGTTGTCCCGATTTCTGTCACTTCGGGGCCATTGGTTCCGGACAACGACATGTGTATACAACTTGCAGGTAAGATCATAAACAACGAATATCTTCATGAATCAATAACATGTTCTGATCTGAGATCATGGCACTCGGGCCCTAGTGACAAGCATTAAGCATAACAAGTTGCAACAATATCATAAAAGTACCATCTACGGACACTAGGCACTATGCCCTAACAATCTTATGCTATTACATGACCAATCTCATCCAATCCCTACCATCCCCTTCGGCCTACAGCGGGGGAATTACTCACACATCGATGGGGGAAACATTGCTGGTTGATGGAGAGGCGTTGGCGGTGATGGCGGTGATGATCTCCTCCAATTCCCCGTCCCGGCGGAGTGCCAGAACGGAGACTTCTGGCTCCCGCGGCGGAGTTTCGCGATGTGGCGGCGTTCGGAGGGTTTCTGGCGACTTCGACTTCTCCCCGTGCGTTTTTAGGTCGAGGCGAATAAGTAGTCCGAAGGGGGGCGTCGGAGGCCAGCCGAGGGGGCCACACCACATGGCCGCGCGGGCCCCCCTGGGCCGCGCCGCCATATGGTGTGGGGCCCTCGGGCCTCCACTTCAATTGTCCTTCTGGCTCCGTCAGTATTCTGGGAAAATAGGCCCTTTCGTCAAAATCCCGAGGTTTTTCCCGAAAGTTGGATTTCTGCACAAAAACGAGACACCGGAACAGCTTCTGCTGAAAACAGCGTTAGTCCGTGTTAGTTGCATCCAAAATACACAAATTAGAGGCAAAACAATAGCAAAAGTGTTCGGGAAAGTAGATACGTTTTGGACGTATCAACTCCCCCAAGCTTAGCTTATTGCTTGTCCTCAAGCAATTCAGTTAACAACTGAGCGATAAAAGAACTTTCACGAACACATTTGTTCATATGATGTATATATTCTCATGATATGGCTAATACTTAAGCAATTCATAATAAGATACATGCAAATAAGATCATCTAACAACTATGTCAATCATGAAGAGGTACCAACAATTAATAATAAGCATCATGAATCATGTATATAAGCAGGATTGCAATGTTCATAAGAGAGTATGATAAAGTGGTATCTCGCTTGCCTGTATTTGATTGGCAAAACATAAATGCCCGGGCACCTCTTGAGTTCATAGAAAGACTAGAAGTAGTGATTGTCAAAGATAAAAGCATCAAAGTTATACCACAATCAATCATATTTTGAGACAAGCATATTATACTAAGAATGACAGTTGTGCTCTCATGAAGGTGCTCAAAGAAATAATGGAGACACAACATAAAAGTAAAAGATTGACCCTTCGCAGAGGGAAGCAGGGATTAACATGCGCTAGAGCTTTTCATTTGTAAAGTAGGAGTAAAATTATTTTGAGAGGTGTTTGTTGTTGTCAACGAATGGTAATGGGTACACCAACTACCTCGCCAACCGGACTTCCAAGAGCGGCTCCCATGAATTATTTGCATGTTTATGTGGCACTCCTTCCAACCTTTCTTACACAAACCATGGCTAACCGAATCCTCGGGTGCCCGCCAACAATCACATACCATGAAGGAGTGCCTTTTTAGTTTAGTTTTATTATGATGATGACACTCCCCCAACCTTTGCTTACACAAGCCATGGCTAACCGAATCCTTCGGGTGCCGTCCAACAATCACAAACCATGGAGGAGTGTCTATTTAAGTTAATTAATTCGGGATCTGGAATCCCATTGCCAGCTCTTTTGCAAAATTATTGGATAAGCGGATGTGCCACTATTCCATATGAGAGTCCGTCAAAAGTAAATGACAAGGTTGAAAGCTAAACACCACATACTTCCTCATGAGCTATGAAACATTAACACAAATTGAGAAGCATTTTGAAGATTTTAAAGGTAGCGCATGAGAATTTACTTGGAATGGTTTGAAATGCCATGCATAGGTATTTATGGTGGACACTCTGGAATAACTTGGTTTTCATGTGTTTGGAGGCACGAGCAGCGTTCCCGCTCAGTACAATTGAAGGCTAGCAAAAGACTAGGGAGCGACAAATCAAGAGAGCGATGAATCGTCATAATCATGCTTGCGGCAAAATAAATTAACTGAGGCATAAAAGTGATACAAGAACTCTGAAGAAACGTAAATCATTGAGGCTTAATGGACTTTTGTTCAGTCATATGCATGCGCGAGCATGTGCCAAGTCGATATAAATGAATTATTCAGAGGAGGATACCACAATGCCATACTTACTTATGAATAAAACAATGCAAGCAAACATCCATGACATGCTACTCATATTAATAGATTGGAGCTAATCATGAGAGATCATGAACTACTAGACTTTCTTAAATAACATATACCTCACATGAACCAACTAAGCATGCTCACATGGATGAGTGTATGTACAAAAATGAAAACAAATAGAGTTCATACCAGCCTCTCACCACAATCAGATTGTCGTAGATCGTCATTATTGCCTTTTCACTTGTGTAGCTTGGATAATATGAAATGAAAACCACGCTCCAGCCACCGAAGACCATTGAACTCATAATGAACTTTACAAACCAAAGAAGAACAGCAAATATTTTTGGTGTTTTCGAATTTGAGAACAAGAACAAAAGGAAACAAGCAAACAAAGCAAAATCTTTTTGAGTTTTCTTATAGCAAACTAGCAATAGCAAATAAAGCGAAACAAATGCAAGAAACCAAGATAAACAAATGGTGAAGAGAAACAACAGAAATATTTTTGGTCTTTTTGTGTTTTGGGAAAGAAACAAAGCGAAAGCAAGAAATAGCAAACTAAAAGAAACACAGAAAAGCGAAATGGCAGAAATCTGCCAAAACTTGACAGCAGTACAGAAATCGATTTTTACAAAAATCTTACGTTGCTCAGTTCAAAGAGTGTTCAACTAATGAAAGTTAGACAACAACCTGGGGAACATGCACAAAAATTTGCAACTCAAAATCACGTTCTGGCTGTGCGCACGAATTTTTACGGTAACAGCCCAGAATCTGTTTTCAGGCAGCACTTCCCCAAATATCATCTTCCTCTCATTAGAAAACCACTCAAAGAGACTAAACAAGTATATACAAGTATCCAGCAATCATAATATGCAAAGAATGAGTGATGCCGGTATACCTCCCCCAAGCTTAGGCTTTTGGCCTAAGTGGAGTTCAATTCCATCGATCCCATGAGGTAGTGTCTCCGTAGTATGACGAAGATGGATCGTATTCCGGGTATGTGCTAGAAGAAGCACCCGGATACGTGACGGTGTAATCGTAGGAGGGCTCGGCGTCCTCGGAGTCATGCTGCTGATGGAAATCTTGTATCTTCATATGTTCTTCCACCTCCTCCTTAGTGCGCGACCATGGTTGCCTGTCAATATCGAACAAACCTGGCTGGGGAAGAGGGATTTCTTTCTCATCCCCGTCAGCAAACAAGATTCTATAGGCCATATTATCTAAAGTAGACTCGGTGGTAACAAATTGATGGCTTTTCATAGCAATGATATCAAGCCTCCTAGGGGTTAATGGCACATCATTAGGATCAATAGGAAGCTCTAAATGTGTTAAAATGCGCGAGTGCAATAGTTCCTCCAAAAATAGGCCCCTTGGTAGACAAGCGGCGAGCAATAAGAGAACCAAGATGATAAGATGTATGTCCAGTAAGTGCAATATTCAAGAAAGCAAGATGGTAACTAGAAATATTGCTAGTGTTCTCCCTACCAAGTATGCTAGTGGCAACGTAATATGCAAAATATTTAATGGCGGGGAGTTGAATGTTCCTTATCTTGCCCCGCTGAATGGTGCGACAGTCATCATTGGTGATCCCTCGATAGAGCTCCAACAAGTCCCGAGGGTTGTTATCGATCCTCCTTGCTTGTACCTACAGGGGCAATATCCAATGCACGACAAAATTCTTCCAATTCCATAGTAACAGGAGTACCATAGATCTTGAATGCAACTGTCGGATTATATTCCGTGTTTTGGAACTGGAAGCTCTCGACAAAAATTTTGGTGAGCATGTGGTATTGCTCCCTTTCATCTCCAACGTAGGTGGTTAAGCCCGCCCTGTTGACAAGGGTGAAGAAATCATCCAATATCCCTGCATTTGTCAGAAAATCATAACATGGGAAGGATGAGGCATTAGGAGCCCCATTGTCCTCTTCGGGCGCGAAGCTAGGCGCGATGATGTCCTCATTGTACGACCGCCTAATTTGGGTGGCGGTCCTAGAAGGCCTCCCGGTGCTGGTTGTTCCTTTCTTGAACAATTCTCCAAATTTGAACTTCTTCATTTTCTGAAATTTTCAACAAACAATATAAAACTTGATTTGCTGACATATAATTGAGGGAAACTACCATAGGAACTTGCTAGAGTACTAATCATGCATCAAAACTAGTTTCTACCACTTAGAACAAGCATGCAAGTTCACTAAACATGTTACCTACAGCAGCAAAATATTCAAGATATACTCAACCAAACAAAATTCTACTTGGATGGGTGGAGGAGTCACATACCAAGGAGCAAA
This sequence comes from Lolium rigidum, assembly GCF_022539505.1. Taxonomy (NCBI): domain Eukaryota; kingdom Viridiplantae; phylum Streptophyta; class Magnoliopsida; order Poales; family Poaceae; genus Lolium; species Lolium rigidum. Next base: position 133,024,872 of record NC_061508.1, read on the forward strand.
TGTGCCAAATTTCAGCAGGAAATCTGGGCTGAGCAAAGAGATCGAGAAATCTGGAGTTCTTGAGCAAAAACGCGAGTGAGAGGAACTTGGTACGAGTTTTTTCGGGAAAGAGAAGGTGCTGGGAGAAAGAGATGACAAAGTGGGGCAAGGAGGGGCCCACACCACATGGTGGCGCGCCCACCTCCTTGGCCGCGCCGGCCTGTGGTGTGGCACCCTGTGGTGCCCCACAGGTCATCCTCTGGTGCTCCCAGGTGCCTCGTCGAAAAATAGGACCAACGGTGTAATTTTCGCGAATTTTTGAAAACTTTGAAAAATGCACATTTCTGGGTATTAAGTTTATTATTACTGGCCAGGAAATTTTTTTTGAAATCTCAAATCAACTAAGAAACTTTGCAAATTAAAAGTGCTACAGCAACTAAAGCAAGTGGAGGAAGAAAGAGATGTTGTTTACCTCCTCTATGCATATAAAAGGTATTTGTTAGCAAGGTTGATCAAGTCTTGCCACCAAATAAATTTTACATAGCATATGAAGAAATAAACCTCAAATCAATCATGTTACCTTGAATTGTATTGATATGGATCCAATCACAAGAGTTTGATATTCTTCTTTAGGCTCATATATAGGACAATCGATGGTTCCCACTTTGATAGTTCTCACATGAGAGATAGTATTAACTCCGCACGCTTTTTCAATCCTCTTGGGGAAATAGACGGTGTGTTCCTTATCATCAACATTGAAAGTAACCTTTCCTTTATTGCAATCAATAACAGCCCCTGCGGTGTTAAGAAAAGGTCTCCCAAGAATAATAGACATATTATCATCTTCGAGCATTTCCAACACAACAAAATCAGTTAATATCAAGCGATTATTAGTAACTTGAACAGGAACATCCTCACATATACCAACAGGAATAGCAGTAGATTTATCAGCCATTTGCAAAGATATATCAGTAGGTATCAACTTATCTAAGTAAAGTCTCTTATAAAGAGAAAAAGGCATAACACTAACATCGGCGCCCAGATCACATAGAGCAGTTTTAACATAATTATTCTTAATAGAACAAGGAATAGTAGGTATACCTGGGTCGCCCAACTTCTTTGGAACTTTTCCATTGAAAGAGTAATTAGCAAGCATAGTGGAAATTTCCTCATTGGGGATTTTCCTTTTGTTAGTAACAATATCTTTCATATACTTTGAATAAGGAGGCAATTTAATAGCATCGAGTCAAAGGGATTTGCAAGAATAAAGGTTTCATCCAATCACAAAATTTATTATAGTGTTCTTCTTCCTTTGATTTTAGTTTCTTAGCAGGAAAAGGCATTTGCTTTTGCACCCAAGGTTCTCTTTCATTACCATGTTTCTCAGCAATAAAATCTTCTTTAGTATACTTTTTATTTTTAGCATGCTTTTCGGGTTCTTTTTCAACCTCTTCTTTATCGGGAGTATCATTCTTATCATTATCTTTCTCATGTTCATTACCACTTTCAGTTTCAGCATCGAAATAGAAATACTATTAGGATCATTTACAGGTTCAGAGGATTCTACAACATTTTTATGTTTCTTCTTCTTTTTCTTAGATGGAGCTCTAGGTTCAATGCGTTGAGAATCTTGTTCAATTCTTTTGGGATGCCCTTCAGGATATAGAGGATCCTGGGTAGAGACACCACCTCTAGTTGTTACTTCATAAGTATGTTTTTCTTTAGCATTATTTCCTAACAAGTCATTTTGCACTTTAGTGAGTTGATCAATTTGAGTTTGAATCATATGAAAATGTTTAACAAGCATCTTAACATCATTGGAGGTTCTCTCCACAATATCATGCAATTGACTAATAGCTTGAGAATTTTCCATTAGATGATTCTCTACTCTCATATTAAAATTTTCTTGCTTAACAATATAATTATCAAACTCATCTAAGCATTGTGCAGGAGGTTTTGAATACGGAATATCTTCCCTAGTAAAGCGTTGAAGGGAATTTACCTCAATCATGGATGAAGGGGGAATTATCTCACATATATCTTCTATTGGAGGTAGATTCTTCACATCTTCAGATTTAATACCTTTCTCCTTGAGAGACTTCTTGGCTTCCCTCATATCTTCATCATTCAATTTAATTAAACCCCTCTTCTTCACTATTGGCGTTGGAGTTGGTTCAGGCGTAGTCCAATCATCATAATTCCGGCCTATTTTAGCCAATAATTCTTCGAGCGTCGTCCGGAGTTCTTTTCCTGAAAACACAACCAGCACAACTATCCAGGTATGCCCTAGACTCAATGGTTAGTCCACTATAAAATATATCAAGTAAATCATGCTTTTCTAGATCATGGTCGGGCAAAGCTCTAATAAGAGAGCAAAATCTCGCCCAAGCCTCGAGCAATTTCTCTTCATCTCCCCGATCAAAATTATAAACTCTCCGCAAAGCAAGCATGTTGAGCACTAGCAGGAAAGTATTTCCGGAAGAAAACAGACTAGCAATTCTTTTGGACTTTTAATAGAACTAGGTGGCAAACTATTATACCAAGTTTTAGCGTCATCCTTTAATGAGAATGGAAAGATTTTAGCAACAAAGTAAGTACGCTTCTTAACATCATCGGAAAACAAGCTACTCAAAGTAGATAACTCAGTCATGTGTTCAACGAGCACTTTCTTTTTCAAGTACCACAAAAGGGTGTTTTCTCAACAATAGCTATATGAGATAGATCAAGAGAAAAATCACAATCTTTATCCCTAATGTTTATAGGAGATGTGGCAAATTTAGGATCAGGAGATAGTTTATATCTAACAGTATGTTCTGCAAGCAACTTTTTAATTTTTCTTGCATCAGTAGTAGCATGGCATTTTTCAATAAAATCATCATCAAGTTCCACATAATCTTCATCAAGATCATCACTAGAATATTCAAGTTCAGGTGAATTAACAGGTGTAGTAACATCATGAGTTTCAGCATTTTCAATTTGTCTAGACCTAGCAATTTTAGCATCTAGAAAAGTTCCCAATGAACCACTATCATCAAGCACAACGAGACATATTATCGGTATTATGAGAGTTTTCAGATTCAAGCGAAGTACCAGCATTTGAAGCATGTGGCGGTGAAACAAGTTTATCAATCACAGATGGTGATTCAAGAGCAGCAGAGGTACTCAGAGTTGTACCTTTTCTTGTAGTGGATGGTAATATGGCGACCTTAGTATCGCGAGGTTTACCCATGATGGAGAATTTGCAGCGAACAATATAAATCCAAGTGAACTTCCAAATAAAGCTATGCTCCCCGGCAACGGCGCCAGAAAATAGTCTTGATGACCCACAAGTATAGGGGATCGCAACGAGTCTTCGAGGAAGTATTACCCAATTTATTGATTCTACACAAGGGGAGACAAAGAATACTTAAAAGCCTTAACAGCGGAGTTGTCAATTCAGCTGCACCTGGAAACGGACTTGCTCGCAAGAGTTTATCAGTAGTAACAGTTTTATAGTAGTAGCAGTAGTGAAATAACAGCAGCAGAGTAACAAAGACAGTAGTAGTGATTTTAGTAAACAGCAGGATTAAAATACTGTAGGCACGGGGACGGATGAGAGAAACTCATGTAACAATCATAGCAGGGCATTTGCAGATAATAATAAAACGGTATCCAAGTACTAATCAATCAATAGGCATGTGTTCCAATTATAGTCGTACGTGCTCGCAATGAGAAACTTGCACAACATCTTTTGTCCTACCAGCCGGTGGCAGCCGGGCCTCAAGGGAAACTACTGGATATTAAGGTACTCCTTTTAATAGAGTACCGGAGCAAAGCATTAACACTCCATGAACACATGTGATCCTCACATCGCTACCATTCCCTCCGGTTGTCCCGATTTCTGTCACTTCGGGGCCATTGGTTCCGGACAACGACATGTGTATACAACTTGCAGGTAAGATCATAAACAACGAATATCTTCATGAATCAATAACATGTTCAGATCTGAGATCATGGCACTCGGGCCCTAGTGACAAGCATTAAGCATAACAAGTTGCAACAATATCATAAAAGTACCATCTACGGACACTAGGCACTATGCCCTAACAATCTTATGCTATTACATGACCAATCTCATCCAATCCCTACCATCCCCTTCGGCCTACAGCGGGGGAATTACTCACACATGGATGGGGGAAACATTGCTGGTTGATGGAGAGGCGTTGGCGGTGATGGCGGTGATGATCTCCTCCAATTCCCCGTCCCGGCGGAGTGCCAGAACGGAGACTTCTGGCTCCTGCGACGGAGTTTCGCGATGTGGCGGCGTTCTGGAGGGTTTCTGGCGACTTCGACTTCTCCCCGTGCGTTTTTAGGTCGAGGCGAATAAGTAGTCCGAAGAGGGGCGTCGGAGGCCAGCCGAGGGGGCCACACCACATGGCCGCGCGGGCCCCCCTGGGCCGTGCCGCCATATGGTGTGGGGCCCTCGGGCCTCCACTTCAATTGTCCTTCGGCTCCGTCGGTATTCGGGAAAATAGGCCCTTTCGTCAAAATCCCGAGGTGTTTCCTGAAAGTTGGATTTCTGCACAAAAACGAGACACCAGAACAGTTCTGCTGAAAACAGCGTTAGTCCGTGTTAGTTGCATCCAAAATACACAAATTAGAGGCAAAACAATAGCAAAAGTGTTCGGGAAAGTAGATACGTTTTGGACGTATCATGGCTGACGTGCGGGCAACCATTAGTCTCGGCTGGTGGGTACAACTGGGACTAAATGTGGTTTTTGTGCCATCTAACAAAACTGTTGGTGGGATAAGGACGCGTGGGTAACCTTTAGTCCCGGATGGTGGGTGCAACCGAGACTAAAGCTATCGGCAGGATAAGGACGCATGGGTGGATGCACTGCTCGATGAGATAAAGCAGGTAGCGCACGACGCCCTGTTGGAGGAACAAGACAAAGTAGAAGCGTAGTCGTGCCTATAAAAGGAGCATCGATATGCCATATAAAGCAGCTCAACAAGCCAACCTAGAAGGTAGGGAGAGTTTCATCCGCATGAATGGAGGAAAGGGTTGGGAAATCTCCCGTGGCAGAACTTCTCGAAGATGTCGTTGGTGCACACGCCCTACGGCATTTTCGGAAGTTCCGCCTTGGAAAAATTTCCCTGCAAGCCCGTGAAAGACTCCATCTCCTCTAACAGTGTTGGGGAAGGGTTGGTAAATCTCCCGTGGCGGAGCTTCTCGAAGATGTCGTTGGTGCTCACGCCCTACGACATCTTCGGAAGCTCTGGCGTCGGCAAAATTTCCATGCAAGCCCGTGAAAGACTCCATCTCCTCTAACAGTGTTGGGGAAAGGGTTGGGAAATCTCCCGTGGCGGAGCTTCTCGAAGATGTCGTTGGTGCTCACGCCCTAGGGCATCTTCGGAAGCTCTGCCTCAAAAAAATTTCCCTGCAAGCCCGTGAAAGACTCCATCTCCTCTAACAGTGTTGGGGAAAGGGTTGGGAAATCTCCCGTGGCAGAGCTTCTTGAAGATGTCGTTGGTGCTCACGCCCTACGTCATCTTCGGAAGCTCCGCCTCGGAAAGATTTCCCTGCAAGTGCGTGACAGACTCCATCTCCTCTAGCAGTGTTGGGGAAAGGGTTGGGAAATCTCCCGTGGTGGAGCTTCTCGAAGATGTCGTTGGTGCTCACGCCCTACGGCATCTTCGGAAGCTCCGCCTCGAAAAAATTTCCCTGCAAGCCTGTGAAAGCTACTTAATATCTAGTAAAACAAGCCAACCATCTCCATTGTTAATATCTTACATATAGTAACATCATTACACAAAAATAAATGGGAAAGTGATTTCCATATTGAGATACACAAGTTATGATCCCTATCTAGTCTTCTGACTTTTCTTCGTGTGTTTCCCTTTCTTCTGATTGCGACGCAACCATGGACAATCTTCATTATTTAACATGATGCTTGGGTCAGTTTTCACCTTGAAGGGTGGAATATCATCAAACTTATTATAATCTTCTGACATGTCTGTCTTATCCTGTACTCTCACGATGTTTTTTTTCCTGAAAGAACTATGTGGTGCTTTGGCTCATCGTATGATGTATCCTCTTGCCTTTCTTTTCTATTTTCCGGTTTGGTAGACATGTCCTTCACATAAAAAACCTGAGCCACTTCACTGGCTAGGACGAATGGTTCGGTGTCGTACCCTAGATTCTTGAGATCCATTGTAGTCATTCTGTACTACGGGTCTACCTGTACCCCGTCTTTCAGGTTGAACCATTAGCACCGGAACAAAGGGACCTTGAAATTAGGTCCATAGTCAAGTTCCCATATCTCCTCTATGTACCCATAATATGTGACCTTCTTCCCATTGTCCTCTGCCGCGTCAAAGCGGACACCATTGTTTTGGTTGGTGCTCTTTTTATCTTGGGCGATCGTGTAAAATGTATTCCCATTTATCTCGTACCCTTGAAAAGTCGATATAGTCAAAGATGGTTGCTTGGCCAACAAGTATAGTTGTTCTTCACCAGGGACATTAATGAGACGTGCTTGCAACCAACCACCAAAAGTCTTCATATGTTCTCCATCAATCCAATCTTCACGTTGCTCCGGGTATCCAGAGCGTAAAAAATTCTTGTGTCCCACTATGTACGGAGCCACCAAGTTGGAATTATGTAGAAATGTGTAGTGTGCTTGAGTGAAAGAATGTCCGTTGATGTCTACGCACGCTTCTATTCCTATAGACAGTGTTGGGCCTCCAAGAGCAGAGGTTTGTAGAACAGCAGCAAGTTTCCCTTAAGTGAATCACCCAAGGTTTATCGAACTCAGGGAGGTAGAGGTCAAAGATATCCCTCTCAAGCAACCCTGCAATTACGATACAAGAAGTCTCTTGTGTCCCCAACACACCTAATACACTTGTCAGATGTATAGGTGCACTAGTTCAGCGAAGAGATAGTAAGATGCAAGTGATATGGATGAATATGAGTGGTAATAACAATCTGAAATAAATATGGCAGCAAGTAAACATGCAGTAGAACAGTAAATAAACGGTGATTCGATATTTGGAAACAAGGCCTAGGGATCATACTTTCACTAATGGACACTCTCAACAATGATCACATAAATAAATAGCTTCTCTTCACTTGTGCTACTTCCTCACACTCTCTTGTTGGATAACAAACACCATTCATTGTGTAGGGCTATAAAAGCACACCTCAAGCTGGAGTAAACAAGCTCCACAACCTCCGGAGTTCATATTTAAGTAACCTCTAGAGTGCATAATAGACCATTGCAATTTAGACCGACTACTAACATAGTATACACATTGTCAACAATAGCTATGAAAGGGGGAATAGATCGCATCAATACTATCATAGTAATAGTTAACTTCATAATCTACAAGAGATTACAATCATAACCTACGCCAAGTACAACATGATGCACACACTGTCAACATTACATCATGGAGGAGGAATAGACTACTTTAATAACATCACTAGAGTAGCACATAGATTAATAGTGATACAAAGCTCATGATCACCTAAAGATCACACCATGGGAGAGACAGATGAACCACATAGCTACCGGTAGAGCCCTCAGCCTCGGGGGAGAACTACTCCCTCCTCATCATGGGAGACAGCGATGGCGATGAAGATGGCGGTGGTGTCGATGGAGATGACTCCGGGGGCAATTCCCCGTCCCGGCGGCGTGCCAGAACAGAGACTTCTGTCCCCCGAAACGGAGTTTCGCGATGGCGGCGGCGTCCCTGGAGTCTTTCTGGAGTTCCGTCAATTGGTGTAGGGTTTTCACGTCACGAGAGATTATATAGGCGAAGAGGCGGCGCAAGGGGGTGCCTGGGGGACCCACCCCATGGGCGGCGCGCCCCCCTCCTAGGCCGTGCCCCAGTGTGGTGTGGGGGCCCTGGGCCTCCTCTCCGGCTCCCCTTCGGTGTTTTGGTCCGTCTCGGTGAAATATGATGTTTGGCTTTTGTTTCGTCGAATTCCGAGAATATTGCCCGAACAACCTTTCTGGAACCAAAAACAGCGAAAACGAGAGCCGGCACCTCGGCATCTTGTTAATAGGTTAGTTCCGGAAAATGCATAAAATCATTATAAAGTGTGAGCAAAACATGTAGGTGTTGTCATAAAACTAGCATGGAACATCAGAAATTATAGATACGTTGGAGACGTATCTAGCATCCCCAAGCTTAGTTCCTACTCGCCCTCGAGTAGGTAAACGATAACAAGGATAATTTCTGAAGTGACATGCTACTATCATAATCTTGATCAATACTATTGTAAAGCATATGAGATGAATGAAGTGAATCGAAGAAATGGTAAAGACAATGACTAAACAACTGAATCATATAGCAAAGACTTTTCATGAACAGTACTTTCAAGACAAGCATCAATAAGACTTGCATAGGAGTTAACTCATAAAGCAATAAATTCTTAGTAGAAAGTTTTGAAGCAACACAAAGGAAGATATAAGTTTCAGCAGTTGCTTTCAACTTCAACATGTATATCTCATGGATGATTGCCAACACAAAGTAATATGATGAGTGCAAATAAGCAACTATGTAGGAATCAATGCACACAGTTGACACAAGTGTTTGCTTTTAAGATAGAAAGAAGTAGGTAAACTGACTCAACATAAAGTAAAAGAATGGCCCTTCGCAGAGGGAAGCATGGATTACTATTTTTGTGCTAGAGCTTTTATTTTGAAAACATAGAAACAATTTTGTCAACGGTAGTAATAATTCATATGTGTTATGCATAAGACATCCTATAAGTTGCAAGCCTCATGCATAGAATACCAATAGTGCTCGCACATTGTCCTAATTAGCTTGGATTTACATGGATTATCATTGCATAACATATGTTTCAACCAAGTGTCACAAAGGGGTACTTCTATGCCGCCTGTACAAAGGTCCAAGGAGATAAATCACATTTGATTTCTCGTTTTTGATAGATCTCAACTAAGGACATCCATACCGGGACAACATAGAAAACAGATAATGGACTCCTCTTTAATGCATAAGCATTCAACAACGTATCCATAATTTATGTCGTTCCATGCTTGTTTTATGACAATACTTACATGTTTTGCTTGCACTTTATAATGTTTTTATGCGTTTTCCGAAACTAACCTATTAACAAGATGCCACGGTGCCGGTTCTCGTTTTCTGCTGTTTTTGGTTCCAGAAAGGCTGTTCGGGCAATATTCTCGGAATTCGACGAAACGAAGACCAAACCTCCTATTTTTCCCGGAAGCATCCAGAACACCGAAGAAGAGTCGGAGAGGGGCCAGAGGGCCACCACACCATAAGGCGGCGCGGCCTGGCCTGGGCCCGCGCCGGCCTATGGTGGGGAGCCCCCAGGTGCCCCCTGCGCCGCCTCTTCGCCTATTATAGCCGTCTCGACCTAAAAACGCGATACCAATTGACGAAACTCCAGAAAGACTCCAGGGGCGCCGCCGCCATCGCGAAACTCCAATTCGGGGACAGAAGTCTCTGTTCCGGCACCCTGCCGGGACGGGGAATTGCCCTCGGAGTCATCTCCACCGCCGTCTCCACCGCCATCTTCACCGCCATCGCTGTCTCCATGATGAGGAGGGAGTAATCCACCCCCGAGGCTGAGGGCTCCGCTGTAGCTATGTGGTTAATCTCTCTATCTGTACTCCAATACAATGATCTCGTGAATTGCTTTGCATGATTGAGATCCATATGATGAGCTTTGTATCGCTACTAGGTTATGTGCTACTCATGTGATGTTATTAAAGTAGTCTATTCCTCCTGCATGGTGTAAAGGTGACTAGTGTGTGCACCGTGTGGTTCTTGTCGTAGGCTATGATCATGATCTCTTGTAGATTGTGGAGTTAATTATCATTATGATAGTATTGATGTGATCTATTCCTCCTTCATAGTGTAATGTGGACGGTGTGTGCACTATGTTAGTTCTTGGTTTATTTTGCAATGATCTATTATGCTCTAAGGTTATTTAAATATGAACATTGAATTGTGGAGCTTGTTAACTCCGGCATTGAGGGTTCGTGTAATCCTACGCAATGTGTTCATCATCCAACAAAAGAGTGTATGTAGCACATATGAGAAAGAGTTATTTATTATGCGATCAATGTTGAGAGTGTCCACTAGTGAAAGCGGGATCCCTGGGCCTTGCTTCCAAGCATCGAATCTCCGTTTGTTTACTTGTTTTGTTGCATGTTTACTCGCTGCCATATTTTATTCAGATTTCTATTACCACTCATATACATCCATACTACTTGTATTTCACTATCTCTTCGCCGAACTAGTGCACCTATACATCTGACAAGTGTATTAGGTGTGTTGGGGACACAAGAGACTTCTTGCTTTGTGGTTGCAGGGTTGCTTGAGAGGGATATCTTTGACCTCTTTCTCCCTGAGATCGATAAACCTTGGGTGATCCACTTAAGGGAAACTTGCTGCTGTTCTACAAACCTCTGCTCTTGGAGGCCCAACACTGTCTACAAGAATAGAAGCTCCCGTAGACATCAAGCACTTTTACGGCGCCGTTGCCGGGGAGGAAAGGTAAAAGGTACTCACACTCCGGATCTCGGCTACTAAGCTATTTTCGCCGTTGTAAGTACTCAAAGCTATTTCCTTTAGATCCTGCAATTGCATCTTTTTGTTTCTTGTTTACACTAGTTTGGCATAATGGACGACAATGTGCTTCTTATTCTATTTCCTGATTTAAGACATGGATGGTTTGATGCGAAAATTAAAAAACCCATGGAACATATTAGCATGAATACTTTGAATACCATTGTTGCTAATGATATGGAAAATTCTAAGCTTGGGGAAGCTGGTTTTGATGAGCATGATATTTTTAGTCCCCCAAGCATTGAGGAGAAAATTTACTTTGATGATGCTTTGCCTCCTATTTATGATGATTATAATGATAGTAGTCTTTTAGTACCGCCTGTTATGGAGGATAAATTTGATTATGATTACAATATGCCTCCTATATTTGATGACGAGAATAATAATGATAGCTACTTTGTTGAATTTGCTCCTGCTACAATTAATAAGAATAACTATGCTTATGTTGGGAGTGTTATCACCAGGATTTAACCGCGATCAGGAGGTGGGCCGCGATCAAGATGGGCTTGGAAGATTACATATGGAAGATCTATGAAGCGGCCTTGCACGGAGAATTTGGGCTAGTTAGCCCGTGTATCTTAGTATAATAGATTGTGTATCGATTTAGAAGTTAGAGTTTATCTCGTGCACGGTTTAGTGCACGCCCACATTAGAAAGTCCCTGGACTATAAATATGTACCTAGGGTTTATGGAATAAACAACAACTCACGTTCAACCCCAAAACAAACCAATCTCGGCGCATCGCCAACTCCTTCGTCTCGAGGGTTTCTATCAGGTAAGCGACTTGCTGCCTAGATCGCATCTTGCGATCTAGGCAGCACAAGCCCCACGTTGTTCATGCGTTGCTCGTACTTGAAGCGCTTTTGATGGCGAGCAACGTAGTTATCATTAGATGTGTTAGGGTTAGCATTGTTCTTCGTTTAAGCATGCTTACGTAGTGCAACCCTTGCATATCTAGCCGCCCTCACGCCTATCTCGGGTGTGGGGCGGCACCCGCTTGATCATTATTTAGTAGATCTGATCCGTTACGATTGCTCCTTGTTCTACAAGGATTAGTTTAATATACTGCAATAGTTAGGCCTTACAAAGGGGGAGGATCCGAGTGGCACGTAGGGTGGCGTTCGCAAGTCCTAAACGGGATGTTCCGAGGATCAACTTCATGTTGGTTTTGAGGCCTTGTTTAGGATCGGCTTACGAGCACCGTGCGTGGCCGCGAGGCCCAACTCTGGAGTAGGATGATCCGATTATGCGGTGAAAACCCTAAATCGTCGTAGATCTCATTAGCTTTATCTTGATCAAGCAGGACCACCAAGTATTCGTACACCCCGTACGAATCATGGGTGGATCGGCTCTTTGAGCCGATTCACGGGATAACTCGAGAGCCGATCGAGGCTCGTATTTAATGTTTACATGTATGCCACTGGGGAAACTAAGCGAGGCATCCCCATCACCTTCCGACCAGGTATAGGTCAGGTGGCACGCCCTTGCACTTCGCAACGCCGCGTGTGACCGGAAGAGCATTGCGGGCCGTCGCTCGGAGGGGTCTCGGCCAGCCGCAGCTCTAGGCTCTTCCCGGCTCTACGGTGTTGACAAGGCCGCTGCCCGCCGGTGGGTTTTGGCGGTCAACACATTCTGGCACGCTCGGTGGGACGATCGTCTACATCAACCACATCGCCATCTACATCTGAGATGGCGGACGGCACGCCAGTCACCTACGAGGATCTGCCTGACGACCTCAAGAAGCAGTACAACGAGATCAAGGCCACCCTCGAAGCCGACGTCATCGGCTCTTTTCAGAGAACCCGTTCCCGTGGCATCAGATGGAAGGGGTTCTCACCGCAAGGTGCGCTCGATGGGATAGACCTCTCTACCCCGTCGGAGGAACGCACCAGGGGTCCACGGCAAGAGATCAACTACCCGGTGGCTCACTCGCTACACCGCCACTGCGAGAACTTGGTCAACGTGTTGGAGCGTGTCGCTCGCGCGTGATCCAGGAGATCATGAGCCACCGGTACTCGCCGTCGGGACCAGCTCTCGGGACTCATCAAGGAGAGTTGCCATTCCGAGTCCCGTCCACCGCTGCCATATGCGTTGGCAGCACTCTGCTGAAGTGCCGACTACACCGGCATTCCTCGTCTACAGGATTGGTGGCGACCCTAGTGACTACCAGTTCTTAATGGAGGCGCCTAAGGAGATCCCTCATGGATACGCGTGCATGTATGTGCCGGATTGTGGTGGCTGGGCACTCACAAACCAGGCCACAACATCGGGGACTCCGGCGAAGACAGGAGGAACGTCGGCGACAGAGCGAGACGTGGCTAACTAAATACGCCACACCGACGAAACTCCCGAGCCCAGCTCCTGCGGATGGCTCGGAGCTGGAAAAGCAAACATGGCAGGCCAAGTACGCCACCCCGGCGAATCTTCGAGTGCAACTCCTACGGCCAGCACGGCGGATCAGATCGGTACCATGCTGAGAGACCAGTTCGGCATGATGCCGAAAAGAAGGGCGATCGGCTATTCCAAGCCGTACCCCGACGATTACGAGATGATCCCGCTGCCACCTAAATATCGGCTCCACTGACTTCTCCAAATTCGGTGGATCGGATGGCTCCAGCTCCATCGAGCACGTCGGCCGATATTTGGCTCAATTAGGACCGGCTTCGGTGTCGGATCAGCTACGCGTGAGGCTCTTTTCACGGTCCCTCACGGGATCGGCTTTTGGATGGTACACCTCTTTGCCGGCAAACTCCATCCGAGTCTTGGAAGCAATTGGAAGAACAGTTCCATATGCAATACCATTCGGAAGCTTCCGAGTCCGGCATTGCCGATCTAGCACAACTACGTCGAAGCGCGGGGAAACGGTGACGAGAATACATCCGGCGCTTCGGGAATCTTAGGAACCGATGTTATTCGGTTCGTATAAGCTGAAAAGGAAGCGATCGAGTTGGCGGTAGCGAGGCCTTGCAACACAGCTCAAGGACATGGCCTCCCAAGCAGATTATCCCTCGCCGGCGCACATGGTTCGAAACTATCAGCATATGAACAGCGCCACCCCGACCTGTACCAAGACAAGTTCAAGCGTGCAGTAGTTATGGTCGATACGGAGGAAGATGAAGTGCCTGCGGGAGGCCAGGAGATAGCAGTGGCTGAGTGGACTCGGGGAGGAACCCCCGTGGCCTGCAAATGGGTAAAGCCACCAGGGCCGCCCAGGGGATTTGATTTTTGACGTAACCAAGACTGAACAAATCTTCGACCTCCTGCTCAAGGAGAAACAGTTGACGATTCCTGAAGGTCTCAAGTTCCCCACGGCGAAAGAGCTAAACGGAAAGCCGTACTGCAAATTCCACAACTCGCTTTCCCATGCCACCAACGATCGCCGGGTGTGGCGTCGGCACATCCAAGCGGCGATAGAGAAGGGGCGGCTAATTTTCAACCGATACGCCATGAAGGTTGACACCCAACCCTTCCCCGCCGTTAACATGGTGGAAATCACCTACCCCGAAGGTTGCCAGCCGGGTCCCTCGTTCAGCATCAACATGGTAGGACACGGAAACCACTGCGGCAAAGATGGAGATGAGGGCAGCTGCTCTCACGGCAAGGATACGAGAGGAGGCCGCTCCACGCGATCGGCTCCGTCATGATGGCAAGCGCTATGTCACGGAGGGAGAGGTGAAGAATATAAGATATCGGCGACCCCTCTCCGATCACCTCCTCAAAAAATATGTGAGTCGGTATGACCAACGCCGACGGTCCAATTACGATGATAGAGGAGATCGTCCGGCTAGAGAAGCCGGAAGATATCGTCGGCGGGATCACGATGAGGAGGAGCACGAGCGGCTGTGCTACGGAAGCATCAAGGGAGCAAGACGACAACGCCGGACATTGGGACTGCCCCTTCTTCGGACACTCGCTGGGATTCGGGAATGAGCCGATTGCCCACAATCGGCAATTGCCCGAATGCAATCGAAAAAGAAGGAGGCCGCCAACGTGTCTGTGTTCGAGCGCCTAGGGCCTCTCCCGCCACAAAGCAAACGCGCTGAGTCACCTCGTTGGGCAGATCTTGAAGATTCGGAAGACGAGGGAGAAGTAGAAGAAGACAGGTACCACCGGCCAAGGTGGTGCCTCGACGGACTCAGCCGTTCCCAAAAGCGCGGGGTTCAGCGATTGCGCGGCCCGGAGGAAGCCGAAAGGTTATACCTGCATACGCTAAGGAAGGCACGACCCGATCTGGCTGCAAAAGTTCAGCGAACCCTGGATGAAGAGGGTCGTCCACGGAAAATGGAGTGGCGCCCCAAACGGAGGAAAGCCGATGATGAGACATCGGGCTGGCACAAACATGGTACTCGTCTTGCCGACGAGCTTAGCGCTCCACGACTCTACGGAGCACTCAAGGTGGACGACAGCAAGCGCATCAAGTCAGAGGTTGGGTTGGTTTTATCCAGCATGACCAAGTAGCAAGATCAAACCAATGAGCAAACCAGGAGAGGCTGATCCTTGTGATCGGCCCCAAAAAATTTACGAAGGGAACTTACAAAACCTTCAACGAGCAAGCAACGTGGAGGCCGATTCCAGCAATCGGCCAAAATTATCCTCACCCACCATTCGCACTGGGTTCAACATGTTGTCCAACGGAGCCGATACCATCAATTCTCTTGACAGAATCGGCTCGGGGGGGCACCCAGGTAGATAAGAAGCATCTCATCTTCTGGTGATGGGTATTGGAATATGGGGGCCGATGCACAGGTCGGCCGTAATAAAAGGGTGAAAATTCGAAATTTTTCGAGCACAGCCGATGCAGCAGGCATCGACTTAAGGACCTGAAAGCCGATGCATGGCCATCGACTCAAGGGAGGTTTCTTCAAGAACAATGTCAGGAGCAGCATGGGCGTGCGGATCAGGTCAAGGATGGATTGCATCAGGTTCACCAAAGGAAAGAAGCCGATCTAGCCAGCAAGAACTAAAGAAGCTCGGGGGGCAGCTCACCTTGAAGGCTTTCCGCTTAGAGAAGCCGATTTGTGTTCAAATCGGCTGGCGCTGCATAAGGAACTTCCCCACGCACGATCAAGCCCAGGTCTACGCAGCTCATTTGTGTATCCTCGTCTCTGTTTTGCCTTGGCTGAGACTCGGGGGGCAACAGGCCTGGTAGGTGTTCTATTGAAGGACTGATACGTCCAATTTGCATCACTATTTTATATCATAATTTGCTGTTATTCATTGATATATTTCATATTGGGGCACAATACTTATGTTATTTCATCTATTTTGCATGTTTCATCATTATTGGAGGATTGAACACCGGAGCCGAGATTCTCGCTGGAAAAAGCACCGTCGTAACGCAATATTTCGGAAGATCAACTCGGAAGGAAATTATACTAAAAATCCTATTTTTCAAGATGACGAAGGAAGCCGGAAGGAGGGGCCGGGGAGGAGCCGGGGTGGGCCCACACCCTAGGGCGGCGCAGCCTATGCCCCGGCCGCGCCGGCCTATGGTCCAGGGGGCCCACGACCCCTTTCGCCTCCTTTTCTTCGCGAAAACCTTCGTCCCGAAAACCTAAGCCAGAAGGGGTACCTCGCGAAGAGTTACAGCCGCCTGCGCGGGGCGGAGAACACCGGAGAGAAAAGAGCTCTCCGGCGGGCAGGAATCCGCCGGGAAATTCCCTCCGGAGGGGGAAATCGACGCCATCGTCACCGTCATCGAGCTGGACATCATCACCATCACCGTCATCATCATCTCCACCATCATCATCGCCATCTCCTCCGCAGCACCTCGTCACCGCCGTAGCAATTTGGGTTTGATCTTGATTGTTTGATAGGGAAACTCTCCCGGTATCTATTCATACTTGTTGTTGATGCTATTGAGTGAAACCATTGAACCAAGTTCATGTTCAGATTGTTATTCATCATCATATCACCTCTGATCATGTTCCATATGATGTCTCGTGAGTAGTTCGCTTAGTTCTTGAGGACATGGGTGAAGTCTAAATGTTAGTAGTGAACTATGGTTGAGTAATATTCAATGGTGTGATATTTAAGTTGTGGTGTTATTCTTCTAGTGGTGTCATGTGAACGTCGACTACATGATACTTCACCATTTATGGGCCTAGGGGAATGCATCTTGTATTCGTTTGCTAATTGCGGGGTTGCCGGAGTGACAGAAACCTAAACCCCCGTTGGTATATCGATGCGGGAGGGATTGCGGGATCTCGTAGTTTAAGGCTGTGGTTAGATTTATTCTTAATTACTTTCTTGTAGTTGCGGATGCTTGCAAGGGGTATAATCACAAGTATGTATTTAGTCCTAGGAAGGGCGGTACATTAGCATAGGTTCACCCACACAACACTTATCATAACAATGAAGATTATTTAGCCGTATGTAGCGAAAGCACTAGACTAAAATCCCGTGTGTCCTCGAGAACGTTTGGTCATTATAAGTAAACAAACCGGCTTGTCCTTTGTGCTAAAAAGGATTGGGCCACTCGCTGCAATTATTTCTCTCGCATTTTACTTACTCGTATTTATTTCATCCGTTACATCAAAACCTCCCGAATACTTGTCCGTGAGCATTTACAGTGAAACCTTCATCGAAACCGCTTGTCAACACCTTCTGCTCCTCGTTGGGATCGACATTCTTACTTATCGAAGATACTACGATACACCCCTATACTTGTGGGTCATCAAGACTATTTTCCGGCGCCGTTGCCGGGAGTGAAGCGCTATTGGTAAGTGGAATTGGTAAGGAAAACCTTTACTGTTGTGCTGATTTTATTTCTGCCTGCTACTATAAGTCATTATGGAGAGATCTTCTCTTCATTTTCTATTTGGGAAATCTACTACTACCGCAACGGTAGTGGATGAGGCGCCAGGTGAGGAAGTAATACCATATAAAATACCTACGAAAATTATTGAACATGTTATGAATAACCGCTATGAAGGGGATGGAACTGTCCATCCTGGTGATCATTTACTGTTTTTGCATGAATTATGCGGGTTATTCAAATGTGCAGGTATTGTCTGTGGATGAAGTGAGGAAGAAATTATTCTCCTTATCGCTGTCCGGTAAGGCGGCGCATTGGTATAAATTACTCGGATAATGGGGATTCTCTTGAATGGAATGATATTGTGCCCCGGTTTTATTCTAAGTTCTATCCTCCAAGTGAAATTCACAAAGATCGGAATCGCATATATAATTTTTGGCCTCATGATGGAGAGAGTATTGCCCAAGCGTGGGGGAGATTGAAGTCTTTGATGCTCAAATGCCCCATTCATGAGCTTCCTGGTAATATTATTATTGATAATTTCTATGCAAGACTTTCTTTTCAAGACAAGACCTTGCTGGATACTTCTTGTTCTGGATCATTTACACGCAACAAAGAAGAGTTTAAAAGGGACCTTCTTGATCGGATCCAAGAAAATACTGAAGGTTGGGAGAACGACAAAGGTAGAGAATCTGGTATAATTTATGATTATAAATGCATTGAAGCTTTTATGGATACCGATAAATTTCGTAATATGAGTGCTACATATGGTCTTGATTCTCAAGTCGTCGTAAATCTTTATAAAGCTTTTGCCTCTCATTATGAATTGCCAAAGAAGAATTTTGATAAGTATCATGAACCGTATAAAGATAAAATTGATTCATCTATTAATAAGTGTGTTGTAATTGAAACTGCTGATCGCGTTATTCCCGAAGCTTATATTGAAAAAACTCCTTTTCCTGCTAAAATGAAAGAGTACTCTGTTATAAATAGTGCAGTTCATAAAAGTGAAAAGAAACCCGTAGAACCCGAAGAACAAATAAAAGTTGAACCTGCTGTTGCAATAGTTAAAGATCTTGTGACTGAAAATGTAGAGGATGGTCATATTATTTTCTGTGAAGATGCTTCTAATATTGTTTCACATCCTAATAAACCCAAACAAGCTAGTGTTCCTATGATGTCTGTTAAAATTGGTGATCATTGCTATTATGGATTATGTGATATTGGTGCAAGTGTTAGTGCTATTCCGTATGAGCTTTACACGGAGATTATGCACGAAATTGATTCTTGTGAACTTGAAGATATTGATGTGGTTATTCAGCTGGCTAATAGAGAAACTATTTCACCAATTGGTATTGTTCGAGATGTGGAAGTCTTATGCGGTAAGATTAAATATCCTGCTGACTTTTTGGTACTAGGGTCCGTCGCTAGTGATTATTGTCCTATTATTTTTGGTAGACCTTTTCTAAATACTTGTGGAGCTATTATAGATTGCAAGAAAGAGAAAATTTTGACTAAATTTGCTGGTGAATCTTATGAGTTTAACTTCTCTAAATTTACTAAAACTCCTTATAAAGCTGATTTGCCTAGTAATGATTTTAAAATGGAGCAAGTGTGCATCTATTGTTCTTGTTCCTAATAATCCTTTGCAGCAACATCCGGAGGATAGCGAGAGTGAAGTTTTTAGGAAAGAAAGAGAGGAGCTTGAGGAGATTTTTCTTCGCCAACCTATTCTCAAGCATGATTTACCTAGGTGGAAGATTTGGGTACAACACCGCCACCAAAGGAAGATCCTGTTTTTGATTTAAAGCCTTTACCCGATAATCTTAAATATGCTCATATTGATGATAAGAAAATATATCCTGTTATTATTAGTTCTAAGCTTTCGGAGTTTGAAGAAGAAAGGTTATTGGGAATATTGAAGAAACACCGAGGAGCTATTGGCTACACTCTTGATGATTTAAAGGGGATTTCTCCATCTATTTGCCAACATGCTATTAATATGGAAGATGATGCAAAGCCTCGTTGTTGAACCTCAGCGTCGTCTAATTCCGAAGATGAAGGAAGTGGTAAGGAATGAGGTATTACGACTTCTTGAAGCTGGTATTATATATCCTATTGCTGATAGTAGATGGGTTAGTCCTGTGCATTGCGTTCCCAAGAAAGGAGGTATGATCGTTGTGCCTAATGATAATGATGAGCTCATTCCTCAAAGAGTAGTTGTAGGGTATAGAATGTGCATTGATTTTCGAAAAGTTAATAAAGTTACTAAGAAAGATCATTACCCTTTACCATTTATTGATCAAATGCTAGAAAGGTTATCTAAAAATACTCATTTTTGTTTTCTTGATGGTTATTCCGGGTTTTCACAAATTGCTCGTTAAAGCTAAAGATCAAGAGAAAACCACTTTTACTTGTCCCTATGGAACTTATGCTTATAGGCGTATGCCTTTTGGTTTATGTAATGCTCCTGCTACTTTTCAAAGATGCATGTCTGCTATTTTTCATGGTTTTTGTGAGAGTATTGTAGAGGTATTCATGGATGATTTTTCTGTCTATGGGAATTCATTTGATAGTTGTTTGCGAAATCTTGATAAAGTTTTGCGGAGATGTGAAGAAACTAATCTTGTTCTTAATTGGGAGAAATGCCACTTTATGGTTAATGAAGGAATTGTATTGGGACATAAAATTTCTGAAAGAGGTATTGAAGTTGATAGAGCTAAAGTTGAAGCAATTGAGAAGATGCCCTATCCGAGGGATGTTAAAGGTATTCGTAGTGTTCTTGGTCATGCTGGGTTTTATAGGAGATTTATTAAAGATTTCTCCAAGATTTCAAAGCCTCTTACTAATCTCCTTCAAAAAGATGTACCATTTGTTTTTGATGATGATTGTAAGGAAGCTTTTGAAACTCTTAAGAAAGCCTTAACAACTGCTCCTATAGTTGAACCCCCTGACTGGAATTTACCATTTGAAATTATGTGTGATGCTAGTGATTTTGCTGTAGGTGCTGTTCTTGGACAGCGAGTAGATAAAAAACTGAATGTTATTCATTATGCTAGTAAAACCCTTGATGCTGCTCAAAGAAATTATGCTACAACTGAAAAGGAATTGTTGGCTGTAGTCTTTGCTTGTGATAAATTCAGATCTTATATTGTTGATTCAAAAGTTACTATTCATACCGATCATGCTGCAATTAGATACCTTATGACAAAGAAAGATGCTAAGCCGAGGCTTATTAGATGGGTACTTCTGTTGCAAGAATTTGATTTACATATTGTAGATAGGAAAGGTGCTGATAATCCTGTTGCCGATAATTTGTCTAGATTGGAAAATATTGCTTATGATCCTGTCCCTGTTAATGATAGTTTTCCAAATGAACAATTGGCTGTAATAAAGGTGAGCTCGCGAGACAGTCCATGGTATGCTGATTATGCTAACTTTATTGTTTCCAAGTACTTGCCTCCAACCTTTTCGACTCAAGCAAAGGAGGAAATTCTTTTATGATTTGAGGCATTATTTCGGGATGACCCACACTTATATAAAGAAGGAGTGGATGGTATTATGCGAAGATGTGTCCCCGAATATGAACAACAAGAGATATTGAGTAAATGTCATGGTAGTGCTTATGGAGGACATCACGCCGGAGAAAGAACCGCGCAAAAGGTCCTACAATCAGGTTTTTATTGGCCAACTCTCTTCAAGGATGCGAGAAAGTTTATTTTATCTTGCGATGAATGCCAAAGGGTTGGTAATATCTCCAGACGTAATGAAATGCCAATGAATTATACTCTTGTTATTGAACCATTTGATTGTTGGGGATTTGACTTCATGGGACCTTTTCCCTCTTCAAAAGGTAACACTCATATACTTGTTGCTCGTTGATTATGTTACTAAATGGGTGGAAGCCATACCTACAAAAAGTGCTGATGGTGAGACCTCTTTAAAGATGCTTTTAGATATTATTTTTCCTAGATTTGGAGTACCTAGATATATTATGACTGATGGAGGTTCTCATTTTATTCATGGAGGTTTTAGAAAAACTCTTGCTAAGTATGGTATTAATCATAGAATTGCTTCCGCTTATCATCCTCAAACTAGTGGTCAAGTAGAGTTATCAAATAAAGAGATTAAATCTATCTTGCAGAAAACCGTTAATAAATCTAGAAAGAATTGGGCTAGTAAATTGAAGGATGCACTATGGGCTTATAGAACTGCTTATAAAAACCCCATGGGAATGTCACCTTATAAAATGGTTTACGGAAAAGCTTGTCATTTACCTTTAGAGTTAGAACACAAAGCTTATAGGGCTGTTAGAGAATTAAATAAAGATCCTAAACTTGCCGGTGATAAGAGGTTGTTACAATTAAGTTCTCTAGATGAATGGAGAAGCGAAGCTTATGAAAATGCTAAACTCTTTAAAGAAAAAGTTAAAAAATGGCATGATAGGAGGATCATCAAAAGAGAGTTTAATATTGGGGATAAAGTCCTATTGTATCGGTCTCGTCTCGGATTCTTTGCGGGGAAATTACTTTCGAAATGGGAAGGACCATATGTTGTCGAGGAGGTGTATCGCTCAGGAGCAATCAAGATTAGCTCTCTCCAAGGCAATGCTACGCAAGTGGTGAATGGACAAAGACTCAAGCATTATATCTCGGGTGATTCTTATAATGTTGATGTTGATATCATTCAAGTGGAAACACCGGAAGCTTTCATCAAAGGACAAATTGACAGTCCGCCAGAACTCGACTTTGAATAGGTAACAGTACTGGTAATGAAAAGTACGCAATTTACTTTCCGAACAATATCTTCGCTGTTTTTGGAAAATATGAGAAATTACGAGTTCGAAACGGAGTGGAAAGGACGCACGAGGGGGTGCCACCATAGGGCGGCGCGGCCTGACCTGGGCCCGCGCCGACCTATGGTCTGGCCGCCCCGTCGCCCCTTTCCGACTCTGGTTCGATCTGGTACTTTCCGTTTGTCGAGAAAATTTTTGCTATATAATCCCCCGGACCCCCGGAGGTCCGTATATCGTGTTCTCGACGTGTTTTGTTTCGAGCTGTTTTGCCAGGATCTGTTTTTAGTCTAGAAGCACCATGGCCCCCAACAACAAGGGCAAGGGGCTTTCGGAGGAAGAAGTGAAGGAGGTGCCATCAAGACAAGAGCAGCAAGTTGGAGGGAGCAAGCAAATCTTGGTGGGATCTATTGACACTCGACGTTCTTTCTCTCATAACCTGCAGGGACCTTTACCACCAGCTCTTAGCCTCGACTCCTTCCCCAAGATGGAAGAAGTTCTACGGACTACCGATGAGTTTTGTGGTCAATACCGGACTCTAAGAAGAGAAGTGGAGATACTCAGGGAGGAGAATCACCGACTCCGTAGAATGTTGGGATACTACTTGATGCCCGTCACAGGTTCGCCATCGCCGACTTCGGATAACAATGAATCTCTTCGAGACTTAGTGCAGATTTGCCAAGCCGAGAAGTCGAAGTCGAAGGAGATCCGTAAGAAGCGCATGAGGGATTCATCACCACCATCACCAAAGGAGTAATCCATCATCGGTATTGGCATCCCCTTGGTTTGTTCCAAGCTTGGGGGAGTGCCGCGGTATCACATTATCACTATCTTTTACTTTTATTGTCAAGTAGTGTCATATCATGAGTAGGGAAGTTATCATATGAGATGGGTTGCGTTTGGAAGTATCTCTCCTTTAGTTGTCTATGTATCCCTTGGTGCGAGTTATCGATATGGAATATCAATGAGAAGTCTTATCATTTACATATTGCACATCTTATTTTAGTTTGCACTTTCTGCCATATGATTCGTCTTGTTGTTAGTATAGGTATCACTTTGGGAGCATTGAATAAATCTATTTGGTTTTGGCAAACTTAGCATTGGTCAATAACAACAACACTTTGAGGTTTAAATAGAAAAGAGAAATACATGTAGATGTTTCATTGTCTTTCTTGTTAGCTCATAGCTTATTATTCGAAGTTAAGATTGTTTGTGCTTACAAGGAAGATGCATGATTGTTTCTATAACATGTATATTTGTTTGTTTCCCTCGACTCTTATGCTTGCTAATTAACCTTGCTAGCCAAAGACTTGTACAGAGAAGGAATACTTCTCGTGCATCCAAACCTTCAACCAAACCTATGTCATTTGTGTCCACCATACCTACCTATTACATGGTATTTTCTCGCCATTCCAAGTAAATACTTCATGTGCTACCTTTAAACAATTCAAAACTTATTACTTCTTATTTGTGTCAATGTTTTATAGCTCATGAGGAAGTATGTGGTGTTTTATCTTTCAGTCTTGTTAGGCAGCCTCCACTAATGGACTAGTGGCTTCATCCACTTATCCTATAATTTTGCAATAAGAGCTGGCAACGGGGTTCCCAGCCCCAATTAATTAACTTTCATTAATAATTCTCTTCACATATTTTGCCCTGATTCATCAGTAAGCAACTTAATTTTGCAATAGACACTCCTCCATGGTATGAGATTGTTGGAAGGCACCCGAGGATTCGGTTAGCCATGGCTTGTGTAAGCAAAGGTTGGGAGGAGTGTCAACCCTTAAATAAACTAAAATACATGTGTAAACAAAAGAGAAGAGGGATGATCTACCTTGCTGGTAGAGATAACGTCCTTCATGGGAGCCGCTCTTTGGAGGTTTGTTTGGCAAGGGGGTTAGAGTACCCGCTACCAGTCGTTGACAACAACAAACACCTCTCAAAATGTTACTTTTATTATCTTTATATGATTTCAAAATTGAAAAAGCTCTAGCACATGATTTAATCCCTCGCTTCCCTCTGCGTAGGGCCTGTCTTTTACTTTATGTTGAGTCGAGTAAACCTATTTCTCTCCATCTCAAGCAAGCATTTGAGTAGTTGTGATCAAACCATTATATTGTGATTTGCTACATCATGTCTTTTATTCTTCCTTGTTTAGTACAAGTTTTATCTGAATGAATATAGCTTTGCAAGTTATCAATGATTATGAAGAGACCATTATGATTGAGTATGCAAGATTACCATCGGCTGTTAATATGAGAGCACTGCTCAATAGATGAATATAATTTGTTAAATGTTCTCTGACCAAGAACAAAGTTTGCCATCACCAATTATGATTCCTTATGCACCTTTACTTGTGATTACCTTATACTTGTTTCAAGATTGAGTTATATGAAGAAGTTGTTTACTATAATGTCTTGTGAGAATGAATATGATGCTTCTTGTCCGTATTTTGTTTATCGACTCTTCACTCCATAAACATGTGGTCATGTCTATCGAGTTCAGTTTCGCTTGGGGACAAGCGAAGTCTAAGCTTGGGGGAGTTGATACGTCCAATTTGCATCACTATTTTATATCATAATTTGCTGTTATTCATTGATATATTTCATATTGGGGCACAATACTTATGTTATTTCATCTATTTTGCATGTTTCATCATTATTGGAGGATTGAACACCGGAGCCAGGATTCTGCTGGAAAAAGCACCGTCGAACGCAATATTTCGGAAGATCAACTGCGGAAGGAAATTATACTAAAAATCCTATTTTTCAAGATGACGAAGGAAGCCAGAAGGAGGGGCCAGGAGGAGCCAGGGTGGGCCCACACCCTAGGGCGGCGCGGCCTATGCCCTGGCCGCGCCGGCCTATGGTCTGGGGGGCCCACGACCCCTTTCGCCTCCTTTTCTTCGCGAAAACCTTCGTCCCGAAAACCTAAGCCAGAAGGGGTACCTCGCGAAGAGTTACAGCCGCCTCGCGGGGCGGAGAACACCGAGAGAGAAAGAGCTCTCCGGCGGGCAGGAATCCGCCGGGGAAATTCCCTCCGGGAGGGGAAATCGACGCCATCGTCACCGTCATCGAGCTGGACATCATCACCATCACCGTCATCATCATCTCCACCATCATCATCGCCATCTCCTCCGCAGCACCTCGTCACCGCCGTAGCAATTTGGGTTTGATCTTGATTGTTTGATAGGGGAAACTCTCCCGGTATCTATTCATACTTGTTGTTGATGCTATTGAGTGAAACCATTGAACCAAGTTCATGTTCAGATTGTTATTCATCATCATATCACCTCTGATCATGTTCCATATGATGTCTCGTGAGTAGTTCGCTTAGTTCTTGAGGACATGGGTGAAGTCTAAATGTTAGTAGTGAACTATGGTTGAGTAATATTCAATGGTGTGATATTTAAGTTGTGGTGTTATTCTTCTAGTGGTGTCATGTGAACGTCGACTACATGATACTTCACCATTTATGGGCCTAGGGGAATGCATCTTGTATTCGTTTGCTAATTGCGGGGTTGCCGGAGTGACGAAACCTAAACCCCGTTGGTATATCGATGCAGGGAGGGATTGCAGGATCTCGCAGTTTAAGGCTGTGGTTAGATTTATTCTTAATTACTTTCTTGTAGTTGCGGATGCTTGCAAGGGGTATAATCACAAGTATGTATTTAGTCCTAGGAAGGGCGGTACATTAGCATAGGTTCACCCACACAACACTTATCATAACAATGAAGATTATTTAGCCGTATGTAGCGAAAGCACTAGACTAAAATCCCGTGTGTCCTCGAGAACGTTTGGTCATTATAAGTAAACAAACCGGCTTGTCCTTTGTGCTAAAAAGGATTGGGCCACTCGCTGCAATTATTTCTCTCGCATTTTACTTACTCGTATTTATTTCATCCGTTACATCAAAACCTCCTCGAATACTTGTCCGTGAGCATTTACAGTGAAACCTTCATCGAAACTGCTTGTCAACACCTTCTGCTCCTCGTTGGGATCGACATTCTTACTTATCGAAGATACTACGATACACCCCCTATACTTGTGGGTCATCAAGGACCGATTGAAGTACCATCGGCTGATCCTCGTTGCAACCTTCTTCACAAAACGATGAACGCTCGCTAAGGAGTTGAAGAATGGAAGGATGAATGTCGAAGGACCGATGCGTCGTTATCGGCTCATTACACATTGGCAAAAGGGGACGAATCGGCAAGGTCAGTAGGAGAGGTAAATCGGCTCAATCAAACTCAGAGGAAATCGGCAAAATCAGATTGGGGAACAGTTCTTCATTGATAGGCGAGATTTCTTACATAAAGAGCTAATTGCTCTCAAAAGGAAATACTAGGGGATACATTGCCCCATCTGCTACTACTGACCCTATGCTAGGGGTCCTATCTACGGGCCGTCACTGCCCTCGCCGTCATCCTCAGAGCTCTCATCGGCACTGCTGCCGATGGGCTCCTCGTCGCTACTCCCGTAGCCCTCCACGGGGGCTTCGTCCCCGTCTTCGTCGTCGCTGCTGTCGTCGTCCCACCACATGCGAAGGCGCTTCGCTGGTGGGTAGCCCTCGAGGGAGTCGTCGTCGTCGTCCTCCTCCTCCTCCTCTTCTTCCTCCATCACCCCCTCGGAGGAGGTGAAGTCGTCCCAGGAGAAGCGATCGTCATCGCTCTCCTCCTCCGGTTCCCGTCGGCGAGGAAACGGAGGTCGCTCTCCCCGTCCGTCGAGGACTGGTCGTCCTCGGACCAGATGGAGAAGTCATGGTCTGACTCCTCCCCGGCCGCAATGGCGCGGTGGGTGTTGGCCGCATGGACCGCCGCCGGGTTGTGCTCCGGCGTCGGCTCGCGGGACATGGAGGACTGGCTGGAGGGGTCCGATAGGGCAGAGGAGGAAGAAGACATGATGGTGCGGGGAGGACTTGTGGACTGCTAATGCGAGGATGCAGAGCGAGAACTGTTCATAGCGGTTAAATAAAAGGGGATATGGTGAAAATTCAATGCCACGGCGGTTTCCGAGGAAGTGGTGTTTGAAAGAAAGAGAAAAGACTGCCAAATCACGCGGAGAAGTTGAGAAGGCAAGTCATCATGGTGACGGATCTTGCGACGGTTACGCCACGACATGACCCGACGGAAGCGTAATGATTTTGGAAATACCATTTCCAAAACCAGGGGAGCATGTGTTATCACCAGGATTTAACCGCGATCGGGAGGTGGGCCGCGATCAAGATGGGCTTGGAAGATTACATATGGAAGATCTATGAAGCGGCCTTGCACGGAGAATTTGGGCTAGTTAGCCCGTGTATCTTAGTATAATAGATTGTGTATCGATTTAGAAGTTAGAGTTTATCTCGTGCACGGTTTAGTGCACGCCCACATTAGAAAGTCCCCTGGACTATAAATATGTACCTAGGGTTTATGGAATAAACAACAACTCACGTTCAACCCCAAAACAAACCAATCTCGGCGCATCGCCAACTCCTTCGTCTCGAGGGTTTCTATCGGGTAAGCGACATGCTGCCTAGATCGCATCTTGCGATCTAGGCGGCACTAAGCACGTTGTTCATGCGTTGCTCGTACTTGAAGCGCTTTTGATGGCGAGCAACGTAGTTATCATTAGATGTGTTAGGGTTAGCATTGTTCTTCGTTTAAGCATGCTTACGTAGTGCAACCCTTGCATATCTAGCCGCCCTCACGCCTATCTCGGGTGTGGGGGCGGCACCCCTTGATCATTATTTAGTAGATCTGATCCGTTACGATTGCTCCTTGTTCTACAAGGATTAGTTTAATATCCGCAATAGTTAGGCCTTACAAAGGGGGAGGATCCGGTGGCACGTAGGGTGGCGTTCGCAAGTCCTAAACGGGATGTTCCGAGGATCAACTTCATGTTGGTTTTGAGGCCTTGTTTAGGATCGGCTTACGAGCACCGTGCGTGGCCGCGAGGCCCAACCTGGAGTAGGATGATCCGATTATGCGGTGAAAACCCTAAATCGTCGTAGATCTCATTAGCTTTATCTTGATCAAGCAGGACCACCAAGTATTCGTACACCCCGTACGAATCATGGGTGGATCGGCTCTTTGAGCCGATTCACGGGATAACTCTGAGAGCCGATCGAGGCTCGTATTTAATGTTTACATGTATGCCACCGCAGGAAACTAAGCGAGGCATCCCCATCACCTTCCGACCGGGTATAGGTCAGGTGGCACGCCCTTGCACTTCGCAACGCCGCGTGTGACCAGAAGAGCATTGCGGGCCGTCGCTCGGAGGGGTCTCAGCCAGCCGCAGCTCTAGGCTCTTCCCGGCTCTACGGTGTTGACAAGGCCGCTGCCCGCCGGTGGGTTTTGGCAGTCAACAGGGAGTAGTAATAATTTTATGCATGAGACTCATGATAAGAATGCTTTATGTGATAGTTATATTGTTGAGTTTGATCATGTTGCTACTGAAAGTTATTATGAGAGAGGAAATTATGGTTGTGGAAATTTTCATGTTACTAAAATGCCTCTCTATGTGCTGAAATTTTTGAAGCTACACTTGTTTTATCTTCCTATGCTTGTTACTTTGCTCTTCATGAACTTGTTTATTTACAAGACTCCTATGCATAGGAAGCATGTTAGGCTTAAATTTATTTTGAATTTGCCTCTTGATGCTCTCTTTTGCTTCAAATACTATTTCTTGCGAGTGCATCATTAAAACTCTTTGAGCCCATCTTAATGGCTATAAAGAAAGAACTTCTTGGGAGATAACCCATGTGTTATTTTGCTACAGTAATTTTTTTATATTTGTGTCTTGGAAGTTGTTTACTACTGTAGCAACCTCTCCTTATCTTAGTTTTGTGTTTTGTTGTGCCAAGTGAAGCCTCTAATCGAAGGTTGATACTAGATTTGGATTTCTGCGCAGAAACAGATTTCTATCTGTCACGAATCTGGGC
The DNA here is from genome assembly GCF_022539505.1 of Lolium rigidum. Classification (NCBI taxonomy): domain Eukaryota; kingdom Viridiplantae; phylum Streptophyta; class Magnoliopsida; order Poales; family Poaceae; genus Lolium; species Lolium rigidum. Next base: position 133,053,932 of record NC_061508.1, read on the forward strand.
TGTTTTCTCTGTAGGTAATTCAGAAAAATATGCCAATTTACATGCGTGTTCCTCAGATATGTACGCAACTTTCATTAGTTTTGAGTTTTCTGATTTGAGCAACGGAAGTATTTATTTAAAATTCGTCTTTACTGGCTGTTCTGTTTTGGCAGATTCTGTCTCTGTTTTTTGCATTGTCTCTTGTGGACTTTAAGCAAGGCTTTCTACACGTGGAGAGTCTGTAGCTAATGTTTTATTGAGTTCTTGCAATGTGTCACTACAGGACCAAGGTGGATTCAAGTTTTTTGAGTACTAACCCCTCTAATGAAGTTTATGAGAAGTTTGGTGTGAAGGAAGTTTTCAAGGATCAAGAGAGGAGGATGATATATGATCAAGAAGAGTGAAAAGTCTAAGCTTGGGGATGCCCCGTGGTTCATCCCTGCATATTTCAAGAAGACTCAAGCGTCTAAGCTTGGGGATGCCCAAGGCATCCCCTTCTTCATCAACTTATCAGGTTTCTTCTATTGAAACTATATTTTTATTCGGTCACATCTTATGTTCTTCACTTGGAGCGTCTGTGTGATTTTATTTTTGTTTTTGTTTGAATAAATGCTTGTGTGGGAGAGAGACACGCTCCGCTGGTTCGTATGAACACATGTGTTCTTAGCTTTTAATTTTCATGGCGAAGGATGAAACTGCTTCGTTAATTGTTATATGGTTGGAAACGGAAAATGCTACATGTAGTAACTCGGTATGATGTCTTGAATAACTTGATACTTGGCAATCTGTTGTGCTCATGTTTAAGCTCTTGCATCATATACTTTGCACCTATTAGTGAAGAAATACATAGAGCTTGTTAAAATTTGGTTTGCATGAGTGGTTTCTCTAGAGTCTAGATATTTTCTAGTGAGGTGTTTGAACAACAGGGAAGACAATGTATAGTCTTATAATGCTTGTAATATATCTTTTGTGTAAGTTTTGATGTACTAGTTTATGCTTGTGTTTGCTTCAAACAACCTTGCTAGCCTAAGCCTTGTATCGAGAGGGAGTACTTCTCATGCATCCAAAATCCTTGAGCCAACCACTATGCCATTTGTGTCCACCATACCTACCTACTACATGGTATTTATCCGCCATTCCAAAGTAAATTGCTTGAGTGCTACCTTTAAAATTCCATCATTCACCTTTGCAATATATAGCTCATGGGACAAATAGCTTAAAAACTATTGTGGTATTGAATATGTACTTATGCACTTTATCTCTTATTAAGTTGCTTGTTGTGCGATAACCATGTTTACGGGGACGCCATCAACTATTCTTTGTTGAATATCATGTGAGTTGCTATGCATGTCCGTCTTGTCCGAAGTAAGAGAGATCTACCACCTTAATGGTTGGAGCATACATATTGTTAGAGAAGAACATTGGGCCGCTAACTAAAGCCATGAATCATGGTGGAAGTTTCAGTTTTGGACATATATCCTCAATCTCATATGAGAATACTAATTGTTGCCACATGCTTATGCATTAAAGAGGAGTCCATTATCCGTTGTCCATGTTGTCCCGGTATGGATGTCTAAGTTGAGAATAATCAAAAGCGAGAAATCCAAAATGCGAGCTTTCTCCTTAGACCTTTGTACAGGCGGCATGGAGGTACCCCTTTGTGACACTTGGTTAAAACATGTGTATTGCGATGATCCGGTAGTCCAAGCTAATTAGGACAAGGTGCGGGCACTATTAGTACACTATGCATGAGGCTTGCAACTTGTAAGATGTAATTTACATAACTCATATGCTTTATTACTACCGTTGACAAAATTGTTTCATGTTTTCAAAATAAAAGCTCTAGCACAAATATAGCAATCGATGCTTTCCTCTTTGAAGGACCTTTCTTTTACTTTTATGTTGAGTCAGTTCACCTATCTCTCTCCACCTCAAGAAGCAAACACTTGTGTGAAGCTGTGCATTGATTCTTACATACTTGCATATTGCATTTGTTATATTACTCTATGTTGACAATATCCATGAGATATACATGTTACAAGTTGAAAGCAACCGCTGAAACTTAATCTTCCATTGTGTTGCTTCAATGTCTTTACTTTAAATTATTGCTTTATGAGTTAACTCTTATGCAAGACTTATTGATGCCTGTCTTGAAAGTGCTATTCATGAAAAGTCATTGCTTTATGATTCAGTTGTTTACTCATGTCATTACCATTGTTTTGATCGCTGCATTCATTACATATGTTTACAATATGATCAAGTTTATGATGGCATGTCACTCCAGAAATTATCTTTGTTTATCGTTTACCTGCTCGGGACGAGCGGGAACTAAGCTTGGGGATGCTGATACGTCCCCGACGTATCCATAATTTCTGTCGTTCCATGCTTGTTTTATGACAATACTTACATGTTTTGCTTGCACTTTATAATGTTTTTATGCGTTTTCCGGAACTAACCTATTAACAAGATGCCACGAGTGCCGGTTCACGTTTCTGCTGTTTTTGGTTCCGAAAAGGCTGTTCGGGCAATATTCTCGAATTCGACGAAACGAAGACCAAACCTCCTATTTTTCCCGGAAGCATCCAGAACACCGAAGAAGAGTCGGAGAGGGGCCAGAGGGCCACCACACCATAAGGCGGCGCGGCCTGGCCTGGGCCCACGCCGGCCTATGGTGGGGAGCCCCCAGGTGCCCCCTGCGCCGCCTCTTCGCCTATTAAAGCCGTCTCGACCTAAAAACGCGATACCAATTGACGAAACTCCAGAAAGACTCCAGGGGCGCCGCCGCCATCGCGAAAATCCAATTCGGGGGACAGAAGTCTCTGTTCCGGCACCCTGCCGGGGCGGGGAATTGCCCCTGGAGTCATCTCCACCGCCGTCTCCACCGCCATCTTCACCGCCATCGCTGTCTCCATGATGAGGAGGGAGTAATCCACCCCCGAGGCTGAGGGCTCCGCTGTAGCTATGTGGTTAATCTCTCTGTACTCCAATACAATGATCTCGTGAATTGCTTTGCATGATTGAGATCCATATGATGAGCTTTGTATCGCTACTAGGTTATGTGCTACTCATGTGATGTTATTAAAGTAGTCTATTCCTCCTGCATGGTGTAAAGGTGACTAGTGTGTGCACCGTGTGGTTCTTGTCGTAGGCTATGATCATGATCTCTTGTAGATTGTGGAGTTAATTATCATTATGATAGTATTGATGTGATCTATTCCTCCTTCATAGTGTAATGTGGACAGTGTGTGCACTATGTTAGTTCTTGGTTTATTTTGCAATGATCTATTATGCTCTAAGGTTATTTAAATATGAACATTGAATTGTGGAGCTTGTTAACTCCGGCATTGAGGGTTCGTGTAATCCTACGCAATGTGTTCATCATCCAACAAAAGAGTGTATGTAGCACATATGAGAAAGAGTTATTTATTATGCGATCAATGTTGAGAGTGTCCACTAGTGAAAGCGGGATCCCTGGGCCTTGCTTCCAAGCATCGAATCTCCGTTTGTTTACTGTTTTGTTGCATGTTTACTCGCTGCCATATTTTATTCAGATTGCTATTACCACTCATATACATCCATACTACTTGTATTTCACTATCTCTTCGCCGAACTAGTGCACCTATACATCTGACAAGTGTATTAGGTGTGTTGGGGACACAAGAGACTTCTTGCTTTGTGGTTGCAGGGTTGCTTGAGAGGGATATCTTTGACCTCTTCCTCCCTGAGATCGATAAACCTTGGGTGATCCACTTAAGGGAAACTTGCTGCTGTTCTACAAACCTCTGCTCTTGGAGGCCCAACACTGTCTACAAGAATAGAAGCTCCCGTAGACATCACATAGCAACTCACATGATATTTAACAAAGGTGTAATAGTTGATGGCGTCCCCAGAAACATGGTTACCGCTCAACAAGCAACTTATAAGAAATAAGATACATAAGCTACATATTCAATACCACATTAGTTTTTAAGCTATTTTCCCATGAGCTATGTATTGCAAAGACAAAGAATGAAATTTTAAAGGTAGCACTCAAGTAATTTACTTTGGAATGGCAGAGAAATACCACATAGTAGGTAGGTATGGTGGACACAAATGGCATAGGTTTTGGCTCAAGGATTTGGATGCACGAGAAGTATTCCCTCTCAGTACAAGGCTTTGGCTAGCAAGGTTGTTTGAAGCAAACACAAGTATGAATCGGTACAACAAAACTTACATAAGAACATATTGCAAGCATTATAAGACTCTACACTGGTCTTCCTTGTTGTTCAAACACTTCACCAGAAAATATCTAGACTTTAGAGAGACCAATCATGCAAACCAAATTTCAACAAGCTCTATTGTAGTTCTTCATTAATAGGTGCAAAGTACATGATGCAAGAGCTTAAACATGATCTATTTGAGCACAACAATTGCCAAATATCAAATTATTCAAGACAATATGAAGCATTTTCTGTTTCCGACCAAATAGCAATAAATGCAGCTACTTTCAACTTTTGCCATGAACATTAAAAGTAAAACGAAGAACACAAGTGTTCATATGAAAAAGCGGATCGTGTCTCTCTCCCACACAAGCATGAATTTATTCAGAGAATGAAAATAACAAAACGAAAATAAAAGCACACGAGACGCTCCAAGTAAAGCACATAAGATGTGACGGAATAAAAATATAGTTTCACTAGAGGTGACCTGATAAGTTGTTGATGAAGAAGGGGATGCCTTGGGTATCCCCAAGCTTAGATGCTTGAGTCTTCTTGAAATATGCAGGGATGAACCACGGGGGCATCCCCAAGCTTAGACTTTTCACTCTTCTTGATCATATTGTATCATCCTCCTCTTTTGATCCTTGAAAACTTTCTCCACACCAAACTCAAAACAAACTCATTAGAGGGTTAGTGCATAATCAAAAATTCACATATTCAGAGGTGACATAATCATTCTTAACACTTCTGGACATTGCTCAAAGCTACTGAAAGTTAATGGAACAAAGAAATCCATTCAACATAGCAAAAGAGGCAATGTGAAATAAAAGGCAGAATCTGTCAAAACAGAACAGTCCGTAAAGACGAATTTTTTAGAGGCACTTAACATGCTCAGATGAAGAAGCTCAAATTGAATAAAAGTTGCGTACATATCTGAGGATCACACACGAAAATTGGAAGATTTTTCTGAGTTACCTACAGAGAGGCCTATTCAAATTCGTGACAGCAAGGAATCTGTTTCTGCGCAGTAGTCCAAATCTAGTATCAACCTTACTATCAAAGACTTCACTTGGCACAACAATGCAATAAAATAAAGATAAGGAGAGGTTGCTACAGTAGTAACAACTTCCAAGACACAATAAAACTGTAGCAAAATAAAAACATGGGTTATCTCCCAAGAAGTGCTTTCTTTATAGCCATTGAGATGGGCTCATCAATTTTAATGATGCTCACATAAGGATGAGAGTTGAAGCAAAAGAGAGCATGAAAAGCAAATAAGAAACACTTTTAAGTCTAACCCACTTCCTATGAAAAGGAATCTTGTAAATAAACAAGTCATGTAAGCATAATGTAACAAGCATAGAAAGGCAACACAAGCGCAACTTCAAGATTCTCAACATAAAGAGGGAAAACTTAATATTATTAAGATGCATATAACCATGTTTCCCTCTCTCATAATAACTTTCAGTAGCATCATGAACAAACTCAACAATATAACTATCACATGAAACATTCTTATCATGAGCTACATGCATACAATTATTACTCTTCACATAAGCATAGTCATTACTATTAATTGTAGTGGGAGCAAATTCAATAAAATAGCTATCATTATTATTCTCATCACCATAATCATCATATATAGGAGGCATATTGTAATCATAATTAATCTTCTCCTCAATAGTAGGTGGACCGAAAATATGATAGTCATCATTGTAATCATCATATATAGGAGGTAAAGTATCATCAAAGTAAATTTTCTCCTCCATGCTTGGGGGACTAAAATATCATGCTCATCAAAACCAGCTTCCCCAAGCTTAGAATTTTCCATAGCATTAGCAATAATAGTGTCCAAAGAGTTCATGCTAATAACATTGCTACAACTATTTTGCAAACAAAGTTCCATGGGATTCTCTCTTCAAACACATCATGTCCTAATTCAATATAAAGTTCATAAAGATCTCTAATTTTTTGTTGTTGTTTTCCATTAAGCCTAACTAATGAAAATAAAAACAAGAAACAAAAAGATGTAATTGCAGGATCTAAAGGAAATAGCTTCGAGCACTCACACACCGGCAACAGTGCTAGGAAATAGCTTAGTAGTCGGAGGATGTGAATACCTTTTACCTTACCTCCCCGGCAACGGCGCCAGAAAATAGCTTGATGTCTACGCACGCTTCTATTCCTGTAGACAGTGTTGGGCCTCCAAGAGCAGAGGTTTGTAGAACAGTAGCAAGTTTCCCTTAAGTGAATCACCCAAGGTTTATCGAACTCAGGGAGGGAGAGGTCAAAGATATCCCTCTCAAGCAAGCCTGCAATTACGATACAAGAAGTCTCTTGTGTCCCCAACACACCTAATACACTTGTCAGATGTATATGTGCACTAGTTCGGCGAAGAGATAGTAAGATGCAAGTGATATGGATGAATATGAGTGGTAATAACAATCTGAAATAAATATGGCAGCAAGTAAATATGCAGTAGAACAGTAAATAAACGGTGATTCGATATTTGGAAACAAGGCCTAGGGATCATACTTTCACTAGTGGACACTCTCAACAATGATCACATAAATAAATAGCTTTTCTTCACTTGTGCTACTTCCTCACACTCTCTTGTTGGATAACAAACACCATTCATTGTGTAGGGCTATAAAAGCACACCTCAAGCCGGAGTAAACAAGCTCCACAACCTCCGGAGTTCATATTTAAGTAACCTCTAGAGTGCATAATAGACCATTGCAATTTAGACCGAGTACTAACATAGCATACACACTATCAAGAATAGCTTTGAAAGGGGGAATAGATCGCATCAATACTATCATAGTAATAGTTAACTTCATAATCTACAAGAGATTACAATCATAACCTACGCCAAGTACTACATGATGCACACACTGTCAACATTACATCATGGAGGAGAAATAGACTACTTTAATAACATCACTAGAGTAGCACATAGATTAATAGTGATACAAAGCTCATGATCACATAAAGATCACACCATGGGAGAGAGATGAACCACATAGCTACCGGTAGAGCCCTCAGCCTCGGGGGAGAACTACTCCCTCCTCATCATGGGAGACAGCGATGGCGATGAAGATGGCGGTGGTGTCGATGGAGATGACTCCGGGGGCAATTCCCCGTCCCGGCAGCGTGCCGGAACAGAGACTTTTGTTCCCCGAAACGGAGTTTCGCGATGGCGGCGGCGTCCCTGGAGTCTTTCTGGAGTTCCGTCAATTGGTGTAGGGTTTTCACGTCACGAGAGATTATATAGGCGAAGAGGCAGCGCAAGGGGGTGCATGGGGGGCCCACCCCATAGGGCGGCGTGCCCCCCTCCTAGGCCGCGCCCCAGTGTGGTGTGGGGGCCCTGGGCCTCCTCTCCGGCTCCCCTTCGGTGTTCTGGTCCGTCTCGGTGAAATATGATGTTTGGCTTTTGTTTCGTCGAATTCCGAGAATATTGCCCGAACAGCCTTTCCGGAACCAAAAACGAGCGAGAAAACGGAAGCGGCACCTCGGCATCTTGTTAATAGGTTAGTTCCGGAAAATGCATAAAAGTATTATAAAGTGTGAGCAAAACATGTAGGTATTGTCATAAAACTAGCATGGAACATCAGAAATTATAGATACGTTGGAGACGTATCATCCGTCCATACACATTGCTGCTTCTTTCCTAGCGTGCCTTTTCCACACAGTCTCCCCTCATAGCGCGATTCAGGAACACCGATCGGTTTAAGGTTAGGAATAAAGTCAACACAAAACTCAATGACCTCTTCTGTTCCATAGCCCTGAGAGATGCTTCCTTCTGGCCTAGCACGGTTATGAACGTATTTGTTTAGGACTCCCATGAATCTCTCAAAGGGGAACATGTTGTGTAGAAATACTGGACCAAGAATGCCAATCTCTTCGACCAGGTGAATGAGGAGATGCGTCATAATATTGAAGAAGGATGGTGGAAACACCAACTCAAAGCTGACTAGACATTGCACCACATCCTTCTGTAACTTTTGTAGAGTTAGTGGATTGATCACCTTCTGAGAAATTGCATTGAGGAACGCACATAGCTTCACAATGGGTACTCGAACATTTTCCGGCAGAAGCCCCCTCAATGCAACGGGACCTTGATGCTTATTATTCCATTGAGGAACGCACATAGCTTCTGTCATAATCACGTGGCAGTCATGAGACTTTAGGTTTTAAATTTTTTTCTCTGACATGTTTATTATTCCATTTATATTCGACGAGAAGCCAGACCGGACCTTGATGCTACTGATGACTTCAAAAAAGATCTCCTTCTCTTCTTTGGTAAGAGCGTAGCTGTCAGTACCTTGATACTTCTCTGGATTTAGGTTGTTTCCTCCGTGGATATATTGCTGGTCCTGCCGTGCATCCGGTGTATCTTTTGTCTTCCCATACAGCCCAAGAAGTTTAGCAGGTTCACGCAAAGATTTTTCGTCACGTGCATCACATCGATTGCAGAGTAAACCTCTAGGCTTTTCCAGTAGGGTGGCTCCCAAAATATAGACATCTTCTTCCACATGGGTACATGTCCGTCAACATCATGCGGAACAGATTATCCGCCAGGACCCTTTTCGAAGATCACTTTTAAATCGTTGACCATATCATATATAACATCCCCAGTATGGCGGGTAGGCTTCGTTCGGTTATCTTCCTCACCTATGAAATGCTTTCCTCTCTTTCTTACGTGATGTTGTTTTGGAAGAAATCAACGATGCTCCAGGTACACATTCTTGTTTCCCAAATATATACTGTCAGTCTCACCTAAACAATGTGTGCATGCATTGTATCCCTTGTTTGACTGTCCTGAAATGTTACTAAGAGCAGATCAATAATTGATGGTTACAAACAACAACGCTCGTAGGTTAAATTCCTTTTGTTCGTGCTCATCTCACACAGGTACACCTTCTTCACGCCACAACTGTAAAAGTTCTTCAACCAATGGCCTCAGGTACACATCAATATCGTTGTCGGGTTGCCTCGGGCCTTGGATAAACACTAGCATCATAATGAACTTCCGCTTCATGCACAACCAAGGAGGAAGGTTATAGATACATAGAGTCACCGGCCAGGTGCTATGACTGGAGTTCTGCTCCCCGAAAGGATTAAAGCCATATGTTCTTAGACCAAATGTTAAGTTCCTTGCATCATCTGAAAATAACTTGAACTTTCTGTCGATTTTTCTCCACTGCGACCCGTCAGCGGCGTGTCTCAGCATCACATCTTTCTTACGGTCCTCTTTGTGCCATCGCAACCACTTGGCATGCTATTTGTTTTGGAACAAACGTTTCAACCGTGGTATTATAGGAGCATACCACATCACCTTCGCAGGAACCCTCTTCCTGGGGGTGGACTCGCCCTCAACATCGCCAGGGTCATCTCGCCTGATTTTATACCTCAATGCACCACATACCGGGCATGCATTCAAATTCGCGTACTCCTCGCGGTAGAGGATGCAGTCATTGATGCATGCATGTATCTTCTGCACCTCTAATCCTAGAGGGCAGACAACTTTCTTTGCTTCGTACGTACTAGAGGGCAATACGTTCTCCCTGGAAGCATCTTCTTTATTATTTTCAGCAACTTTTCAAATCCCTTGGCAGAAGTACCATTATATGCCTTCCATTGCAGCAATTTCAGTGTGGTACCCAGCTTTTCCTGGCCATCTTCGTAATTTGGGTACAACAGTTTGTAGTGATCCTCTAACATTTTCTCCAACTTCAACCTCTCCTTTTCACTTCCGCAGTTTATCTTCGCATCAAGAATGACCCGACCCAAATCGTCATCGGGCTCATCAAAAATGGGCTCATCAAAAATGGGCTCTTCTTTAGCGTCGTCTTCCCCCATTCTACTGTCACCGTCTTCAGTGAATATAGGATAGTTGTCACTATCCTCTTCTTCTTCTTCGTTGTCTTCCATTATAACCCTGTTTTCTCCGTGCTTGATCCAACAATTATAGCCGGACATGAAACCATTCTCAAGCAGGTGGATGTGAAGGGTCTTTGCGGTAGAGTAATCCTTCGCATTCTTACAGGAACTACATGGAAAACAAATGAAACCATTCGACCGCCTATTTGCCTCAGTCACGTTGAGAAAATAATGCATGCCAGTAATGAAGTCGGGATGGCATCGGTCACCGTACATCCATTATCGATTCATCTGCATTATATAAGTATATCAAAAATCATTAATTACACAACATCATGGATATATGAGTGACCAAATTAATTAATATTCAAGTTTATCACATAAAACTAAGTATTTTTTTATAAAAAAGAAGAGGCTCACCGAGGTGGTGTCGGATAGGGGACGATCGACGGCGGTGAGGACGGGGACGGTACTAAAACCAACAAATCATACTTTAATTTGAGCTCAAATTGCATATAAAAAGAATAAAACCCCTAAGTTAGGTATTTCATCGAACACCTTGCTAGCTAGCACTAGAAAAATAATACGAGTTAAACTAGCAAAGAAATGAGCTAAATTAGGAACGCCGGAAGAAAGGATGATATTGCTAACCCTTAGATAGATGGGTACCGTCAATCTTGATAAAATGGTAGAGAAAAATGAAGATTTGTTGGAGTGTGAGAGGTGCAAAATATTTGAAAAAGTGATAGTAGAAGGAAAAATGAGATGCAGGGATCGGGCTGAAGAAATAGGGCAGGGACCCTTTAGTACCGGTTCTTCAAATGAACCGGTACTAAAGGTGCAGCTCTGGCCCCACCTCCGCCTTAAAATTGGACGGAAATCCTTTCGCACCGGTTCGTAACACGAACCGGTACAAAAGGCTCTCAACGAACCGGTATTGATGTTTCTCGGCCGCCCGGGTAAAGCAACCGGTACTAATGCACCATTTAGTACCGGTGTATAAAGGAACCGATACTAAAGGCTTAGACCGAAACCCATTTTTCTACTAGTAGATGGTGCAGCATTCTATACTAGTGGGACTGAAGGAGGGGCAAGAACACCTAGATCACCATGTCATCGCGTGGCCTATTAGAAAAATAGGTTTTTCAATGGAGAGACTTCCACAAAATTATTGTGCGCGGCAGTTCAATCAGTAACTTTCACCACAGAAAAGATAATGCATTTGCATATGCGAGGACCACTGCGCTCCTTTTCGCTGGTTTCATTGCTTTTTTGTTTATAGATAAGAGTTTCTGGATTGTTTCTTACATCGGGTGAGCTCCCTCTTCCGCGCCTTTCTTTTAGCTTCGTCTGTGTCTATTTCCATAAGAAATGATCGAGTGACCAAATTCACGACACACACACACACCTAATCTTTGTAAACGGAAAATGAGTCACCAAGAGTACGACACGAAAGTTTCAATGTATCCCAACAAAAGCGTAGAAAACTGCCGCGCAAAGAAAAGTTAGAAAGCAGAAAGTTTCTTGTCTATCTACAACACTTCAGGGGAACCATTAATTACTTCGGTGACTGGTATGCATTATTTTCCCTGAAATGGGATCGGACGCAGACTCCATTGTTACTACAGTCATGGTCACTCTCGATCCACCTTGCAAAATTAGGTCCAAGCACTAGTGACGATTACCACTATTCCTCTCACGTCTTTTGCAAAATCCTGCAACACAAGAGAAAACCAAGCGTGCACGGACAGGTTATATGATTTGATTAGGTGAAGTGGTCAAAGCACTGATACGCTCGTCGGTGTTTTCCACTTGTACCACTTTCACGCAGGATATGCCGCTCCTCTTTTCAGTAGCAAATCAGAGCAGAGCCGGGCGACGAAAGAGGCACAACCCAACTAGCATTACTTCGTCAGTTATGGTCGAAGCGCTGCACCTTTTCTGCCTTTGTTGTCTTTTTTGCATCTTGTTTCCTTTTAAAAGTATATTTGTTGCTAGATATATACCACATATTTTGAAGTCTCCGTCATCCAAAACCAACACAACGTCGTCCAAAACAGTCTAGTGATATAGACCTTGGACTAGAACAACGGCTTCAAGAGTTTAGGGCCCAAGTTACCCAGGTTTAGAGTTGGCGCATGAAATCTACACTCTGTCCATAATGAGATACAAACGTAAAATCTGATCATAACTGAGGAAACGAAACACGGGATTTTATGCATCTATTTGTGAAATTTTCTCACAACAGTAAAAATAATGGAAAGTATAAGAATTTGGCTGCGAGGGACTTCTCCGCTCATCTGCCATGTGGGTAGGGCATGTCACTGTTCTACCATACTAGAAGGACCTTGCGCGCTCTGCTGCGCCGTCTTCTGCCATTAGCGTCTACTACTTTTTGCTGATATATATGCCTTTGGCTTCACAGCGAATTTTTGTTGGGCTCCACTGATCGGGGTTTTTTTTTCTTGGGCCATAGAGTAGCTCATGCAGTACACATAAAGAGAGAAGTACTAATACCATTTTATATTATTATACATGGATACTTACACTGAAAATATAGAAAATACACAAATTCACCTTCAAAGTAGTAGCATTGATAAGATAAATCATTTGCAGTATCATGTGAAATGATACTATAAGGAAAATATATTGATTGATTGCAATACGCACCATCGTTAATAATGAATCCTCTGATGTAGCAAACACATCATTGTCTCTTTACCATTGCAAAATAGTATAGACATATGAGTGAAGAATTAAACTATCTATTCTTTTATGTGAACTTTTGCACCCTCCTATGTGCTGCAAGACCCTGAAATTTAGCTAAAGTAATTACTTACCCTGATTAGGCTCACAAATAAACAAATTTTGTTAATAATATGAATGGTAGAGCACCTGAAAATAGTGTGAAAAGCATGAGTACGGAAGATGCAAAACAGCCCAACCTGAATTTGTTTGCCGTCCTTCTAGCACTTGACCTGTTACAAAGAAAGGCAAACAACAACTTCAAAACATTTTATGACAGCTCAGTTTGAGCACATACTCATTTTCATGTTTTTTTTTGCCAAATTAAGACATATGCATATATAAGATAGCTGGCCTATTCCCTGCTCGATATTTGTTAAGTGTGAGCTTTATAGAAGAAATGAAAATCTTCAGAAGTCATTACAATGTGCTAACTACTGTTTGTGCATTCATAAGTTGGTAGCTATCCTCTTCCATACTGTTTGTGCAGGCTTAGCCGAGTGGTTGGGGTCGCAGTGTCGCACCCCAACGACCGGAGTTCGATTCCTGTCAGGGATGAATTTAGGAAATATCACGCCAAGTCTTGCTTCTACTATATCAAAAAAAAGTGTCTAGTTCCTCCTAGACACGGTTTCATTTTTTTTTTCATAAGTTGGTAGATATCCTCTTTCACATGTATATCCAACTATCAAGACCTGAGCTTGATAGCAGCCTTTGGACTCTACTTCTTGTGTGGCCTATATTCTTTTGGAAGAACCACAAAGGTGGTCAAACTCATCTACATTTATAGCTATCATCTTTAATGTCCAAGAAAAACAACCTTTGCTGAATGGGGCACATTTTTAATATTGTGGTAGTCCCACAAAGAAGATGTTGGTGTTACATATTTCGATAACTAAAACCTATCACCTAGTAAATGAATCCAAACAATTGAATCAGATAATGAAGACAATGATAACAACAGAGGCACTATGAAGGGACCAGCTTCACCAATTTCCTTTCAATATTTGATACATATCACCTAAAAGCTTACTATGGAACAGGAGAATCACCTTGGGGAGAAGTACCAGTGACTCGTGCAAAAGAATGGTTCTTCATCTATTCATAATCTATAGAAGGATTTCAAATATGAGCAAAGGGCTGCAGAAAATAACAATTATTAAGGTGAAATAATTAAGAAGACAACTACAACATAAACAGCACCAAGAAGATTAAATGATAAAAAAAGATATCTTAGGGAGTTATAACAGCTAGATACTGATGAAGTTCAACAGTTGGACTGCTTCATCAACTAAAAGATACCTTCAAAAAAGACAATCAGCCTGAGAGCAAATGAAAGGGCCAACTTCGTAAAGTAAATGAAAAAATGTAGCAACATGTGAATATTAGGAAATATCATCTAATATAACAAATGGTAGAACCAAAATAGGAATAGTCTATGGATAACAACGTAGGGCCTGAATCACTTCATAGAAGTCTCCCTTCCTTTTAATCTTCCACTACAACCAAACTTAAGTAACCAAACTTAAGTAAAACTGAAGCTTATTTTTTAATGCTCCTGTCTTAGAAACACCTATCTACAGTTTGGTAACAAATATCCAAAAAAGTTTTTTATTAAAATAAAAGTGAAGTAACATGACAAATGTCGGCGAATACAAAACTACAAATATCAAATTCAAGTACGTAGCTGAATATGCTAGATTTAGTATCAAAGGGCATAACTTTGGCATTCAGTTAGTTTTCCTTTCTACGCACGGAGATCGCCATGCACTTGCCTCTATAGCTTCTCAAGATGGGAATCTTGTGAAGCGACTCATCTTTCCTGTTGAGACAGTGCAATATTATCATAACTGGAGGATGTGCAAGAATTAATCATTGAACAAAACTATAATACTAATATATAGATTAGACCTCCATACTCTTATTTTAAACAACATGATTAGAAGGAAGTCATGCAATAACATTCATCAGCCTTGATATATTTTGTACTAACTTAGAAGTGGGCTCTGTGGTGGTGGAGTACCTGCCCTCGGCGTCCATGTCGCACGGACCCGCCTACGAGAGGATCAGGGGCTCCAACAGCACTGTCTTGGACGGCCTAGCCCACGTCCCGGGCCGACCAGACGCGGCTCCGTCAGCCATCGCCTCCGCAACCTGACACGTCCAGGGCTTCTAGTCCTCCTCGAGCATGGGGCAGCAAGCCGTTGCTGCGGGTGCGGGTGCTCGCGGTGGCGGGTCGGCACATGGTAGCATGAGGCGCTCGGCCTCACCGGCCGCCGAGCTCCGCCTCAACGAGACCGCCCCCCACCTTCCCTCCTCCTCAGCGGAGGGACCAAGCCGCCGCTGAGTCACCGGCCGCAGGTGCTGGCTTGATGCAGGGCAGCTGCATTATGGGGATCAAGGGGAGGAGGCCGACGGGATTATCCTAGGTCGCACCTTCGCAATCCCCTTTGACCGCCTGAGCCGAGCGGTGGGCCAAAAAGGCTTAAAACACGTATACACATGAACCGACTACGTAGGCCCGATGACAGCGACGCCCCAGTTCACCCCAAAAGCTGGGAACCCTGGGAGCTTAGTGCTCTTAGAAGATGGCTACCGCTACAGACCCATCCTTCCTTCTATCTCTTACACGTCTGCATATATTGATGTACTCAACCTTATTTATTGTATACTCACTCCGTCTCAGTTTAACATGTGCGCACGTAATTTAAGATAAAGTTTGACCATTAATTTGGTCAATGAAATATAAATTATATGTTTACAAAATTTATATCATTCTATTCGCATTGAAAAAAGGTTTATAATGATATAATTTTTTTAACATATATTTCATATTTTATTGACCAAAATAATGGTCAAAGTAATTTTTTGGGTTGCGTGCGTGCCTGTTAATCTGAGACGGAGGTAGTAGTATAAATATACACAACATTTCAACTTAATGATGACAAATTATGGATACAAATATCAACCAACGAAAAATATGTAACAAAAAGTACTTATGCATTGTGTGATCTGTTAGTCGACCACCATCCACCCCGCTGGAGATATCCGGCGTATTCTTTTTCTGTTCCCACCCCCATGACTCCTGTAATAAAAATGTTGATTTGTAATACAAATTGTTTAGAGTATGTATCTTATTAATATTTACATTAAACTGCACATGTTAATTTGTCCTGGAGAATTTCTTTTTTTCAACCAGAATTTTTCTCCGAGGGTGTTTCCAAAATAATATAAGTTTTGAAAAACATACGCTTCGGACCTAAGGTGATGTTTTGTTGGTTTCATACATTACACATTATTAAGGAGCATATCAACCGGAAATTCAATTCGGCTCCGGGTGCGTATGATCTCTCTACCTAAAAATTATATTTCGAAATCTCGAAAAAATTTGACAAAAAATCCTACATGTACATCCTCACAATATACGTTTATTCGTCAAGTTTCGCGAGGAACCAATATATTTTGTGATCTATGTAAAAAGGATAAACTTTATCTTCTGAAAATCCTTATTTTCAAAATTGAATTTTGTCTTTTTTACACATGCCGCACGATAAGTCGATTTTCATGAAACGGCTTTGTGAGCACGTAGCACATGAAGATGTACGTGCGAATTTTCCATTCCAATTTTTTTGAAATTTCAAAATGTTTGTAACATGCATTTCAAAATAAAGAGAGCATATGCTAACTTGCTCTCGAACTTGGTCAAGTATATCCGATCTAACTTCTGGCTCTGCATCTTTTTTCGCCGAAATGGGGACATAGCCATGGCATATGCATCAATAGATGCACACATTCTACGGACGCGGATTTTCTAACGGCACCGGTTCCTACCGGTCTCAATCTGACCGGTAGTAGCCTCGCGATTCGTGCAATTTTTTTTTAGTTTGGTGTCTATTTTGTATAGATATCGTACATATATGATATTTATTAGATATGAGTGACATTGTAGTCAAATCTTGTTATTTCAGCGATATTATACATATATTTTAAACGTATTTGAATTCATTTACTCCCTCCGATTCATATTAATTGACTTCAATATGGATGTATCTAGAACTAAAATGTGTCTAGATACATCTACATTAGAGTCAATTAATATGGACCGGAGGGAGTAGTTGTTTTTTATTTAAATTACCGTGAGTCCTAATTTATATAAAAAAATTACGAGATTTTGTTATTTTTCTTACCAAATATATGTCATATGAAGATGATACACACTAAATATGGAGAAGGGCACTAACACAAATCGCGAGGAAATGGAGGTTGGATAGCTGTCCGGTAGGAACCGGTGCCGTTAGAAATGACATTCTGCCTCTACTTCTAAATGGAGTCCAAACAAGCAGGCATACACTTCTGTTTTAGATGAAGCATGCATACTCTGGACGGAGTCACAACTTAGTTAACTTTTTTTTTTCACACGAAGCTTGAAAGCTACGGGTTCACGACCGTAAGGGCATCTCCAGCGGCGCGGCGACCGTTTGCGTCCGCTTTGGTCGTAAATGCGTCTGGCACCGTCTCCAGCGGCACGACGGAAAGTGATCGGCTCGTCCGCGGAGACGCAAACCTGGCCCAAATATGCGTCAGGTTTGCGTCTCGGCGGACGCTGCGCGGACGCGCAAAGTGTCCGCTGCGGTCTCCACCGGGCCCGCCTGGCAGCGAGCCTGCATGGAGGGCATCGCTTCCGCGGCCATCGCTTCCGCGGTCGGCGCTTCCGCGTCTGCGCCGCCATGAATGCCGCAGCTTCCTGTTCTGCGCGTGCACTGGCGGGCGGCGGCCGGGCCTCGCGCCGCCTTCAATGGCATCGTATCCCGTGCGCGGCCGCCCTTAAAAGTCCAGCGGCCACGTTGCTCCTTCGCCCACAGCTCCACTCGCACCACAACCGCCGCTGCGCCATGGGGAAGAAGAACGACTTCGAGGCCTCCGGCAGTGGCAGCAAGAAGGTGCCGCTCCCCGTCACGGTGGGGAGGCTCATGCACGGCAAATGGGTGTCATGCGACGCCTTGTCCGGCGTGCGGCTGCACGGCGGCCGGCGGCTCGGCCTGCCGCCGGTGCCCATCCCTCCGAGCACCGGCGCGCGAGCCCGAGCGGACCAAGGAGATCCGGCGGCGGAGGCGATATCCGCCGGCGGACCTCCTCGCCGATCCGGCGTACGCCATCGACTCGGAGAGTTGGCGTACGTACCTGTCCACGGAGACGGACAGCAGACGAAGGGCTGGCTTCATGGGCGACAGGGATTATCCCTTCGGCCCTGCACCGCCGGCTCATCGTCAGCAGGCGCCGACGCGTCGTCAGCAGCCGCAGCACAACGACCGCGAGGACGAGGACGACGACGACGAAGCCTACGCCATGTACGACAACGACGACGACTACATCGAGGCGCTCGCGTACCATAGCGAGGACGTGAAGGACGACAGCGACGACTACGTCGGCCTCGTCTTCCACGAATGGCAGCAGGCCATGGCGGAGGGCCGGAACTTCGAGTTCCCCGGCAACATGACGGACGATGAGATGGCCAAAGTCGGCCTCCTCGTCTCCGAGTACGACGCGCCTGTCCAGCCGCCGTTGCCCCGCTACGCCACCGCTGTCATGCCGCCGGGCCTGTCCGCGGATGAAGCCCTTCGACAGGCGCTCCTGGACTCGGCGGCGCCTCCTCCACCGCCGCCACAGCCTTGGGCGCCTCCCCACCGCCGCAACGGCCTTATGGCTGGGCTCCTCATCCGCCGCCACAGCCGCAGCCCTGGGCACCTCCACCGCCGCCTCAGCCGCAGCCTCCTCAACCTCGAGCACCGCCATCGTGCCCGGCGTACGCTCCCCCGGATGGCTACTGGCCGTGGGACATACCTGAGGTCATCTTGCTCGACAGCGACGAGGAGCAGCACGGCCACGATGCGCAGCAGTAGGCATTTTAGGTTTTTTTTTTATGTTTTCAAGTATGTAAGTTTATGTTTCAGTTTTTGTAAATTATGTTTCAGTTCAAAAAAAAATGATTCGTCCTTAAAAAAATGCGTCGTGCCGCTGGAGCCACCCCCGACGCAAACGGACGCGCGGTCGTTTTCGACCAAAAGGGCCGACGCAAAACGGACGCGCGCGGACGCTAAAATGCGTCGCGCCGCTGGAGATGCCCTAAGATAACAGAACAAAGTTTGACGGCCTATTTAAGCCCCTCGTCGACACTGCATTAAGATCCACGCGTACGAGGAACAGCAAACTAAGCCATGGGCACGTTCCTAGGCCATTTCGTCCCTGGTCTGGCCTTCGCCATCCTCGGCATGTGGCACATGCTAAACACCATCAAGGCATACAAGCTCAAGGGCACCTCCGGGTTCCGCTCCGCCACCTGGTTCCCCTTCCCCTCGCCGCTGCCCGGCTTGAAGCACCTCGAGCTGTACCTCCTGCTCGCCTTCTCCGCCCTCGCCATCGTCGACCAGCTCGTCGACCTCCCCCTCCTCGCGCTCTCCCTCCAGCCGGACACCCTCGAGCACGCCACCATGTACCTCCACCTCGGGGTCTACGCGTCGGTGGCGCTCGCGGCCGACGTCGCCGCCTCCCCGTCCTCGTCCCCGCACCACGGCGCGCTGAGCGACGTGGTGACCGCGCTCGCAGCGTCCGTGTTCGGGCAGGAGCTGTTCCTGCTCCGGCTGCACTCCGCGGACCACGTCGGCCTCGAGGGCCACTACCACTGGCTCATGCAGCTCGTGGTCACCGCGTCGCTCGTCCTCACCTCCGCCACCGTCGTGCTGCCCAGGAGCTTCCCCGTGGCGGTGGTGCGGTCGGCAACCGTGCTCTTCCAGGGCCTGTGGTTCGTGGTGATGGGCTTCGTGCTGTGGGTTCCGTCCCTCGTGCCGACGGGGTGCCACGGCGCGGAGGGGAGCGCGGCCATGCACAGCGCGGTCGCGTGCTCCACGAAGGAGGCGACGCGGAGGGCCATGGCCATGGCGAACCTGCAGTTCAGCTGGGTGCTCGCCGCAGTGTGGGTCGTCACGGCGTACATGTGCCTGAGGGTGGACGGCCGGTGCATGGAGTATGTACAGATTCAGGCGCCTAGAGCCGACGGCCGTGTGCTCACCGGCGACGGGGATTCGTCGCAGAAGCGTGTGTTCCCCGTCTCAGAACATGTGTAGAAAATAACCTGAGATGACTTGAACTGGACCGAGACGTTGGGCCCCCGGATCCATTGCCATTATCGTTTAGGCTCTGTAGACTGTAGTAGATGCCCACAATAAACTCGGATGTGAAGCCATCAGGTTTTGCAATATGGTGACGGTGAAGCTGGCGTTTCAGAAAAAAAAATGAACCTAGCCCATGCCTTTTCATCGTTGATTAAGTGGTTAAAGAGCTCGGCGTCGTATCTTATGAATCCGCGTTCCTCCTGCATCCCTGCATCCGAAGATCTTCCGCCATCCGGTCTAAATCGCCAGTGCCATCTCAATCCCATGAAGTTGTGTGCTCGCAGTCCACGCGAGTCTGTAAGTAAGTTTTTTGTTAACATATCTAAATGTGTGTATGGCCTGATTCAGTCACGTAAGAACACCTCAAATTGCAAATACTCACAGGGCAATAAGAACTTGTTTCTTTCTAATATTTACATTCAAAACAACTTACATTCACTTCTTTCTGAAATATCAGTATTCATCGGAGATGTATGTAAGTAGATTCACAGTATAAACTCTATACGCACATACAACAAAGAGCAATTAATTGAAATCGTTTGATTACTATAGAAGCCAATCAGCAAGTACAAGATACAGTAAACAAGAACAAGGAATCTTCAGTTGTAGCTGGTCAATCTCCCAAAACTATCACAGAAGCAAAATTCTATCGTAGCTGGCCAATCTCCCAAGCCCTTGTGTGCTCGCAGTCCACGCGAGTCTGTACAAGGCCGGCTTCGTGGGGCACCAGAAGACAGCGACGGTGCGGAGGCTGCGAACACCGGCAGCAACGGCGCCATAGACCGGCGAGGAGAACATGCGCGTAAGGGGCCTGTATAGGTCATTGAAAATCGCTTCGGAGCCGTCCAAATAGGCCTGTAAATGGGCGCGGACGCCGGACGATCCAACGGCATCATGTTTCCGACGACAGCGAGCACGATTGTGGAGCTCGCCGCCGTTGCCGCGTTGTTTAGGGATAAGATAAAGGGCTGGTTGGGTGGGACGCGATTCAGGGGGTACTTTGCAAAATGCATTGGCTAGATGCGGGCGGTTAACTGCAAAACTGCATGGGATTAAGACGGTACGGGCGATTTAGATCGGATGGCGGAAGATCTTCGGATGCAGGGGTACAGGAAGGACGTGGATTCATAAGATACGACGCCCTTAAACTATGTACGTGCGTGTTAATCTGTGATAGAGGGAGTAGCGTAGATGGAGAGAAGTTAATCATTGCGACTACTCTTTTTTTTCTAACCATTATCCGACGAAGGCAGGAGCACGAGCACCCCTCAGCGATACAGCCTTAGAACAAAAGCTAGGCTGACCCAGGCCCAGCGGAGCAACGCCTCCATGTATATGAAAAGGTGTCCATGAGTGACGATTTGCTTTAAGCGGAGCAACGCATGAGGGTGCGCCTACTGTCCGCCCACCCCGTCCGTCAATGAGCGGTGAATAGGGATTGCGCATGACCCACCCTAGGGAGAAACATATTCGCCGCCTGTAGCGGGCGCTATCGGGCGTTCCGCTCAAAGCACGATAGGTTGGGCCGGCCCATTTAGCAGCAACTGCAGTACATGGTTTTCAGCTGATTTTTTTTATTCTGTCGGTTTTGGGAAGTTTCTGGAAACTTCCGGTCCGGTTTTCCTGAATCATTGGTTTCTTCAGGTTTTTTCGGGTTTTACTGGTTTTCATTTTTATTTTAGGGTTTTATGGTCCTCTCCGTTTTCTTTTTTTTTTACATTTTCGAAATTTAAGATAATGTTCAAATTTGAAAATGTTTGAAATTTAAAAATGTTCAATACAAAAAATGTTCAAATATAAGATTAAAAAAATTTCAAATTTAAAAATGTTTTGAATTAAAAAATGTTCAAGTCTAAAAATGTTCAAAATTTAAAAATGTTCAAATTTAAAAAGTCATTTTTAAAAAATGTTCATGTTAAAAACTCATTTTCCAAAAGTGTTCAAATTCAAAAAAATGTTCCAATTTTAAAAGTTAAATTTCCGAAAATATTCTTTTTTTTAAACTTCATATTTAAAAAAAGTTTCGAAAAGGAGAAAATAGAAAAAATAAAAAGAAAACATAAACAAAAAGGTAAAAAGAAAAAGCAGCACCTTTTTGTTGGGCCGGTCGGTTCGGCCGATGAAGAGAGCCCTTCAGGCGGGAGGAACCTTGGCTCCCGCTTAAAGCGGGGATTAGGCGCTCCTCCCACCCTAGCCTGTACAACGGGTCGGTTGGGAATTTGAGATGGGCCGTTGGCATTCGGTAAATTGGGCC
Source organism: Lolium rigidum (assembly GCF_022539505.1). Taxonomy (NCBI): domain Eukaryota; kingdom Viridiplantae; phylum Streptophyta; class Magnoliopsida; order Poales; family Poaceae; genus Lolium; species Lolium rigidum. The sequence goes on from NC_061508.1 coordinate 133,076,161, forward strand.
GGAAAAACATGTCATCAAATATTTCCTGGCCCGCCCAAGTTCCCCTGTTGTTTCTTCGATTGTCTTGACGTATCCGCTGTTTCGCCTTCAGTAGTTCAGTTAGGGTGTCTAATTGCGGTAGAATATAGAGGAGGGTTTTAATCTTGCTAACTTACGGTTAGGCGTGTTTAACTTTACTGTTGCAATCTGCCTGTCTGTCATTTGTGGTTCCCACTTTGTATGCATGGCTCATGAGTCATGAGCTAGGATGCTTCCAGATGCGCCACATGATGAGATTGAACAACAACCTAATCCCTTCTAACGCCCAGCTCCTGAAGTCTTCATTTGCCATATAAAACCATTTTTGTTTGAGAACCTAGAGAGGTTAGACTTAACTGTAGATATATTTAGGCAGACGTCTAACATTCATCAACTTTCTGTTTACTTTGGATGCATCTAATCTTGAAAGAACTTGAGTTTGGGCAATGTTGAAACAGCCAGCAGGCAACTTATTCCAGTAGCCCCATTCTTTAATGTAAATAATAGGGTTCGAGCCATCGGATCTTTAAAATTAAGCAAACGAAGACTACTAGGTAGTTCAGTGTACTAATGATATGTTTGTCCAGGTTATTTTTGTGCTAATCAAAAGGTCTGTTATGCCTCTTGCAACAGAAGAACATTACGAAGCTTCTGCTTTATCCAACTGTACCAGAGCACTTCTATTGCTCGTGCTTTTGAATTTCTGACTGCCTACACAGTAAAGAGTGAGCAGGCATGTTCAAGAGCTTGGCCTCAGGATCAGATCTTCAATCGGTAAATATTGTGATTTTGAAACACTAGCATTCAATCCTTCCCAGTGGGCATGTCATAGCTAAATAGATAATCTATGGTAGACAAATTAGTAGGTTCATTTCAAGGTAGGCTTAGTTGTTTCAGTGTTCCTGCTTTTATTAATTGAATTTTTGTGTGTGAGGTTTTGAGTTTGCGTGATACTGTTGTGAAATGATAGAAATGATCTCGATCTTGAAATATATATGAAATAGATGCTCAAATGTAGTTTATAATTGCATAGATGTTGAAATTCGGACTCAATTATGGGCTCAGTTTTAATTTATCTTGATGGTTTAAATTATCATGGTTTCTCACTGGTAAGGATGTTGCACATGTGGGTTGTGTTCAGTGTGTAAATACTCATAAAGGAATTCACATGCTTATTTGATTATAGCTGAATAATTCTAAAAAAAGTTCATTATCTCGAGATAAGATGATCCAGTTTGTAGGTTATTGAGCTTTAGAACTTTTAGGGTGCGTCTCTGCATTCAATCATTCATGCTGCATGGACCACATCGTTTTGTTGGGCACTTTTAGAAACACCACTTTTACCATAGACCGCATCAATTTCATTTACTTCGTAGGTCTATCATGTCCATCCTGCATGGTAGAGAAGTGTCTGTTTTATGTATCTGACGAACTGTTATTAGACCCTTTAGAGGTAATATTGGCTCTTCTATTTGGCAGCTTCTCTGAAGTAGGATGCTAATTTTGATAACCCAAGATAGATGGCAGCAGAAATTCAGTAATGTTCCAAAAGCATGAGTGCATGCCATATACTAATAGGAACTATTCAGCTCTCATCATGCAGGTATAGTGTCAGACCTTGCTATAAATATGCAGCTTCAGGTAGTTTCTACGGGCTGTCGTGCTTACCAATCCAAATAATCACTGAAACATCCACTGGATGATCTGGTATGTGCATGAAATGATGAAAACCAACCAAAACTCTGGTTTTGCGTCGGCATATGTGTTCCACGCTTGTGGTACTCTGGATGCTGTCATGTACTATTTGCTACAAAAAAAAAGATGATAATTTTACTATATATGTTAAATATGCTCAGCAGTGGATGTATTACTAGGGCTGGAATTCGAGCTGAGCCGAGTCAGCTCGGCTCGACTCGCTAAAGCTCGGTCAACAATCGAGTTGGCTCGACTCGACTCGTTTAACAACCGAGTCTGGATTTGAAACTCGGCTTGACTCGCAAAGCTCGCGAGTAACTCACGAGTAGCTCGCTTAAAACTATCAAAAAGAACATGTAAAATGTACAATGCATTTTTTCTGAATATTTGAGCATTCATGATGCCCAACAAGCATTAGGATTATGGTACAAGAACAATATAAACCACAACGATCAATATATAAGGAGAATAAGATTTCCAAGTTGAAAAACCACAAATATACTTGCTTATTTTGGTGGGCTTGGGCCGACTTCATTTTTACCAAGCTAAACGAGCTACTCGCGAGTTCAATGAACTCGGCTCGTTTAGCTTGAACTCGTTTAACGATAAAATATGAAACTCGGCTTGGCTCGTTATACAACGAGTTCGAGTCGAGGCGAGTCGAGTCACGAGTTACTCGTTTAGCTCGCGAGTTTCGAGTTTTAATTCCAGGCCTATGTATTACACATCACCACATAACACTGTCATCTCAAAATGAAGCCTTGTATTCACTATTGGCCCCACTACATTTTAGTCGTGAACACACCTGTACAGTTTTAGGTGAGATGTCAAGCTACTGCCATGCAACAAAAAGATCAATTCTGGAGTAATCAACATCCTCACTAAATGATTGTTGGAGTAGCCATGCAAATAAGTCTCAGGGGGAAAGATAGAAAGCTAAGCCTAGTGAAACTGACATTTTCTGACCAATTATTGTCCCCTCTTTCAATTCAACCATCCATCATAAGTGGTCTTTTCAAGGAATTATTGATGGGCTTGCTTGACTGGGACTTGCCGCTTCTTGTTAAAAACCTCCATTATATGAAGCATTTTCTGAATTTACTTAATATACTATTGCCAGTAACACTTTGTACGCCTCTCTACTGGCTGCTGAATCCGAACTTGTGCATTTCCAACGGTGCCTGCGCTGAACCATAGCTCGATCTTTGTAAAAGGTGCAATGTCTCTTAAATATTTTCTGTCTGACTTCTAAAGTTTGACACGAAATGTTTTTCTGCATTCCGTGTCATAGAGGACACGTGACATGGGCTAGAAAAAACACTAGATTGCCCATCAAAATCATGGTTGCCAAGTGCCAGCACACGCATAAGAAGAGACATGCAGGGAGATTCTGAGGATCCTTGCCGTGTTGGCAAGTGGCAATCTGACTACATGACACCGCGACGACACCATCAGAAAGAATTTCCTTTCCCCTCCATTTTGTAGGCACATAAGAAAAAAAATCCCTGCCGATTCAGCGAGCACTGCAAGACAACACACTTTGCACCAATCGGCTCATCCATATGCAACAAAAAAGCACAGGACAAAGAAAACTGCATATGTATAAATCGATTTTTTTACTGTGCTTTTCAGGTTCAGCTTTAGATGTGTTTATCAGGATTATGGACGTTTACATACTGTTAATCACCAAATGCCTGAATTTATTTTATCACGTTTGGCCAGGAACGAGGGCTTCTTCTGGAATGGTTATGAAGAACCCTGAATTTATGCTCCGTGCAACCGAAAATCGAAATGGCCATGGAAACCCAACTGTAATAGATTTCGATTGTGACAAGTTACAAGATTCGGTGGTCCCTGCGACCTTCACATCAGCTAGCAAGCATCTAACCATTTGTGGACTGACACGAATATCGGTTGGATTAATTGAGCAATCAGAGACCTGGGCTCATGCTTTCAAACTGTTAAGTACCTTCCAAACACTCGCTTTCATGATCCCGTTCACGGCGGTGTCGTACTCGTAAGTACATGAAGATCACACGTTTGTCATGGCTGAGGTTTTTCTCTCGGGAGAAGAAACTCCACCTTTCGAAATTAGAAGAAACAGAGTATCATGCACAACATGTACCTGATGACTTGTTGAAGGAAGAAGGCCACCAACCCCTTAATTTTTTCTTTTTGGGATTTGCTCTAGAAAGGTAAAAAATGTCAAAGACGAATGTCCGTCAAAGACTCCAGATGAGTGGACCTTTTTTCCTGATTGCCACATTGTTTTCGCCACTAGGTTGTATCAGGTTTCAGGGAGCTTGGACATCCGGTCAGGACAAAGAAAAAAAAATCGCAGATAAAACACCGGTTTAACTTGGATTGCATCATCGAGTAGGACTCACATGTTTATTCAATGAAATCTCTGTCGATGTTAACGCGGTAGAATACATTGCATGGTCTATTAGTGGTTTCGTATTGCATCTGTTCATCAAACTTAAGATTCAGAGGACGACAAAATTGAGATGAGATTGTGCACTATAATCGGATATTCGGATAGCACATGGAAAGATAGACAGGTGCCGAGATGCGAATGTTTCACTTTTACTGTTTCGTCGCAAAGAGACGGATTCAAACGGTACAGCGCAAGCTCGTGAATGCGGCTAGTTGCAACGAAGAAGGAAGAGCGGGTAGTCCACAGTCCACACACAGTTTGAGATTCAGAGAACTCTGGGATTCGCTCGTGTGCCCCTGTATTCCTCCCGAAACTTGCATTTCCGAAACGACTGCCTCCTCTGTCTCTAGCACCGCGGGTTATTATATCGCTGCATGCTAATCCGAGCATCACCTTGGGGGCATTCAGAGATGGGAGGTTTTAGTCTCAGGAAAACGACACCTGCTGATCGCTGCTGCGGCTGAACGATAATTGGACCTATATATTCGAACGAAACAATGGGACAGCACCTCCTCCCCAGCCCATAGAATTGGCGCCCGCGTGGGCTCGTCCGGTTCGAATTGTTAACATAAAACCACCACGTTTCTAGCAAAATGTCGATTTTGTTATCATTTTATATTTTGGAAGCAAAAATACTACCACAATTTGCTAAGATTTTCGCAAAAAAACATTAATTGTTAATTGATGCAGGCAGGCGGGACCCACCCATTAATGTTGTTTTGCTGATGTGGACTGGGACCCACTTGTCTACTCACACTAATAATTTTTTTTTTTGCGGAGTGAGAAAGAAAGTCCGCATACGGGCGGCGGCGGGCGATGAGTGCGAGGCGCTCCTGCGACGCGGCGGGCGGCGGCGCCCGCCCCTCCTCGAAGTCGAGCCCCCCGCCGTCGCTCCTCTTCTCCCGGCCGTCTCCGGTTGAGGGTGGGCCGGGCGGTCGGTTCGGGCGCTCACGCCGGCGGAGGACGACGCGGAGGCGGTGAGCGAGGCCGGCGACGACCCCCCTCTCCGTGTACGGTCACGAGTAAACCTCCCCCTCCCCTTCCCTTGGTCTTTTCTTCGGGCGGCGGAGGCGCTTGGGGCTCCCTCCGGTCGGCCCGGCGGTCGGCGTTCGCGCTCGGCGGCCGTCCCTCTAGGTTCCCCTCCGGTGGTGGAGGAGGGGCTGGCTCCGTCCCCGGTAGGAGCAGCTCTGATCGCGGTTTCGCGCGCGCGGAGGCTCGCCGGCGGAGGAGATTCCCGGCGACGGACTGGGTGTCCGTTCGGAGCCTGTCGCCGGAGCCCGGTTCGCCGGTGGCGGCCGTCCCTGAGGCTGGCGAGGCGGACGCGCCGGTGGCGCCGCTGGCGGCGGGGCGGAGCTCCGCTCGGGAGGTTGGGGACGAGCCGTTCCCCCGCCGGCCGGCCGGGCCGGGCCCGGACGTTGGGCCGTCCTCGCTCCATGTCCTCTCCTCCGAGGCCCGGGGAGAGCCAAAAGGCTTTGGAACTGTGGGCTGAGAATGTTGTGGCGTCCCAGGCCCACAGTCGGAGTGTGCAAGGCCCGGTGGTGGCTGAGCCACTTACCTGGCTCTGGATTCGTCGTGGCTGCTCGAGTCTGGAGTTAGGGTTCCCTGCATCTGCACAAGACGTGCACCGCCACCACCGCGCGGTGCGCAAAGTCCGTCGATCAGCGCCACCGCCGTTGCTCTCGCGCTCGTTCGCGCAGGTGACCATGGAGCGGGCGACGGGCAGCGGTCCGGGTGCGGGAGGAGGCGCTGGGGCCGGCGGCCAGCGGGGACAGGCCGGTAACAAGCGGCGCCTGGACGACCGCTCTCAGGCGGCGGCGGCGGGGCGGCAGCAGGGGCCGTCGGGAGCGGGTCGCGCGCAGCAGCAGCCGCTGCAGACTGAGGCGGCGCTCCGGGAGCATGCCCTGGTGGAGCGAGGGCGGCGTCGGCAGGGGCAGGGAGGCTCCCGTGCCGGTGCAGGTGACAGCAAAGTCCCACCCGCCTGGTGGGTGGCGAGGGAAAAGAAGAGGGAGGCCCGGAGGGCTCTCGAGGCGGCGCCGCCGCTCGTTCCCCCTTCCATCCCGTAGCTCGGCAGGGGCCGGGCTTCGGAGACCGCGGCGGGCAAGCAGCCCGTGGTGCAGGAACGTCCTGCGACGGGCTCGGGTCCGAGCCGCGCCGCCGCTGTGGAGGAGGTGCCGACCCCGGCGTCCAACATGGAATGCTTCAAGTGCGGAAGGATGGGGCACTTCCAAGCGAGTTGCACCTTCCCGCCGGTGTGTCTTCTCTGTGGGGTGGAGGGGCACAACTCGAACGCCTGTCTGTCCAAGGGTAAGCAACCGGAGCTGCGCATCCTCGGTCAGGCGGTGCCCGGGGAGAGCTTCTTCTACCTGGACTTCCACGAAGATGAGGATGAGGATGAGGAGGTGACCAATGGGGCAGTCATCTCCTTTCGCCAGGTGGTGTTCTCGGCGGGTGACCTCAGCCGGGAACTGCAGCACCTGGTGGAGGCTGACTGGGACTGGCAGGTCCAGGAGGTGGGCCGCAACGAGTTCGCGGTGCTGTTCCCTTCGCGCGAGTCGCTGCGGTTCAGCACCCGCAATGGACGCCTCTTCCTCGCCTCTCGGTGGGACGGTGGCGGACATCGGGCTCGCGGACGCTGACCCGGCCCCGGTGGAGCTCCTTCAGGAGGTGTGGGTCAAGCTCACCGGTGTCCCCAAGCGGATGCGCCGGGCCAGCCGCCTGTTGGCAGGGATGAGGATGTTCGGCTGGCCGATGGAGGTGGACGAGGTCTCGCTTCGATGCCGCCAGCCCGTTCGGATGCGCATTGCTTGTCGCAACCCGGACAAACTCAAGGGTGTGGTGCAAGTTTTCCACAAGAAGCGAGGGATTCAGCATTGGCGTCCATGTTGAGCCCTTGGCCGGCCCGTCCGGGTCGGCTCCACCACGCTCTCCACCGCGGCCTCCTCACCCCGGGATGAGGAAGAGGAGGATGACGATGACGTGGATGATCTCTCCCCTCGCGAAAGGGTTCGGAGGAGCGGGATGACCGTGCCGTTGAGCACGAGGGTGGCGAGTCCCACCGGCAGGGGGTCCCGAGCGGCTCCCATGGCCGGGCCACCTCTCCGGGCGGCGCGAGCGCGCCCGCGCCCAGCCGGGTACGCCCGAGGCCGACGTGGCTCCCGTGCTGCCCGCTGTGGAGGAGCCGCTGGGGGCGGGTTTGGACCAGTACGGTAGCAACCTGCGCTCCCCCTGGCCGGCCCCCCTTGCGGTTCTTGAGCAGGCGCGCGCGAGTCGGTTGGTGCCGGAGGACCCGGTCGGGACGGGTCCCACGCTGGTCCGGCCAGCCTCCCCATCTTTCGACTCCTCCACCCTCATCACCGCGGACTCGGAGGATACCACTCCATCGGGCTCTCCGTCCAAGGACTTGGGTGGGGAGGAGTCGCTCGTGTCGATTGGGGTCCTCAACAGCGACGAGCTGATGCGGGAGGCGTCGGAGCTGGATGAGGCGACGGTGGCCCGGTCCGGACGGCCCGAGGGCTGGCGTTCCGAGGAGGAGGCGCACGAGGACGGTCCCGGCGGAGCCGGCGCGCAAGAGCGCGCACCTCACCGGGCCGGGTGCGGCGACCCCGGTCTTGCGAGAGGCGCGAGGAGAGGACGGCTTCCAGGAACCTCGACCCGTCAGGTAAGCTCGATGACTTTGCCATTCTTCCTAGGGTTTCAGATTCTCACCTTCTTCGGGTTACACACGATTCGGGTCTTGCGTTTTCTTGCGAGACACACTCGCCCCAGGAAGCCCTCGCCCTGATTAGGGCTAAGGAGGAGGCGCAAGCTGCGCTGGCCCTTGCAGTTTTCCGCAAGGAGGTGGAGGCGGCACGTTCTGTGCCTCCTGCCCCGACGTCGTCTGTTGTAGCTGGGACTACGACAGCGATGGATCGGGAGTCAGAGTCCACGCTGGTGGATATCCCCGTGTTGGCTGCGCCCCAGCCCAACTTGAGGCGCGATAAGGCCGTGTTGGCTTCCCGCCGGGGGCGGAGGAAAGGTGCATGTGCGTGATGCGCGCGGGCTTCTACAACATCCGTGGGTTCGGTCGGCCGGGACGACGAACGCAGATTAAGGATTTCATTTCCCGAGAGAGGCTTGACTTTGTTGGTCTGCAGAAAACCATCAAGGCCTCATTCACCCCCGCGGAGCTGCTTAGCTTGGATCCGCATGGTCGATTTGCCTGGAAATCCACCCCCGCGCAGGGGCGCTCGGGAGGCATGCTCCTTGGGGTTAACGAGGACGCCTTTGAGGTCTTGGAGTGGCATGGGGGTGCTTTCTTCATCCGGGCAGATGTTCTGCAGCTGGACAACTCTTCCCGGTGGTCGATCTTCGTGGTGTATGGTCCTGCGGACCACCGAAGATCCGCTGACTTCTTGGAGGAGCTCTCGGCTGCGGTTAATGCCTGCCCCTTTCCACTGGTGGTGGGAGGGGACTTCAACCTGATCAGGGGATCAGAGGATAAGAACAATGACAACATTGACTGGCCGCGGGTTCAGAGGTTCTATGATTGCATTGCTTCGCTTGCGCTTCGGGAGATCCGTCGGACGGGGGCGAGATACACGTGGACTAACAGACATCTCTCCCCCGTGCGTTGCATCCATGATAGGGTGTTGGTGTCCCCGGAGTGGGAGGGGCTCTTCCCCTTAAGCTCCCTGGTGGCGGGTACCATCATTGGCTCGGACCACTCCCCTCTTGTCCTTAGCTCTGGGGAGGAGTTAGGCAAGAGGAGTTCTCGGTTTTTCTTCCAAAAGGGTTGGCTAGAGAAACCAGATTTCCACGCGCTGGTGGCCCATCGTTGGCAGGAGCTGGCGCGTGAGGCGGCGTGGTGTCAGGACCCGATTGAGACCTGGCATCGTATTGCCGCAGACCATAGGCAGTTTCTCAGAGGTTGGGGGGCCAACCTTGGGAAGGAGGAACGGGACCTCAAAGCTGACATCTTGGCACAAATCCGGGATCTTGATGGGATCGTGGACCATGCGGTCCTGGATGACGACGGCTGGGCGCTGCGTTATCATCTTGAGGGTCAACTTCTTCACCTCTCCAGGGTGGAGGAAGAGTACTGGAGGCAGCGTAGTCGGGCCAATTGGCTCATCCAGGGGGATGCGAACACGGCCTTCTTCCACGCTTTCGCCAATGGCCGGCGAAGAAAGTGTGCGATTTCGAGCCTCGTCAGTGACTCTGGGATCATTACTGATGAGAGGGAGCTGCAGGCTCACATCTATGACTTCTACGAGAGGTCCGATGGGGGCGCGGCGGCGCCGAGTTTCCCGACTCTTTCCCCTCCATCTGGCACTCCATTCGGCGGGTGTCGGAGGGCGATAATGACAGCTTGATGCTCACCTTCTCTGGGGAGGAGATGGACACGGTCTTGGCTAGCATGAAGACGGATACCGCTCCGGGGCCGGACGGGTTCCCTGTGTTCTTCTTCAAAGAGTTCTGGCAACTGGCTAAACCGCTTATTTTGGCAATCGCCAACGGTTTTGCTCTAGGGAGGGTTGACATTGCCAGACTCAATATGGGGGTCTTATCCCTCATTCCCAAGGTTCCTGGGGCGAACGATATTAGACAGTTCAGGCCGATAGCGCTTATCAACGTTATTTTCAAGTTTGTGGCCAAAGCGTACGCGATTAGGTTATCTCCAATTGCGCATAGGACGATTAGCTTGACCCAGTCGGCCTTTATTCGGGGTCGGCATATCCATGAAGGGATCCTGGCGTTGCAGGAGATCATTCATGAGACCAAGTCCAAGAAACTTCGGGGAGTCTTCTTAAAACTGGACTTTGAAAAGGCGTACGATAGGGTGAGTTGGGCCTTTTTACGGGAGGTGCTTCTCCGCAAAGGCTTTGAGCCCGGGTGGGTTCACAGAGCGATTGGTCTGGTCTCGGGGGGGCCAGACAGCGATCACTGTCAACGGGGAAGTAGGGAACTTCTTCCGTAATGGGCGCGGGGTGCGTCAGGGGGACCCTCTGTCCCCCCTCCTCTTTGACTTTGTGGTGGAAGCTCGGCTTCCATACTCGGACAAGGCCGGAGAGGTGGGCCACATTTCTGGGTTGATCCCACATTTGATACCGCGGGGGGGGTGTCTCACTTGCAGTATGCGGATGACACCATCATCATGCTTCAGCCAGATGACCTGGCCATCGCCAATCTCAAATACATTCTTCTCTGCTTCGAGAATATGTCGGGCCTCATGATTAACTTCCACAAGAGTGAGGTGATGGTTTTAGGCGGGGATGAGACCGAGGGGACAAGGATTGCCAATATGCTTAACTGCAAAAGAGGCACCTTCCCTTTTACTTACCTAGGTTTACCGGTGTGTGACCGAGCCCTTCTAGCGTCGGATTGGGGTCCGTTGACTAACAAAGTGGCCAAGCGCGCAGATCCCTGGATGGGAAAGCTGATGTCCTCGGCGGCGAGGCTGACGCTTATCAACGCTTGCTTATCTAGCTTGCCACTGCACGCGATGGCGGTTAGCCTCTTGGGGGAGGGAGTTCATGGCCTGTTTGACAAGGCCATGTCCCGTTTCTACTGGGAAGCGAATGGGGCTAAACATAAATACCATTGGGTCAGATGGTCGGCGATGTGCAAGCCTAAATGCCTGGGGGGGCTAGGTATTGTGGATACGAGACTTATGAACATTTGCCTCATGGCCAAATGGATTTGGAGGCCGTACGTCGGGGAGCAAGGCCTGCGGGCGGAGATCCTTAGGGCTAAGTATCTAGGGGAGAGGGACCTCCTTGCAGATAAGCGTCGGCCTGGATCTCAATTTTGGAACGCTATCCAAAAGATCAAGCATGTCTTCGGCATGGGGGCCCGGCATGCTATCCGCAATGGACGCGCCACTAGATTCTGGGTGGACTGGTGGCATGAGAAGGGCCCCCTCAAGGACTAGTTCCCGGGTCTCTTTGCCATTGCGTCGGAACCCCTTGCCTCGGTGGCCACGCTCTTCCGGGAAACCGGTGCAGGCTCACGTTCCGCCGTGAGCTGGGCTTTGGGGAGCGAGTGGAGCTGGCCAACGTCGCCCGGCTGGTGGAGACCATCCACCTGTCGGAACCCCAGGATCGGATTTCGTGGTCCTTGGAGCCAAATGGGAAGTTCTCCGTGCGTTCATTGTATAAGAGCTTATGCCAAGGCATTCCCCACAAACACTATGGGATAGTGTGGGAGATCAAGGTGCCACTCAAAGTCCGCATCTTTCTGTGGCAATTATCGAAACATCGACTCCCCTCCAACGATAATATCCGGAAACGTAAGGGTCCATCCAATGGTACTTGCGCCCTTTGCTTGGAGGTGGAGGATAACAACCACATCTTCTTTAGATGTCCACTGGCGCGCTTCATGTGGAGTGCGGTCGAGACCTTCTTGGTTGCTCTTGGAACCCCTCGTGCTTTGCCGACATTTTTCGGTACATGCGCGTCCATGTTGGCCAGACTCGGAGAGTTCTTTGGTTGGCGTGCGCTGCCCTTCTTTGGTCTCTTTGGAACGTTAGAAACAAATTCACCATTGAGGGTAGTTTCCCTACTAACCCGGCTAACGGCTTGTACAAAATAACTGTTTACTGCGGGCGTGGAAGCTTCTGGCTAGGAGAGGAGACCGGCATGCGGTGGAGCTAGTGATTGGCAGGATCCGAGCTCTTCATGCTTCTATCAGAGATAGTGTCTAGTTCCTTGTGCTCCCCTCTGGGGCCAAGTGGAGTCTGGTGGCGTCCGGTGTATCTAGGTGGCAGGCTTTGGCGTTGGGGCGTCGCCTCGCCATCTGGTGATCTTGGTCGCTCACCTTGTATCTTGTGCTGTCCAGGTCTTGTAACCTGTGCTTGAGGTTGTGTGGAGCATCCCTCCATCTTGTCGTGTCGCGTCTTGTTTGTGTATGTGGATGATGTATGAATGCTGCCGTTGGGGCTTTATTAATTTAAAGCCGGGCTCTGCTCGAGCCTTATGTTTAAAAAAGGGAAAAAAGAACTCTCACACTTGTTGCCTTCCTGCACACCATCCTCAATGCCGCGCTCCTAGCCTGGACGACCGAGGCGCCCTGACCAGGTCCAGTGGTGGCGCCGGTGTTGGAGTAGGCGACGGCATGCTCAACGTCGGCGTTGGGCAAGAAGACTTCTCCCCTTGCGCCCTTCTCCTCTGCCCTCCGTAGCCATGAGCTCGCGCGCCTCGTTTGGGGATGACGAGATGGATGTTGGGGTTGACTGTCGAGGTTTGGATAGGGCGAATCGACGGCGGTGATGGAGGGCGTCGCCGGGAAAGACGAGGTCGAGGGCTGCAATTTGATGCTCCTCACTTTGGTGTCAGGGCGAGGTGTTCTCCGGCGTGGTAAATGGAAGCGGCCCGGTGGTCTCCGACAAGGCGTTGGGCAAGAAGACTTCTCCCCTTGCGCCCTTCTCCTCTGCCCCTCCGGAGCCATGAGCTCGCGCGCCTCGTTTGGGAATGACGGGATGGAGGTTGGGGTCAACCGTCGAGGTCTGGATAGGGCGAATCGACGGCGGTGACAGAGGCCGTCGCCGGGAAAGACGAGGTCGAGGGCTACAATTTGATGCTCCTCACTTTGATGTCAGGGCAAGGTGGTCTCCGGCTTGGTACATGGAAGCGGCCTGGTGGTCTCCAGCGAGGGGTTGGGCAGCGGCCCCGTGGTCTCCGGTGAGAAGATGGTCAGCGGCCTTGGTCGTGTTCTCCGGCGAGGGACAGAGCAGCCTCCCCCGTGGTCAACACTAGATATTTTTGTTTTAATGATTTTTTTATTTTTTTATATGGGCTGGCTTATTAATATTGCCCCATCAGCCTTACATGTGGGCTTTCATGTTAGAATGACAGTCAATTCATGTTCAATACCAGTTTAGTGTTTTTTACGAAATTTTTGGCAAAATGTGTTAGTTTTTCGCTGCCAAAACATAAAGTGGTACCAAAATCAGCATTTAGCTAGAATTATAGTGGTTTCATGCTAACAACTTGTCTTGTTCGCATTGGAAGAGCTAGCTCATGAGATGAAAAATCGGCTCCTTGGAAGTTATGGGAACTTGAGTGATCGGGACTGCACTGAAGTTATGGGAACTTCAGTTTTACCAGGAGGGTCAGTGGCCGGGGCCTATGCACCGGCACCGTGCCCCATAGAAATCTGCGGCCGTGGCAAATCTGGCCTACAGCAGGAGGTGCCATGTGCAGATGTACCCATGTTTTTGCGTATCCGGAAGAACAGCCGCAGTGAAGCCATGAATCGTTGCAGATTATTTGGAGGGTCCCAAATGCACGGGCAATAGTGGTGGCAGACAAGCGAATGCCAGATCCGTTTGTTAACTCGCAGTTATCCCTGCCGATGCCCACACGCAAAAGCAATTCGGTCACAAGGGGATGCATGCCCTGCTGCATTGTACAGTTGACTAAATTTCTTCTTTCTTAAATCTATGCCATGCACATCATATTTAGATATCTACGCTGCCTCCACCGTGGCGCTGTACGTCCATGTATGTGTTCTCGTTCGTCTAGGGCGGCCTTGCTGAAGCTTGGGCCCTTGTCCAAGACGCCCTGGCGACGGGTGGCTGGCCTGAGTCTCTCGGCGTTTAGAGCATCTCCAGTTACGTCTTCCAAAGCGTCCCCAAAGCAATTTGGGGCGCGCCGGACCAAAAAACGGTTTGAGCTGGGTTCTCCAAAGCCCAATTTTGTCCGGCGCGCCTCGATACGGTGTTCGGCGCCCCGAGCCCGGCCCCGCCCCACATGGGACGCACCGGGGACGCCGGACACACCGAAAAGCGAGGCGGGGAGTGGCGGGGCCGATCCGTCAGCGGTACAATAAATTTTGACCTAACCGTCGCCTACCTCGCGACGGAAGTTATTGGCGCGCGACGGTGCAGTTCCCGCAGCGACGGTGCAGTTCCCGTAGAGGCGCAGCGACGCGTCTCGTCGCGCCTAGCTCTGTGTGCCGGCGTTAATGAGCGCCACCGCTCCCCCGCCTCCCTCCGGCCTATAAAAAGGGCCGCCTCTCATCGTCCCTCTCACACACAAATCCTAGCGTCTCTCTCCCCAACTCTAGCCGCCACCATCTCAACAAGAGTCGACGCCATGTCTGGTAGAGGCGGAGGCCGAACTCGCGGCCGTGGTCGTGGTCGTGGTCGTGGCCGCGGCAGAGCTGCACGCTCGCCGTCGCCTGCCGTCGTCTTCATCGTCGGAGATGGACGTGGAGCCGGGCATGCTGTTGTGGGTATACTTCATGGGTGTACCATCGACAGTGCCCAGATCCGGCAAGCCCGGGTGTACCATCGACAGTGCCCAGATCCGGCAAGCCCGGGTGGCCCATAGACGGTGATGTGGCATGTGGCCCATCGGGCGGCCCATTTGCTGTTGATCATGAAGGATGAAGTCCGGCCCAGGATCAGGGAGCCGGATCCCAATCGACCTTCGGATGAAGCCAGATCCGTGAAGGCCCATGAGGGACCCGGATCCAGTATGACGTAGATGGAAGGCGGATCCTTGACGTACACGGCAAGACATTGTACCGTAGTTAGGCAACCTGTAATCCGGCTAGGACTCTCCATGTAAACCCTAGATCTGTGCGCCTTTATAAGCCGGATCTCGGGAGCCCTAGAGGCACAACCACAACTCATTGTAACAACGCGAAAGCGCCCAGATAATTCCAGACAAGCAGCAGTAGGCCTTGCCATCGTGCAGGTGTTCCGAAGCTGGGTAAATCGCGTACCACCGTCCCGAGTGCACTCCGCCCTATGGCCCCTACTTCTTCTCCCCCTCGTGAGGATCCCTCCTCCTAGGTACCGTCGAATAGGCAACGACAGTTGGCGCCCACCGTGGGGCCAGCGGCGTCTGGAGGCCGGAACCGGGAGGGTTCCGCCATGGGAAGCTACGACGAAACCATCGTTGTGGGGCGTGTCCTTTACGCCGGGAACTTTCCGATCGTCCCTTCGGATGAGTGCTGGATTCCGGCTAAGACCGCCCCCGTCAAGCTCTCCATCGTCCCGATTGGCGGCATTCCCGTCGATTCCGACGGGAACGCACTGGTAAGTAACGCTGACGCGACCGCCGCTGAGCAGGACGCAGTCGCGAAGATCCGATCTGAGACGCAGGAACTTCCTAAGGAGGATTCCGCCTTAGATCTGGAAAAATCAAAACCCACCCAATCCGCCCCTGAGCAGGAAATAAAGGTGGAAGACCAATGCATATCCACCTGGGTCTCCCAGGTGTTAGAGAAGCAACGATGTCACTTCGTGCCCTTCTTAGCCCATACCGCAGGAGTCTCCCATGCAGGTTGAGGCACCAGAAAACAGCGCCGCTCCGGATCAGCAAGAGGCTGCGGAGAAAGCGACGCTCCGGGTGAAGAATCGATACTGGGCAACTTAAGCCCAATCTCCGGGGATACCTCCTCCATGGATACCGAAGAGTTCGATAGCAAACTAAAGGAATTCGGAGGCGGCGAACAATCTGAAGTTGAATCCGCCCAGCCTAAGTAGGTCCTCGCAACCTCGGCGGCGCTGGAACAACGGGAATCAGAAGATGAACTTACTCAATCCGATCCACAGCCATCCAATGCAGGATCTCCGCTATCGCGGGAACGATCGCATAAGGAAGTCCTGTCCCCATAAGAATTGGTGGAGCAGGCAGGCAGGATGCAATCGCACACTCGGATATCCTCAACAAACCCATAACTCCTGAAGTCGCAGCTGATGCGGAAGCTCTAGAAGCCAAGAGGCAGGAGATGCTGGCGACAGCCAAAAAATTCGCCACCACCGCAGCAGCAATGCTGGTCGAGAGGAAAGAGGCCGCGCACTTCGTGGATAATTTTCTCAAGCGAGAACGTCAGGTGGATGAATCTCTGGAAAAGGTCAAGCAACTCCGGAAGCACTGGGAGGACAAGATCACCGAGGCTCAACAGGAGGCCGATAGAATCAGGCGAGAAGAAGTAGCTCCCCATAAGATCACCTTCGCAACCCCCACTGAGCAACAACCATTCGCAACTCCAAAGGATAACATGAAGAAGGCTGCGGAGATCTTGAAAAAGAAGGACGAGGAGATTGATATCGACTACGTCCGCACGCTCGTTGCCTCAGCAATGAGGCAGCAGAGCAATGCAGATACTTCGCGCATGTTGGAATCCAATCCGGATCACTGTATGTCCACCGCGCAGAAGGACACCCACGTCAATCGTCATCGCGATGATGAATCGCGCACCGGATCCTCGGAACGCAGAAGAAAAACAAGAGAACACCCAAATCCAATCCCTGTGCCATCAAAGACACCTCCGTCAGATCCAAAGAAGGGAAAGGATGCGAAGTACACTGGTAGGGAAAAATACCGGAATCCGTCACCTCCGCCCAACGGATACCCACGTCCTCCACCTCCTCGCCGCCGTAGTCCAGCCGGAAACGCCAGATCCCATGGGCCTGGTGGAATAAATATCCGCGACAACATGCCGCCTCCAAGGAATGGGAACAGGGAGCGTACACCGGAACCCCGTCGAAGCCGGAACAACGATCATGAGCCTGAGCCCAGAAGGAGGCGGATCAACGATCGTGAGCCCGAGCCCAAGAGGAGTCGGAACGAAGAACGCGAGCCGGAGCCTCGCCGCAGCCGGAATGACGAAGGCAGCCAGCACCACGGTGAAGGCAGCCACCAAAGCCGGAGTCAGCATCGCGAGGGGCGAGGAGAATCAGAAGGCGGAAGCAAGAGGTCGCATCGACCCCCTC
Organism: Lolium rigidum; assembly: GCF_022539505.1. NCBI lineage: Eukaryota > Viridiplantae > Streptophyta > Magnoliopsida > Poales > Poaceae > Lolium > Lolium rigidum. The sequence goes on from NC_061508.1 coordinate 133,093,017, forward strand.
GCAGATCTCCCTCCCCACCACCTAGCGGTGGAGGCGTAGGCGGCGGCCGGGGATCCCGCGCACGCTCAAAATCCCCACGCAATGGCTCGCGTGACGCACGGGAACGTCTCAATGAATACAAGACTGACTACATCGGCCCAAAGTGCTTTGGCAGGATGATTCGAGAGGAACCAAAGCCAAGGATGAACCTCAAGCTACCTGCAAACCTGAAGAACTATGATGGCACCGAAAGGCCGGATACATGGATCGAGGATTACTACAATGCAGTGACCTTCGCCGGAGGAACCCCTAATATCGCCTGCCGCATGCTTCAGCTGTACCTTGTAGGTCCAGCCCGGATCTGGCTCAGCGACCTCGAGAAGAACTCTATCTTTTGCTGGTTCGACCTGAAGACCGCCTTCGAAAAGCACTTCAGGGGCACCTACAAAAGACCTGCCACGACAAGCGACCTACAGGCCTGTATCCAGAAGAAGGGAGAAACATCAAGGAACTTCAAGGAACTTCCTCACATGATGGTTGGCAACCAGGAACGAGTGCGAAAACGTCGATAATCGCACAGCCATGCACGCCTTCATAGGTGGATTGCAGAGAGGAGGACTGCTGCGGCACAAGCTCACTTGCTTGGTCAATGCAAACAAACTGACCTTGGATGACATGATCACCATCGCCAGCGATCACACTGCCGCTGATGACGACGCAGGCGGAGATCTCGCAGCTACAGCAATTCCCCTGCATCAGCAAAAGAAGAACCGTGATAACGGTAACAGCAGCGGCAACAAGCGGAAAAATCCCCCCGATGACCAGAAGAGTGGCGGATCCGAAATGATCGCCATGGCTTTCCAGCGCAGAGGTCAAGGAGGCGGAAGAGGCCGCGGTCGCGGAGGCGGAGCCGGCAGGGGCCAGCAGCGTGGTGATGAAGTCACCGCTGCCGGAACCCGCGCCCCCAAACCTACGAAGAGTACAGAGACATGCCCTGCCTGGCCCACTTGGATCCGGCTACGGGAAAGTCCACTCACACCAATCGCAATTGCAAGTGGGTCGATGATCTCAAAGCTGACCCGGAAGCAGGATAAGCGAGCCCGGAAGCACCGCCCACGCGGCAAAGGAGGCAAGGGCAAAAACAAGGATAAGGAGGAAGACAGTTCCGAGGCGATGGATGAGGATGACGCTTCGCCGGATCCCAAGCAAGGATCCGCAGCAAAACCCAACTGTCAACACCCGGATTTTTTAAGTCCGGATGCCTATTATGTCATTCATCGCAATCCCAGGATAATGTTGTTGCGAGGCATAATAGTCGAATATCACAATCATTATTTATTACAAGCCATAATATCTTACAATATTGAATCACATGATTCACCTTACACAAATAGTCGATCTATCGATCAACATACATACACAAGTTCATACATAGCGGAAGCGTAACAAGCGATGGACTCTCTAGTCCACAGGCCAACATTTGACGTCAGAAACCCCTAGTTGTCGTAGGCGTCTTGCTGGTCATCCTCATGATAGTTCTGTTCATCATCATATTCTGGCCATTTGAATAGCCAGGGACAAAGCCGTAAGTACTTCAAGTACTTGCAACTAATACTAATGTAAAATGCTAAATCTTTGAATCAAGGTGCTAAACTCTAGTTATTTTGCATAAGCCAAATTTTAGTTCACAAGTGCTTGATCATGTGCTAACTAACTCAAGTGGGAACATTATTGTCATTCCCACAACCTGGGTTGTAAATCAACAAGTCACCAAGTCACCATTCATATTCACTAAAGTTTTCAAAATCTGACACTCGAAACTGTATGGCCTTTCCAACCGTCTGTAACCGTGGACACGGCTATTCGAATAGATTTACACTCTGCAGAGGTTGCACACTTGTGCCACAACATTTGATTTCATCCGTCGGAATAACTCTGAATCATCGTAACACAGTACGCGGATCATCAACCATAACCTTTCACTTACACATTCTAGCATGAGCACCTCTCCCCATGAGCTTGGCCTCCCAGTGAAAACCAACTGTTAACCTGGGAACTGCACAGGGCTTGGCCGTACAATTTCACCTCAATTCACATCATTGCTCACAACGTAGGCAGCCTCGGCATAACCCCTATGACGTGTGTTCAGAGGGAACTCATACTAAAATCTATAAACTTCCAGTTAAGCCCTACCCATAATCAGGTATTGTGGGGGTACTCAAAATTGGAAAGGTATCGCATTCAAACCAAAATCAGGTTTTCATCAAAAATCACTATCTTCTCTTGTTCAATAAACAACCTCAAATCATTCAATGGAATGTTTCATCATTCCAAGGTTTCAAATTCAACAAGTCATATGTTCCCATCTAGAGTAGTCAAATTTTAGTATTTTAGCACTAGCACTAATCATGAGGGGTGCTACATTGCTTTGCTATCTTTGAGATTAACTTTGCTACTGTAGTAATCTTCTCTATGTAGACCAAGTGGAAAAATTACTCTTTTAACACAACAAGTAAAACTTGTATGGTATAAACTTAGGATAGAATTGTGTTAAGAAAGATAAGAATCATGGTGCCTTGTCCAAGGAGGACTTTGCACTTTGCAAGAGTATTAGCTTGCCTTGGTAGTTCTCTAGGTTTTCTTCTTCCTCTTCTGGGTAGAATTCTCCTTCCTCTTGGTAAGCTCCGGTGCTAGCGTCTAAATTTGAATACGAGGTATAATCACTAAATAAGCTCAAAGGCTGTACTAAGCACATCATTACTTCACACAAATTATGCTAAGAACACACATAAAATAATTAGGTGCATTGGTTTTCTTTATTAAAGAAAAGTAATTTGCTCTCATTACATATGTAAATAAGAATTTCTATTTAGTTCTTGAGAGAAATAATTTCCTCTTCATTGAAATCTTCTTAAGATTTAACTTCTCAAAAAATCATACATGAATTCATATTGACCTAAGTCAAACATTCATTATCACCATTTGAGAAAATGATTTAAATGAGGTAGACCATCTCATACCATTTAATAATTCCACAAATGATTTAAATCTCCAAATATTCATATAGGAGTGTTTGGACCAGGGGTGCAAACATCACATGAATTCATTTGGGACAAGATTTAAATGAAGGGAAAATCCTTCATATGATTTACATAATAGTTTTGGACAATATAACTTAACTAAACTAGCCATATTGTCCATTAATTAAACTAGGGCATGATCATGCAAAGTGACCACACCATTTTCTTGCAGAAACAATTAGTGTAAGTCAAATGTGAGCTATAGGAGTTGGAATCAATTAAATATCTATTTTGGTTGATTTTTAGTAATTATTTGAATATGAAAAAGGCCCTGCCTTCTTTTTTTTATCATTTTATTTCCACAACAGATCTCGAGGTGAGACCAGTGGCAAACTGTAGATCTTTTTACTAGCTTTCCAACAATATAAAGTTTGTCAAATTTGGCCAAGCCAAACGGATTCTATGAATTTTCAAAGTTGGGTTCAGTATTGAATTCAAACTAAATTTATTAAATGAAGTTTGAATTAAAAAGGCCGGCGGGAAAACTAACTGGGCCTAAATGTTTAAAACGGCCCAAGGCCAGCCCACCACGCATCCACGCACGCGCGGGCCACCTGACAGTGGGCTCCACTCGTCAGAGACTCATAACGCCCGAAGCGGTATGGATCAACGAGGCGCGTCGGATTAGAATAGGATCTAACGGCGCACATCCATCGTCGTCGACAGCGAGAGAGAAGCTCGCCGGCGGCTCAGGTAGGGGGTCGGAGGGCTTACGGTGGCTCCAGCTAGGGTTGGCAGTGTGCTCGGTGAAGTTGTGGACGACGGCGAAGCTCCTGGTACCGGCGGCAGCTCCAGGGGCGGCGTCCTTCTCCGGCGATCGTCGGCTACTGTGGGCGGCGGCGATCTTGCAGTTGGGAGCTTCTGGTGGCTAATCGAGCATGGTGAGGTGCTGAGGCGGTCGAGTGTGGTGGTGTGCAGAGTTAGTCGAGGCGAGGCCTCCTTTTATAGGCGCGAGGATGGCCGTGGTGCTGCGGCAAGGTCGACAAGGGCGCGGCCGCTCCGGTGGACTAGAGGGCTAGGCGACGACGGGGTCGTGTTCAGGACGTCATGGCGAAGCTATGAGCGTGAACGGTGCAGCAAGGGGGTGCGTGTGGTGGTCGGGTACTTGCATGTACTGGCGCGACCGTGGCGGGTGCGCTCGTCCTCTCCGGCGACCTTGGGCGCTAAGGCATGACGACGGCGTGTCCGGCGAGTTCCGCGTCGCGAGGAGGGTACCAGGGTGCGCGGATATGGTCGGGGTACGGCGAGATTCTGCGAGCGCCGCGTGGCCGTGTCGCGCGCGTTCGTGCGCGGTGACGTCGCCCATGCCGCTCGCGGCGTACCTGGGCGTACCTGGGCGCGCGTCGTCCGGGTCCTGTCGTCGTCCTCGCGGTCAATGGCGCGTACGGGTGAATCCAGGAGATCAAGGGCTTGGTGTTTGGCAAGGTGGTGAGGAGTGGAGAGGCAGAGATGAGAGGGGAGTGTGTCGAGGTGGAACGGGATCGGCATGGCCATGGCCAGCCATGTTCTGGTCGTGTCCATGTCGATTTCTTGCATGGGCTAGGTAGGATTGGGTCAGGGGAGCATGGCTAGGTCAAGTGATGGTCAAGACCTGGCATGGTTTGATCACATTTTGAAAATTGGGAATCTTGCATTTGATTCAAAGTCTCATCTTTGAGTGATCCTAACTCTTGATCCAAAAAGAATTTGGGGTGATGGTCTTTACAGAAAATGTTCACCTTGATGAGTACTTGGATGACATGCAAAGAATAGGATTTGTTTGGTTTAGAAATTTTGAAATAGGGAGGCTCAAAGTGGTGACCAGAATATAAAAGTCAGAAATGACCATTATCTCATGTGAGCCAAATCTGAATTTGAAAATGGTTCCAAAGGTATTTCTTTGATTCCCCAAAGTTGTAATAACCCTCTAATAGTAGATTACAAGTAATGGTGAAATCAAATGGGTCTAGGGTCAAAATTTTCAAAAATGGCATAAGCCATATGTTAGGGTTTTTAGGATTTTACTTTTATTTGATTTCCTTCTCTTTTTGGTTTATTTGTTTGGTGATCATCACTAGATCACTTTAGGGTTTTACAGTTCATCAAATCAACAATATAAACAATCATCATGGCATAGCACTCAAAATGCACAAGTCCTATGCAGGGTACTATATGCAATTTAAAAGTTTTTGTTGGTTCTCAATTTTGGGATCTCTGGAATTCCTCTTCTTTCTTTTATTGAAATTTGGGATGTTACAAACCCTTCCCCCTTACAAAAGATCTCGTCCCGAGATCTTAAAGAAAAGTTAGGTACTAAAGAGATCTGGGTATTCTTTCTTCATGTCTTCCTCTCGCTCCCAGGTGGCTTCATCTTCAGTATGATTGCTCCACTGTATCTTCAGAAACTTGATGCTTCGGGTGCGGGTGGTTTTGTATGCTTCTTCCAAAATGCGAATCGGCACTTCGCGGTATGTCAGATCTTGGTTGATATCCACCGAACGGTGATCGATGTTCTTGAACACCTCGGTCTTCTCAGGGACTTCAAGGCACTTCCGGAGAAGTGAGATATGAAATACGTCGTGCACAGCCGACATTTCTTTAGGCAACTCCAGTTGATAAGATACTTCACCTCGGCGACTCAGAACTTTGAAGGGTCCTACATATCGGGGTGCAAGCTTTCCTTTCAGCTTAAATCTCTGCATTCCTTTCAGAGGAGATACTTTGAGATAGACAAAATCTCCGATCTCGAAGGTCATCTCTCGGCATCTCTTGTCGGCGTAACTCTTCTGCCTTGATTGCGCCGTCTTGAGGTATTCGCGGATCTTGTGCACCTTCTCTTCAGCTTCACGAAGAACATCAGGTCCAAAGACTTGACTCTCTCCGACTTCCGACCAATTCAGGGGGGTACGGCACTTCCTTCCGTACAGGGCTTCAAAGGGGGCCATCTGTAAACTGGCTTGGTAACTGTTGTTGTAAGAGAATTCTGCGTATGGCAGGCAGTCTTCCCACTTGGATCCATATTCCAGTACACATGCTCTCAGCATGTCCTCCAATATCTGGTTGACTCTCTCGGTCTGTCCATCGGTCTGCGGGTGATAGGCGGTGCTGAAATTCAGACGGGTTCCTAGTCCTTCATGCACCTTCTGCCAGAATCTTGAGGTGAATTGTGATCCTCTATCTGACACTATGGATTTTGGGGTTCCGTGCAGGGCGACTATTCTGGAAATGTACAGCTCATCTAACTTGGGGCCTTGGTAGGTGGTCTTGACAGCGATGAAATGGGCTACCTTGGTCAATCTATCAACAACTACCCATATGGAATCATTTCCTTTGCTGGATTTGGGCAAACCTGTGATAAAGTCCATTCCTACAGAGTCCCACTTCCATTCTGGAATCTGTAGTGGTTGCAGCAGTCCTGCGGGTCGCTGATGTTCGGCCTTGACTCGCTGACAGATATCACACTTGGCGATGTAGCTGCCGATCTCCCTCTTCATTCCATGCCACCAGAACTGTTCCTTCAAATCTTGGTACATCTTGGTACCTCCGGGATGGATAGAGTATAGGGTGTCATGGGCTTCTTTCAGAATAACTTGCTTCAACTCTGAGTCCGATGGTACACACAGGCGTCCGTTGTACCAAAGAACTCCTTCTTCATCTACGGTGAATCCTGGTGCCTTTCCTGCGGCTATCTGGGTCTTGATTCCATCAATGCTGGCATTTACCCTCTGTGCTTCCTTGATCTGACCAATCAACGTGGGTTGTAGCTCCATGCTGGCTAGGAATCCTTCACTAACAAGCTCCATTCTAAATTGCTCAAATTCCTGGTATAAGCTGGGTTGTTCTTCGGCTATCATTGAGTTCAACTGACACGGTAGTCTACTCAACGCATCCGCTACCACATTGGCCTTGCCGGGGTGGTAGTGAATCTCCATATCATAATCCTTGATCAATTCTAACCATCTTCTTTGCCTCATATTCAGCTCCTTCTGGGTAAAAATATACTTCAGGCTCTTGTGATCCGAATAGATCTCGCAGCGATTACCCATGAGGTAATGACGCCACACCTTCAGTGCTGGAACTACGGCTGCGAGCTCGAGGTCATGGGTTGGATAGTTCTGCTCATGCTGCTTCAGTTGCCGGGACAGATAAGATATCACTTTGCCTTCCTGCATAAGCACACATCCGAGACCAATCTTGGATGCATCGCAGTAGACATCAAATGGTTTGGTGATGTCCGGCATGATCAGAATTGGGGCTGAGGTCAGTCTAAGCTTGAGTTGTTGGAAACTCTCCTCACATTTGTCAGTCCATTCAAACTTCTTATCCTTCTTCAACAATTGGGTCATTGGTCGAGCGATGCTCGAAAAGCCTTCTACAAATCAGCGGTAATATCCGGCTAATCCAAGAAAAGCGCGGACCTCGGTCTGGGTGGTTGGGGCTTTCCATTCTGCAACGGTCTTGATCTTGGCGGGATCTACAACAATTCCTCCTACAGACAAGATATGTCCCAGGAATCCTACTTTCTTTAGCCAAAACTCACATTTGCTGAACTTAGCATATAGCTTATGCTCTCTAAGGGTCTCCAGGACAGCCTCTAGGTGTTGCTCATGTTCTTCCTCAGACTTGGAGTAGATTAGGATATCATCGATGAAAACGACAACAAACTTATCCAGAAAGTTCATGAAGATCTTATTCATGAGATTCATGAAATAAGCTGGGGCATTGGTCAATCCAAATGACATGACATTGTACTCGTACAATCCATATCTGGTGGTAAAGGCAGTTTTGGGAATGTCCGATGCACGAATTTTTAGCTGGTGGTATCCAGTCCTGAGATCAATCTTTGAGAATACTGTGGCACCGGTCAGCTGGTCAAACAGGTCTTCGATCTTTGGCAAGGGGTATTTGTTCTTGATGGTGACATCGTTAAGCTTACGATAGTCCGTACATAAACGACTGGCACCATCCTTTTTATCCACAAACAAAACTGGGGATCTCCAAGGCGACGCACTTGGTCGAATCAGACCTTTGGCTAACAGTTCATCGAGTTGCTTTTTCAGCTCCACTAGCTCTGCTGGGTACATGCTATAGGCTCTCTGGGCTATAGGTCCGGTTCCGGGGATTAACTCGATATCCCGATCTGGGGGCATACCGGGTAGACCATCAGGAAACACATCAGGGTATCGACAGACAACCCTGATCTGATCCAAAGTTGGCTTGGCTACACTCTGGTTGCAGGTAAATTTTCTGGGTAGTAGTTCAGAGACATGTTCTACTATGATACCGGTGCTACTGGTCATGGTGATGGCTTTCTTGGCACAGTCAATCATTCCATGGTGTTTTGCCATCCAATCCATTCCCAACACTACTTCCAAACCTTTGGTTCCCAAAATTATCAGATTGGCGTAGAACTCTACTTCATGTATTCTGATGGGTACATTTTTACCAAATTTTCTGGCTTTAGTGGTTGAGCCGGGGATTTGAACTATCATGACATGTTTCAAACTGAGAGGTTGAATTTTACTTGTTGATGCAAAGTCTTCAGTGACAAAAGAATGAGATGCTCCGGAATCAAACAACACTCGCGCAGTGATCGAGTTGACAGGAAACATACCCAGTACAACATCTGGTGCTTCCTGGGCTTCTTCGGCGTTCATGTGGAAGAGACGGCCGTTGCGGTTATTGGGGTTGTTGGGGGCGAACTTCTTTCTGGTGGAAACGCGGCGTTGCTGCTGAGCAGGTGCAGCGGTGTTGCCGGCGAGTTTGGCGAGTCTCTTGGGACACTCGTTGGAGTAGTGGCCCACTACACCACACTCATAACAGGTGATAGTGGACTTGTCCTTGGTTGCGACGGGAATAGCATTGCTTCCAGTCCTTGGTGCGGTGTTGGTGTTGTTGTGGTTGTTGTTGGGGTTGGGAGCTCTGGGCGGAGCGCGGTTGAAGTTGTTGTTGTAGTTGTTGTTGTGTCCTCCTGGCCAGGGGTTTCCTCCACTCCGGTTCTGATAACCGGGGCGCGAGTTCTGCATAGGGGGCTTGTTGTTGTTTCTCGGAGTGAAACCTCCGCTTGAGCTGGGGCGATACTTGGGAGTATTGCTGGGCCCACTCTGGTGCATCATGCGGCGTTTGCGGTTCTCATTGGCTTGGTTCAACTTGCCCTCCATCTGAATGGCGGAGTCAACCAGGGCTTCAAGATCGGCAAAGGGGATGTTGACTAGGACGATCCGCATCTCATCATGCGATCCGTCCGGGAATCTCTCTTGCCTCTTCTCGGTGGTGTCGGTCTCATCGGGGGCGTACCTTGACAGGTGTAAGGAACTCGTCGCGGTATTCTACCACCGTCATCTGTCCTTGCTTGAGTTCGCGGAATTCATCCCGCATCTTCTTGATAAGACCCGGAGGCACATGGTACTTGCTGAACTTGAGCTTGAAATCTTCCCAAGTCATGACTTGACCTCCGTTCATGGCACGGGTGCTGGTCCACCAGGCTCGGGCTGGTCCAGCAAGGTAGTGGGTTGCAAACAGGACCTTCTCGTTGGCTTCAACTCCGGCGACCTCCAAATTGTTCTCCATAGTCTGGAGCCAGTCGTCTGCGTCGAGGGGTTCTTCAGTCTTGCTGAACACCGGAGGGTTTGTATTCTGGAAGTTCTTGAGTTTTGATCCGGGATGATCATGATTCCCATGGCCTTGGTTAGCAAGGTTTTGCAGTGCTGCAATGTTGGCTTGACGTTCAGCTCTTTCAGTCTCCCTGTCTTGAAGCAGGGTTTGCATCAGTTGCATCATGGCATCGTTGTTGTTGCGATTGGGAGGGTGATACGTCTCCGACGTATCGATAATTTCTTATGTTCCATGCCACATTATTAATGATATCTACATGTTTTATGCACATTATATGTCATATTTATGCGTTTTCCGGAACTAACCTATTGACAAGATGCCGAAGTGCCGGTTCTCGTTTTCTCGCTGTTTTTGGTTTCAGAAATCCTAGTAACGAAATATTCTCGGAATCGGACGAAATCAAGACCCGGGTTCCTATTTTTCCCGGAACCATCCGGAACACCCGAGAGCCGCCGGAGGGAAGCCACGGGGGCCCCACACCACACCACGGCGCGGCTAGAGGGGGGCCGCGCCGCCCTATGGTGTGGTGGCCCCGGGCCCCTCCGAGGCTGCCCTTCCGCCTATTTAAAGCCTCCGTCGCGAAAACCCTATTACGTTGGACGAAACCCACAGAAACCTTCCAGAGCCGCCGCCATCGCGAAGCCAAGATCTGGGGGACAGGAGTCTCTGTTCCGGCACCCTGCCGGAGCGGGGAAGTGCCCCGGAAGGCTTCTCCATCGACACCGCTGCCATCTCCACCGCCATCTTCATCACCGCTGCTTGCTCCCATGAGGAGGGAGTAGTTTTCCATCGAGGCTCGGGGCTGTACCGGTAGCTATGTGGTTCATCTCTCTCCTATGTGCTTCAATACAATAATCTCATGAGCTGCCTTACATGATTGAGATTCATATGATGATGCTTGTAATCTAGATGTCATTGTGCTAGTCAAGTGAGTTTTACTTATGTGATCTCCGGAGACTCCTTGTCCCACGTGTTTAAAGGTGACAGTGTGTGCACCGTGTGGGTCTCTTAGGCTATATTTCACAGAATACTTACTCACTGTTATGAATGGCGTAGTGAAGTGCTTATTTATATCTCTTTATGATTGCAATGTGTTTTGTATCACAATTTATCTATGTGCTACTCTAGCAATGTTATTAAAGTAGTTCTATTCCTCCTACACGGTGTAATGGTGACAGTGTGTGCATCCGTGTTAGTACTTGGCGTATGCTATGATCATGATCTCTTGTAGATTGTGAAGTTAACTATTGCTATGATAGTATTGATGTGATCTATTCCTCCTACATAGTGTGAAGGTGACAGTGTGCATGCTTGTGTTAGTACTTGGTTTAGTCGTGTTGATCTTTCTTGCACTCTAAGGTTATTTAAATATGAACATTGAATTGTGGAGCTTGTTAACTCCGACATTGAGGGTTCGTGTAATCCTACGCAATGTGTTCATCATCCAACAAAAGAGTGTAGAGTATGCATTTATCTATTCTGCTATGTGATCAATGTTGAGAGTGTCCACTAGTAAAAGTCTAATCCCTAGGCCTTGTTCCTAAATACTGCTATCGCTGCTTGTTTACTATTTTACTGCGTTACTACTGCTACCATATTACCACCATCAACTACACGCCGTCTACTGCTCATATTCATTCATACCACCTGTATTTCACTATCTCTTCGCCGAACTAGTGCACCTATTAGGTGTGTTGGGGACACAAGAGACTTCTTGCTTTGTGGTTGCAGGGTTGCTTGAGAGGGATATCTTTGACCTCTTCCTCCCTGAGTTCGATAAACCTTGGGTGATCCTGCTGCTGTTCTACAAACCTCTGCTCTTGGAGGCCCAACACTGTCTACAAGAATAGAAGCACCCGTAGACATCAAGCACTTTTTTGGCACCGTTGCCGGGGAGGAAAGGTAAAAAGGCACTCATACTCCGGTTCCGAGTAGCAGTACTTTTACGGCGCCATTGTGTTTGTGCTCGAAGCTATTTCCTTTAGATCCTGCAATTGCATCTTTTTGTTTCTTGTTTACACTAGTTTGGCATAATGGACAACAATGAGCTTCTTATTCTATTTCCTGATTTAAAACATGGATTGTTTGATGCGAAAATTAAAAAACCTATGGAATCTTATTTGCATGCTTGGTAGTAATATTAGTATGAACGCTTTGAACACCATTGTTGATAATAATGTAGAAAGTTCTAAGCTTGGGGAAGCTGGTTTTCATGATCTTTTTAGTCCCCCAAGCATTGAGGAGAAAATTTTCTTTGATGATACTTTGCCTCCTATTTATGATGATTATAATAGTGGTCTTTTGGTACAACCTACTATGGAGAGTAAATTTTGTTGTGATTATACTATGCCTCCTATATTTGATGATGAGAATAATAATGATAGCTACTTTGTTGAATTTGCTCCCACTACAACTAATAAAATTGATTATGCTTATGTGGAGAGTAATAATTTTATGCATGAGACTCATGATAAGAATGCTTTATGTGATAGTTATATTGTTGAGTTTGCTCATGATGCTACTGAAAGTTATTATGAGAGAGGAAAATATGGTTGTAGAAATTTTCATGTTACTAAAATGCCTCTCTATGTGCTGAAATTTTTGAAGCTACACTTGTTTTATCTTCCTATGCTTGTTACTTTGCTCTTCATGAACTTGTTTATTTACAAGATTCCTATGCGTAGAAAGCATGTTAGACTTAAATTTGTTTTGAATTTGCTTCTTGATGCTCTCTTTTGCTTCATACTCTATTTTTCATGTGAGCATCATTAAAACTGCTGAGCCCATCTTAACGGCTATAAAGAAAGAACTTCTTGGGAGATAACCCATGTGTTATTTTGCTACAGTACTTTGTTTTATATTTGTGTCTTGGAAGTTGTTTACTACTGTAGCAAACTCTCCTTATCTTAGTTTTGTGTTTTGTTGTGCCAAGTAAAGTCGTTGATAGAAAGGTTGATACTAGATTTGGATTACTGCGCAGTTCCAGATTTCTTTGCTGTCACGAATCTGGGTCTACCTCCCTGTAGGTAGCTCAGAAAATTAAGCCAATTTAGGTGCATGATCCTCAGATATGTACGCAACTTTCATTCAATTTGGGAATTTTCATTTGAGCAAGTCTGGTGGCCTAATAAAATCCATCTTTACGGACTGTTCTGTTTTGACAGATTCTGCCTTTTATTTCGCATTGCCTCTTTTGCTATGTTGGATGAATTTCTTTGATCCATTAATGTCCAGTAGCTTTATGCAATGTCCAGAAGTGTTAAGAATGATTGTGTCACCTCTGAACATGTGAATTTTTTATTATGCACTAACCCTCTAATGAGTTGTTTCGAGTTTGGTGTGGAGGAAGTTTTCAAGGATCAAGAGAGGAGTATGATACAATATGATCAAGGAGAGTGAAAGCTCTAAGCTTGGGGATGCCCCGGTGGTTCACCCCTGCATATTCTAAGAAGACTCAAGCGTCTAAGCTTGGGGATGCCCAAGGCATCCCCTTCTTCATCGACAACATTATCAGGTTCCTCCCCTGAAACTATATTTTTATTCTGTCACATCTTATGCACTTTGCTTGGAGCGTCGTTTTGTTTTTGTTTTTGTTTTGTTTTAATAAAATGGATCCTAGCATTCACTTTGTGGGAGAGAGACACGCTCCGCTGTAGCATATGGACAAGTATGTCCTTAGGCTCTACTCATAGTATTCATGGCGAAGTTTCTTCTTTGTTAAATTGTTATATGGTTGGAATTGGAAAATGCTACATGTAGTAACTCTAAAATGTCTTAGATAATTTGATACTTGGCAATTGTTGTGCTCATGTTTAAGCTCTTGCATCATATACTTTGCACCCATTAATTAAGAAACGCTTAGATCTTGCTAATTTGGTTTGCATATTTGGTTTCTCTAGAGTCTAGATAACATCTAGTATTGAGTTTTGAACAACAAGGAAGACGGTGTAGAGTCTTATAATGTTTACAATATGTCTTTTATGTGAGTTTTGCTGCACCGTTCATCCTTGTGTTTGTTTCAAATAACCTTGCTAGCCTAAACCTTGTATCGAGAGGGAATACTTCTCATGCATCCAAAATCCTTGAGCCAACCACTATGCCATTTGTGTCCACCATACCTACCTACTACATGGTATTTATCCGCCATTCCAAAGTAAATTTCTTGAGTGCTATCTTTAAAATTCCATCATTCACCTTTGCAATATATAGCTCATGGGACAAATAGCTTAAAAACTATTGTGTTATTGAATATGTACTTATGCACTTTATCTCTTATTAAGTTGCTTGTTGTGCGATAACCATGCTTATGGGGACGCCATCAACTATTCTTTGTTGAATATCATGTGAGTTGCTATGCATGTCCGTCTTGTCTGAAGTAAGAGAGATCTACCACCTTTATGGTTGGAGCATGCATATTGTTAGAGAAGAACATTGGGCCGCTAACTAAAGCCATGAATCATGGTGGAAGTTTCAGTTTTGGACATATATCCTCAATCTCATATGAGAATAATAATTGTTGCCACATGCTTATGCATTTAAGAGGAGTCCATTATCTGTTGTCCATGTTGTCCCGGTATGGATGTCTAAGTTGAGAATAATCAAAAGCGAGAAATCCAAAATGCGAGCTTTCTCCTTAGACCTTTGTACAGGCGGCATGGAGGTACCCCATTGTGACACTTGGTTAAAACATGTGCATTGCAAAGATCCGGTAGTCCAAGCTAATTAGGACAAGGTGCGGGCACTATTAGTATATTATGCATGAGACTTGCAACTTGTAAGATATAATTTACATAACTCATATGCTTTATTACTACCGTTGACAAAATTGTTTCATGTTTTCAAAATAAAAGCTCTAGCACAAATATAGCAATCGATGCTTTCCTCTTTGAAGGACCATTCTCTTTACTTTTATGTTGAGTCAGTTCACCTATCTCTCTCCACCTCAAGAAGCAAACACTTGTGTGAACTGTGCATTGATTCCTACATACTTGCATATTGCACTTGTTATATTACTCTATATTGACAATTATCCATGAGATATACATGTTACAAGTTGAAAGCAACCGCTGAAACTTAATCTTCCTTTGTGTTGCTTCAATACCTTTACTTTGATTTATTGCTTTATGAGTTAACTCTTATGCAAGACTTATTGATGCTTGTCTTTAAGTACTATTCATGAAAAGTCTTTGCTTTATGATTCATTTGTTTACTCATGTCATTACCATTGTTTTGATCGCTGCATTCATTACATATGTTTACAATATGATCAAGTTTATGATGGCATGTCACTTCGGAAATTATCTTTGTTATCGTTTTACCTGCTCGGGACGAGCGAGAACTAAGCTTGGGGATGCTGATACGTCTCCGACGTATCGATAATTTCTTATGTTCCATGCCACATTATTGATGATATCTACATGTTTTATGCACATTATATGTCATATTTATGCGTTTTCTGGATCTAACCTATTGACAAGATGCCGAAGTGCCAGTTCCTGTTTTCTGCTGTTTTTGGTTTCAGAAATCCTAGTAACGAAATATTCTCGGAATCGGACGAAATCAAGACCCAGGTTCCTATTTTTCCCGGAACCATCCAGAACACCCGAGAGCCGCCGGAGGAAGCCACAGGGGCCCCACACCACACCACGGCGCGGCCGGAGGGGGGCCGCGCCGCCCTATGGTGTGGTGGCCCCGAGCCCCTCCGAGGCTGCCCTTCCGCCTATTTAAAGCCTCCGTCGCGAAAACCCTATTACGTTGGACGAAACCCACGAAACCTTCCGGAGCCGCCGCCATCGCGAAGCCAAGATGCAGGGGACAGGAGTCTCGTTCCGGCACCCTGCCGGAGCGGGGAAGTGCCCCGGAAGGCTTCTCCATCGACACCGCTGCCATCTCCACCGCCATCTTCATCACCGCTGCTGCTCCCATGAGGAGGGAGTAGTTTTCCATCGAGGCTCGGGGCTGTACCGGTAGCTATGTGGTTCATCTCTCTCCTATGTGCTTCAATACAATAATCTCATGAGCTGCCTTACATGATTGAGATTCATATGATGATGCTTGTAATCTAGATGTCATTGTGCTAGTCGGTTTTACTTATGTGATCTCCGGAGACTCCTTGTCCCACGTGTGTAAAGGTGACGAGTGTGTGCACCGTGTGGGTCTCTTAGGCTATATTTCACAGAATACTTACTCACTCGTTATGAATGGCGTAGTGAAGTGCTTATTTATATCTCTTTATGATTGCAATGTGTTTTGTATCACAATTTATCTATGTGCTACTCTAGCAATGTTATTAAAGTAGTTCTATTCCTCCTACACGGTGTAATGGTGACGGTGTGTGCATCCGTGTTAGTACTTGGCGTATGCTATGATCATGATCTCTTGTAGATTGTGAAGTTAACTATTGCTATGATAGTATTGATGTGATCTATTCCTCCTACATAGTGTGAAGGTGACAGTGTGCATGTGTGTTAGTACTTGGTTTAGTCGTGTTGATCTTTCTTGCACTCTAAGGTTATTTAAATATGAACATTGAATTGTGGAGCTTGTTAACTCCGGCATTGAGGGTTCGTGTAATCCTACGCAATGTGTTCATCATCCAACAAAAGAGTGTAGAGTATGCATTTATCTATTCTGCTATGTGATCAATGTTGAGAGTGTCCACTAGTGAAAGTCTAATCCCTAGGCCTTGTTCCTAAATACTGCTATCGCTGCTTGTTTACTGTTTTACTGCGTTACTACTGCTACCATATTACCACCATTACCTACACGCCGTTACTACTGCTCATATTCATTCATACCACCTGTATTTCACTATCTCTTCGCCGAACTAGTGCACCTATTAGGTGTGTTGGGGACACAAGAGACTTCTTGCTTTGTGGTTGCAGGGTTGCTTGAGAGGAATATCTTTGACCTCTTCCTCCCTGAGTTCGATAAACCTTGGGTGATCCACTTAAGGGAAACTTGCTGCTGTTCTACAAACCTCTGCTCTTGGAGGCCCAACACTGTCTACAAGAATAGAAGCACCCGTAGACATCAGAGGGGCCATCTGAATATACAGAAAATGATAAGATAAGAGGGAAATTTCTAGGGTTTATTTTGAGTAAGTTCCAAAAACTTTAAAACTTGAATGCTTTTGATGAGAACACAACATTCATTCATTCATTCATTCCACATAACACATTACAAACTAACCCACTCACACTTTCCATGGTTTGAAGAACCATTTCACATCTACGATACAAGGGACGGGATACAACTCACACCTACATCAGTGATCAAGTGCAACTACCCTCATCCTCAACGTCAATCGGGACAACATCATCAGGTCCCGGCTCCAGGAAAGCGTAGTCCTCCTCCTCAGTCAACTCGTCCTCCTCGAAGTCGTCATCGTCACTCAAGAAGGCGTCTCCTCCCCGAAGATCAATACCATCATCATCCTCCTCTATCTCCCTCAGCTGGTCCTCCTGGGCCTTGACAGTGGCCTCAAGTGAAGTGATCTGTGCGCGAAGGCGCTCAATCGTAGCATCCTTCTTCGCACACCGCAGGCGAAGCTTGTTGCGGTCCCTGGACAGCATCTTGATAGCATCACCATGAGTGGCCAGTGCGAGATGAGTCTGGTTCGCGTACGCACGGGCGTTGTCCAGATCCTGCTGAGTGTGATACAACATGAAATCCAGATGCTCGGCGTGGTGCCTCAACTCAGGGTGAGACTGCAGAGCCATGGGTACTCCTGCAGCATCACGCTTCACAAGGTGAGCGAAGCGAGACGCAAGTAGGCGCACCGCGTTCTGTCCGCAAAGGCGTGCCAGTGCCTCCTGCAGGCCACGTGCGAGTCCGTCGAGCCAGTTGCTCTCACGGAAGGAGAAAAGGATTCTCTCCGAGGTGGGAGACTCCATGTTTCCCCTCAGATCGGCGGTGATGATCCACTGCAACTCGCCGCCGGGCTGATCATTCACCTGGATCCCATGGAACTCGGGCTGGAGGCGTCCCAGAAAGTTCGAGACCGTGGTGAGATCGTGCTCGAAGATCAAGCTGCCTCCGTTACCAAGTTGATAAAACTTGGTGTTGACGGGTGCGTTGGGCTCCATCTGAAAGTGAATTGGGAGACTAAGTTAGAGAGTGAACAAGTGTGGCAAAATTTTAGTAAACACAATAAGAAAGAACATGATTCATTAACTTTTGAAAAAAGCCTCCAAGACAAGAATATGAGTAACTTTTCATAAATATTCTCTTCATTTTGATTTCAAAGTTAGGTTTTTTATAAACGCCCATTCTAACTAAGGTTTTCTAAGGTCAAACAATGGCTCTGATACCAACTTGTCAACACCCGGATTTTTAAGTCCGGATGCCTATTATGTCATTCATCGCAATCCCAGGATAATGTTGTTGCGAGGCATAATAGTCGAATATCACAATCATTATTTATTACAAGCCATAATATCTTACAATATTGAATCACATGATTCACCTTACACAAATAGTCGATCTATCGATCAACATACATACACAAGTTCATACATAGCGGAAGCGTAACAAGCGATGGACTCTCTAGTCCACAAGCCAACATTTGACGTCAGAAACCCCTAGTTGTCGTAGGCGTCTTGCTGGTCATCCTCATGATAGTTCTGTTCATCATCGTATTCTGGCCATTTGAATAGCCAGGGACAAAGCCGTAAGTACTTCAAGTACTTGCAACTAATACTAATGTAAAATGCTAAATCTTTGAATCAAGGTGCTAAACTCTAGTTATTTTGCATAAGCCAAATTTTAGTTCACAAGTGCTTGATCATGTGCTAACTAACTCAAGTGGGAACATTATTGTCATTCCCACAACCTGGGTTGTAAATCAACAAGTCACCAAGTCACCATTCATATTCACTAAAGTTTTCAAAATCTGACACTAGAAACTGTATGGCCTTTCCAACCGTCCGTAACCATGGACACGGCTATTCGAATAGATTTACACTCTGCAGAGGTTGCACACTTGTGCCACAACATTTGATTTCATCAGTCGGAATAACTCCGAATCATCGTAACACAGTACGCGGATCATCAACCATAACCTTTCACTTACACATCCTAGTATGAGCACCTCTCCCCATGAGCTTGGCCTCCCAGTGAAAACCAACTGTTAACCTGGGAACTGCATAGGGCTTGGCCGTACAATTTCACCTCAATTCACATCATTGCTCACAACGGAGGCAGCCTCGGCATAACCCCTATGACGTGTGTTCAGAGGGAACTCATACTAAAATCTATAAACTTCCAGTTAAGCCCTACCCATAATCAGGTATTGTGGGGGTACTCAAAATTGGAAAGGTATCGCATTCAAATCAAAATCAGGTTTTCATCAAAAATCACTATCTTCTCTTGTTCAATAAACAACCTCAAATCATTCAATGGAATGTTTCATCATTCCAAGGTTTCAAATTCAACAAGTCATATGTTCCCATCTAGAGTAGTCAAATTTTAGTATTTTAGCACTAGCACTAATCATGAGGGGTGCTACATTGCTTTGCTATCTTTGAGACTAAATTTTCTACTCTAGTAATCTTCTCTATGTAGACCAAGTGGAAAAATTACTCTTTTAACACAACAAGTAAAACTTGTATGGTATAAACTTAGGATAGAATTGTGTTAAGAAAGATAAGAATCATGGTGCCTTGTCCAAGGAGGACTTTGCACTTTGCAAGAGTATTAGCTTGCCTTGGTAGTTCTCTAGGTTTTCTTCTTCCTCTTCTGGGTAGAATTCTCCTTCCTCTTGGTAAGCTCCGGTGCTAGCGTCTAAATTTGAATACGAGGTATAATCACTAAATAAGCTCGAAGGCTGTACTAAGCACATCATTACTTCACACAAACTATGCTAAGCACACACATAAAATAATTAGGTGCATTGGTTTTCTTTATTAAAGAAAAGTAATTTGCTCTCATTACATATGTAAATAAGAATTTCTATTTAGTTCTTGAGAGAAATAATTTCCTCTTCATTGAAATCTTCTTAAGATTTAACTTCTCAAATAATCATACATGAATTCATATTGGCCTAAGTCAAACATTCATTATCACCAGTTGAGAAAATGATTTAAATGAGGTAGACCACCTCATACCATTTAATAATTCCACAAATGATTTAAATCTCCAAATATTCATATAGGAGTGTTTGGACCAGGGGTGCAAACATCACATGAATTCATTCGGGGCAAGATTTAAATGAAGGGAAAATCCTTCATATGATTTACATAATAGTTTTGGACAATATCACTTAACTAAACTAGCCATATTGTCCATTAATTAAACTAGGGCATGATCATGCAAAGTTACCACACCATTTTCTTGCAGAAACAATTAGTGTAAGTCAAATGTGAGCTATAGGAGTTGGAATCAATTAAATATCTATTTTGGTTGATTTTTAGTAATTATTTGAATATGAAAAAGTCCCTGCCTTCTTCTTTTTATCATTTTACTTCCACAACAGATCTCGAGGTGGGACCAGTGGCAAACTGTAGATCTTTTTACTAGCTTTCCAACAATATAAAGTTTGTCAAATTTGGCCAAGACAAACGGATTCTATGAATTTTCAAAGTTGAGTTCAGTATTGAATTCAAACTAAATTTATTAAACGAAGTTTGAATTAAAAAGGCCGGCGGGAAAACTAACTGGGCCTAAATGTTTAAAACGGCCCAAGGCCAGCCCACCACGCATCCACGCACGCGCGGGCCGCCTGACAGTGGGCTCCACTCGTCAGAGACTCATAACGCCCGAAGCGGTATGGATCAATGAGGCGCGTCGGATTAGAATAGGATCTAACGGCGCACATCCATCGTCGTCGACGGCGAGAGAGAAGCTCGCCGGCAGCTCAGGTAGGGGGTCGGAGGGCTTACGGTGGCTCCATCTAGGGTTGGCAGTGTGCTCGGTGAAGTTGTGGACGACGGCGAAGCTCCTGGTACCGGCGGCAGCTCCAGGGGCGGCGTCCTTCTCCGGCGATCGTCGGCTACTGTGGGCGGCGGCGATCTTGCAATTGGGAGCTTCTGGTGGCTAATCGAGCATGCTGAGGTGCTGAGGCGGTCGAGGAAGGAGAGGGGAGTGTGGTGGTGTGCAGAGTTAGTCGAGGCGAGGCCTCCTTTTATAGGCGCGAGGATGGCCGTGGTGCTGCGGCAAGGTCGACAAGGGCGCGGCCGCTCCGGTGGACTAGAGGGCTAGGCGACGACGGGGTCGTGTTCAGGACGTCATGGCGAAGCTATGAGCGTGAACGGCGCAGCAAGGGGGTGCGTGTGGTGGTCGGGTACTTGCATGTACTGGCGCGACCGTGGCGGGTGCGCTCGTCCTCTCCGGCGACCTTGGGCGCTAAGGCATGACGACGGCGTGTCCGGCGAGTTCCGCGTGGCGAGGAGGGTACCAGGGTGCGCGGATATGGTCGAGGTACGGCGAGATTCTGCGAGCGCCGCGTGGCCGTGTCGCGCGCGTCCGTGCGCGGTGACGTCGCCCATGCCGCTCGCGGCGTACCTGGGCGTACCTGGGCGCGCGTCGTCCGGGTCCTGTCGTCGTCCTCGCGGTCAATGGCGCGTACGGGTGAATCCAGGAGATCAAGGGCTTGGTGTTTGGCAAGGTGGTGAGGAGTGGAGAGGCAGAGATGAGAGGGTAGTGTGTCGAGGTGGAACGGGATCGGCATGGCCATGGCCAGCCATGTTCTGGTCGTGTCCATGTCGATTTCTTGCATGGGCTAGGTAGGATTGGGCCAGGGGAGCATGGCTAGGTCAAGTGATGGTCAAGACCTGGCATGGTTTGATCACATTTTGAAAATTGGGAATCTTGCATTTGATTCAAAGTCTCATCTTTGAGTGATCCTAACTCTTGATCCAAAAAGAATTTGGGGTGATGGTCTTTACAGAAAATGTTCACCTTTATGAGTACTTGGATGACATGCAAAGAATAGGATTTGTTTGGTTTAGAAATTTTGAAATAGGGAGGCTCAAAGTGGTGACCAGAATATAAAAGTCAGAAATGACCATTATCTCATGTGAGCCAAATCTGAATTTGAAAATGGTTCCAAAGGTATTTCTTTGATTCCCCAAAGTTGTAATAACCCTCTAATAGTAGATTACAAGTAATGGTGAAATCAAATGGGTCTAGGGTCAAAATTTGCAAAAATGGCATAAGCCATATGTTAGGGTTTTTAGGATTTTACTTTTATTTGATTTCCTTCTCTTTTTGGTTTATTTGTTTGGTGATCATCACTAGATCACTTTAGGGTTTTAGAGTTCATCAAATCAACAATAAAAACAATCATCATGGCATAGCACTCAAAATGCACAAGTCCTATGCAGGGTACTATATGCAATTTAAAAGTTTTTGTTGGTTCTCAATTTTGGGATCTCTGGAATTCCTCTTCTTTCTTTTATTGAAATTTGGGATGTTACACTAACCCCTTCGACAAAAAGAGCGTGGGCGCGTACCACACCTTCCTCGGAACCCCAATAGTCCGCGGCAGCAAATCAGCTCTCCGGATGCTGAACGCCACAGTTCCGGCTGTGCCGCAGTACGTCAGGTGGTCGGAAACTCCGTGTACGTTTGACAGGCAGGATCACCCTACCGTCATTCCGAAGGAGTGCTACGCCTTGGTCGTAAGTCCCCGCATTGACGGTTATGACTTCTCCAGGTGCCTTATGGATGGCGGGGCCAGCTTGAACATCATGTACCTGGAGACTCTGGAGCGGATGAACCTTACCAAGGAATAGCTGAAACACAGCACCACTGAATTTCATGGTGTGGTTCCGGGTAAAAAGGCCAACTCCCTCAGCAGCATCAGACTTCCCGTGGCCTTCGGCGATATTAATAATTTTCGCGAAGAGATGATCATGTTTGAGGTCGTGCCTTTCAAGAGCTCCTACCATGTCATCTTCGGCAGGCCCACCTACCACAAATTTCACGCAAGAGCGTGCTACATCTACAACAAGCTCAAGATTCCGGGTCCAAATGGTATGATTACCGTATCCGGAGACTACAAGAAGGCTCACGAGTGCGAGCTGGGCGAAGCCGCCTTCGCAGAGTCTGTGATATCTGGAGAGGAGCTGCAAGGCTACAGAGCCGCGGTGGATCCGCAAGAGATGCACACCACCAAGAAGCAGATCTCCGAACAGAAAACCTCGTTCAAGGCCGCGATAGAGACCAAGAAGATTGACTTCAAGGAAGGAGATACCACTAATCAGGTCTCGGTCGGAGCCAACATGGACCCCAAATAGGAAGGCGCACTCGTCGAGTTCCTCCGCGCTAACATGGACATCTTTGCATGGCAGCCTTCTGACATGTCCGGAGTACCTAGGGAACTCGTCGAGCACTACCTCAACATAAACCCCGGGGCTAAACCGGTGAAGCAAGCTATGCGACGCTTTGGAGACAAGAAGCGCCGCGCCATAGGAATGGAATTAGCAAAATTACTAGAGGCATGTTTTGTAGTAGAAGTTATCCATACTGATTGGTTCGCAAATCCCGTCCTTGTACCCAAAAAGAATTCTGAAATACTAAGAATGTGCATCGATTACTCCGGCTTGAATAAGCATTGTCCGAAGGATCCATTCCCCTTGCCGTGCATTGACCAAGTCATTGATTCGACGGCAGGGGCGGAACTTCTGTGTTTTCTTGACGCATATTCCGGGTATCACCAGATCCAGATGAAGAAGTCTGACCAAAAGGCGACCTCGTTCATCACTCCATTTGGCACTTACTGCTATGTTACCATGCCTTTTGGCTTGAAAAATGCAGGTGCCACCTACCAACGTACGATGCAGCGGTGCTTGAAGGACCGAATTGGCCGGAACGTACACGCCTACGTCGACGACATCGCGGTCATGACCCGGAAAGGATCCGACTTGATCAGCGATCTCACAGAAACCTTTGAGAACCTCCGACGGTACAAGATGATGTTGAATCCGCTGAAGTGCGTCTTCGGCGTTCCAGCCGGAAAACTCCTTGGCTTCGTAATCTCTCACAGGGGCATTGAAGTGAACACGGAGAAAATCAAGGCAATCATGTGCATCAAAAGGCCAACTTGTCTCAAAGATGTGCAACGACTAACTGGTTGTGTTGCAGCAATCAGTAGGTTTGTCAGTCGTCTTGGCGAGAAAGCGCTACCTTTGTATAAACTGCTGAAGAAAACCGACAAATTTGTTTGGGACGACGCAGCAGATGCAACACTCCAAGGGTTGAAGGAAATACTCACCTCCCCACCTATCCTAGCAGCTCCAGAAGAGTCAGAGCCCATGCTCCTTTATCTGGCATCTACCAACAGAGTCATCAGTCTCGTCATCGTGGTGGAGCGAAAGGAAGAAGGCCACGAGTATGGAGTCCAAAGGCCAGTCTATTATATTAGCGAGGTACTGACGGAATCCAAACAAAGATATCCTCACTTTCAAAAACTAGCCTATGGCGTAATCCTAGGCAGCAGGAAGCTGAGGCACTACTTCCAGGAGCATCCAGTAACAGTCGTGACCAAGGCTCCGCTGTCAACGATTCTCAACAACGCTGACGCAACACGACGCACAACGAAGTGGGGCATCGAATTATCTGCCTTCGACATCAATTACAAAGCCAGGACTGCGATCAAGTCCCAGATCTTGGTAGATTTCATCGCAGATTGGACAGAAGATCCGGATGCAAATTTGGAGCGGGAACCAGAAACATGGGTTATGCACTTCGATGGATCCAAGTAGCATCAAGGCTCAGGAGCCGGAGTCACCCTGAAGTCCCCTACCGGAGAAGAACTGCAGTACGTTCTGCAGATTCACTTCGAAGCTACAAATAACATGGCGGAATACGAGGCTCTACTACACGGTCTGCGCATCGCTAAGGAAATTGGGATCAAGTATATTATTTGTTGTGGAGATTCCGACCTGGTGGCACAACAAGTAGTCGGAACCTGGAACGCCAGAAACTCCGTCATGGCGGCTTACAGAGACGAAGTTGACGATATCGCCAAATGTTTCCTCGGATACGAAGTCAGGTACGTCAGGAGAGACGATAACACAACGGCAGACATGCTATCCAAGCTCGGATCCGGCAGGAAACCAATTCCGCCTGGTATTTTCCTGGAGCACCTACGGATACCCTCGGTGAAGGGCGCTAACCCGGAAAACCCAGACGTGGAAGTATCTCTAGCCAGGGAAGTGATGGTTGTCATTCCAGCCTGGACACAGCCTTTCCTGGACTACCTCATTGATCAGAAGTTGCCAGAGGACGAGGTCCTCGCACGACAGATCATCAGACGAGCAAGATCCTACACAATCGTTGACGGACAGCTCTACAAACGAAGCGCAACTGGGGTATTTCTCAAATGCGTCTCCAATCAAGATGGCATTAAAATCCTCACAGAGATCCATGCAGGGGATTGCGGGCATCATGCTGCCCCCAGGTCCCTCGTTGCAAACGCTTTTTGGCTTGGGTTTTACTGGCTCACAGCTAAAGAAGATGCTGAAAAGTTGGTAAAAACTTGTCGAGGTTGCCAGTACTATGCTACTCAACCAAACGCTCCAGCCCAAGAGCTTAAGACCATCCCTATCACTTGGCCGTTCGCGGTCTGGGGGCTAGATATGGTGGGAAAGTTAAAGAAATCATCTCCTGGCGGTTTTGAGTACCTTCTGGTCGCTGTTGCCAAGTTCAGTAAGTGGATCGAGGCAAAGCCAGTGAGAAAAGCCGATGGTGCTACGACACTGAAATTTGTTTGCAGCCTCGTGATGAGATTCGGCATCCCACACAGCATAATCACAAACAATGGCACGAACTTCGCACAAGGAGAACTGAAGGATTACTGCTATGACGTAGGGATCCGGCTTGACCTTGCATCTGTGGCTCATCCACAGTCCAATGGTCAGGTTGAAAGAGCCAACGGCCTTATATTATCCGGAATTAAACCACGCCTTGAAGAACCACTGCGACGCGCAGCTGGGGCTTGGGCTGATGAATTGGACTCTGTTCTGTGGAGTTTACGAACTACCCCTAACAGGTCAACCGGATTTACTCCGTTTTTCCTGGTATACGGATCTGAAGCCGTGCTCCCCTCCGACATCATCCATGATTCACCGCGAGTCTCCGCCTACAATGAAGAAACTGCTGACGAGGCCAGACAGCTATCTGTGGATTTGATCGAAGAAGCTCGGAATCTAGCTGACCAACGTTCCACCATCTACCAGCAGAAACTCCGACGCTATCACAGCCGTCGAGTTCGGAATTGCTCGTTCATGGCCGGAGACCTGGTCCTCCGCCTTCGTCAAGTGAAAGATCACAAGTTGCAATCCCCATGGGAAGGACCCTTCGTCGTTAGCAAAGTACTCCATAACGGGTCATACTACCTTGTCGATTTCCGGGAGCTAAAGGATAGACTTGCTAATTGGTACCGGAAACGCCAACGAGAGGATCCGGGTGACATATACGATGAAACGGAACATCCCTGGAACATTGCACAGCTACGTCCTTTCCACACTTAGCAATTTTTTCGAGTTACATACTCTGTAATAGTTATACATGATCAATGAAATAAAGCATCTGGTTCACTCTCCGAGTCTTTTACCTCCTTTACTTGTTCATTTTTAGATCGTGTATGTTTTCCGACTAAAACCGCAGAGCTGGATATTTCCGCCTAGGCGTGTATGAAAGTTGTGATTTTTCAAAATGGTCCTTTAGGACGTGAGCTTAAGTTTTCTGGCGGAAATGTTCTTTGTTGCGAACTCATGGATTCCTGGTAGCGACTTCCGGCAGCTACGCTGGGGGCTTGTTTCCGCGGTTATTGACGGATCGCCATTGGGCTTCGTCGCCGCTGGCGAGCGTCTCCGGCTAAAGGTCCTCCAGCTCGCGGAAGGTCAAATGAGCAAGCCGGAAAACATAAAACCCAGCACTTGCTTTCAACAAACGAAACATGCAAATACAATTTAAACGGATAGCAGGATAAGTTTTTTCCGCCCATGCATAAGTGTTTCGTCCCTAGCTACTTAAGAATTTAAGTTATATTACAAACCCACTCCGAGGACAAAATGATACATCTGTTTAATTCTTCAACAGGGTTCACTCGGAGGACTGATCCTCATCAGAAGCAATGTAGGCGGAGCCATCGCCAGAGTCGTCGCCGGAGTCCTCCTTGAAATGATCAGCGCTTGACCCAGAGCCTTCCTCGTCGCCTTCCTCAGCACCTTCTTCTTCTTCATCCTCCGCGTCAGAGAAACCCTCGGCCATATCGTGCTTGTTATACCAGAACGAGTGGTTAACTCGTCAAACAAACAGTCGATCGTATCCTTGGGTCTCCGCGAGAATGGTTCTCATGTTGGTGCCCTTGGGAGTTCCGCGCGCAACATCCGCAAACTTCATGGTTGGGAAGTGTGCTTTGCACGTCGCCAACACGAGGGACGCAACTCCGCGGGCGGAAGACTCCTGCCAATCCTTGATGAGTTCCGGCACCTGTTGCATCAGCTTGGACATGGTGTCGATCACCGTGGTTTTGGCTCTCTTCAGGGACAACGATTTGGCAACTCCGCAACATGCCTCGAAGAGGTCATCAATTGAACTCCGCGCCTCATCATACGCTTCAGTCCTTTTGAGGGTCGAATCTTTGGTCCATTCGAAGCCAAGACTCGCTGCGAAAATCACGATCAGTTTTCTTCCACGGACAAAGCAAAGTATGAGGAAGCCGGAGTTAAACAGAAAGGTCCTTACGGAAAATCATCTTGTCAATAGCCTCTGCCTCCGCCTCATGACTCTTGTTCTTCGCCGCCAAGGTCTGGACCCTTTGCTGGCTCTGATGTCTACGCATGCTTCTATTCCTGTAGACAGTGTTGGGCCTCCAAGAGCAGAGGTTTGTAGAACAGCAGCAAGTTTCCCTTAAGTGAATCACCCAAGGTTTATCGAGCGAGGGAGGTAGAGGTCAAAGATATCCCTCTCAAGCAACCCTGCAATTGAGATACAAGAAGTCTCTTGTGTCCCCAACACACCTAATACACTTGTCAGATGTATAGGTGCACTAGTTCGGCGAAGAGATAGTGAAATACAAGTAATATGGATGATTATGAGTGGTAATAACAATCTGAAATAAATATGGCAGCAAGTAAACATGCAGTAGAACAGTAAATAAACGGTGATTCGATATTTGGAAACAAGGCCTAGGGATCATACTTTCACTAGTGGACACTCTCAACAATGATCACATAAATAAATAACTTATCTTCACTTGTGCTACTTTCAAACACTCTCTTGTTGGATAACAAACACCATTCATTGTGTAGGGCTACAAGAGCACCCTCAAGCCGGAGTAAACAAGCTCCACAACATCCGGAGTTCATATTAAAGTAACCTCTAGAGTGCATAATAGACCGTTGCAATTTAGACCGAGTACTAACATAGCATACACATTGTCACCAATAGCTATGAAAGGGGGAATAGATCGCATCAATACTATCATAGTAATAGTTAACTTCATAATCTACAAGAGATTACAATCATAACCTACGCCAAGTACTACATGATGCACACACTGTCACCTTTACATCATGGAGGAGGAATAGACTACTTTAATAACATCACTAGAGTAGCACATAGATTAATAGTGATACAAAGCTCATGATCACATAAAGATCACACCATGGGAGAGAGAGATGAACCACATAGCTACCGGTAGAGCCCTTAGCCTCGGGGGAGAACTACTCTCTCCTCATCATGGGAGAGAGCAACGGCAATGAAGATGGCGGTGGTGTCGATGGAGACGACTCCGGGGGCAATTCCCCATCCCGACGGCGTGCCGGAACAGAGATTCTGTCCCCCGAAACTTGTCTTCGCGATGGCGGCGGCTACGGAACTCTTCGTGGAATATCGTCGAACGCTCTAGGGTTTTCACATCTGGGAGCATATATAGGCAAAGGGGCGATGTCGGTGGAGTCCCGAGGTGGGGTCCTCACCTGGTGGCGCGGCCAAGGGGTGGCACGCGCCCCCCTAGGGTGTGGGCTCCTCGCGGCCCCCCTTCGTCCCTCCTTCGGACTCCGTGAAGCCCCTGCAAAAATAGGAACGTGGCCTTTTGTTTCGTCCAATTCCGAGAATATCTCCTGTGTAGGATTTCTGAAACCAAAAACAGCAGAAAACAGGAACTGGCGCTTCGGCATCTTGTTAATAGGTTAGTACCGGAAAATGCCATAATATGATATAAAGTGCATATAAAACATGTAGATATTGTCATAAAACTAGCATGGAACATAAGAAATTATAGATACGTTTGAGATGTATCAAGCTCTTTTTAAGCTTATCAGCAAGATCCGCCATCTCTTGAGCATGTTTCTCCAAGAGTTCCTTCCTCTTTGTAGTTTCCTTCTCGGAGGATTCTTTCAGGAAGTTCTTGAGAGACTCATTCTTAGCCTCCAAAACTTGGATCTTGGCGGAAAGGGCGTCGATGGAGGGGCGCTTGGCAATTTCTTCTGTAAGGCGGAAATCCATACAATTATACACTGCTTATTCATGATAAGACACGCGAGCAATCAGGAGTTCTTACCTTCGTAATTTTTTACGCGGGTCTGCAGGAGTGATAAAGCTTTCTGGCCATTCGCGGCGTTCTGGCGCAGCCCTTCAATCTCTATCATTTGTTCCAGCACATGGACGCGCAGATCTTCGTGCAGTTTCCGCGTGTTCTGAGAATCAGGCAGTAGTTAGCCGGAAATTCAAAATTCTGGGGGTTGGCGAGATTGAGAAAATTCTAAATTTTCGCTAAGGTGTGCATTTAAAAGCATTGGCTCACACATGTTACTCGGAAAAATTTCCAACCCAATGCTTGGGGGCTAGTGTTACCTGGTGCACGTTCTTGTGCTTGGCGAAGAAAATCTTGAGACCACTTTCTAGGTCGTTCAGTTCTTGCTCCTCCGTGTTCGCAGGTGATACGTCCAAAACGTATCTACTTTCCCGAACACTTTTGCTATTGTCTTGCCTCTAATTTGTGTATTTTGGATACAACTAACACGGACTAATGCTGTTTTCAGCAGAATTGCCCTGGTGTCTTATTTTTGTGCAGAAACTCAACTTTCAAGAAAATCCCCGGGAATAATTGCAATGGGCCTATTTTCACAGAAGATTGATGGAGCCAGAAGACGAGATGGAGGGGGGCCACGAGGGGCCCACCCCACAAGGCGGCGCGGTGGGCCCCTGGGTCGCGCCGCCCTATGGTGGCGACGCCTTGGGCAGCCCCCGACGCTCCCCTCTGGACTACTTAAGGGTTTCGACCTAAAAACGCACGGGAGTTCGACCAATCTGCCAGAAGACATCCAGAACTCCGTCGCCATCGCGAAACTCCGTCTCGGGACCAGAAACTCCGTTCTGGCACCCTGCCGGGACGGGGAATTGGAGGAGATCATTGCCATCATCACTACCGACGCCTCTCCATCGACCATCCATGTTTCCCCCATCCATGTGTGAGTAATTCCCCCGATGTAGGCTGAAGGGGATGGTAGGGATTGGATGAGATTGTGTAAGGGTATTTCACCGTTATCCATTATTTTGGTAACGATGACACCGTGCTAAAGTATTTGGCCTAATATGTTTATAAGGATAATCTCAGGTATTAGGCAATGAGGCGTAAATGGTGTATCAAAGGAACAAGAAGGCTAAAGGAGACCCCCATTTCAACAACAATCAAAAAGGGGTTACAGGAGAAATCCGGTCACCAGCCCGGTCCAACCGGGCCAGCAACCGGCCAGTCCGGCATGCTGGCCGGTCAACCGGTCGGAAACCGGGCTCCAAAGGAGGAACCAGCAGGTCCGGTTTGCGCCCGGTCAACCGGGCTCCTGACCGGCGGGTCCGGCACTCCGTCCGGTCGACCGGTCGGAAACCGGGCAGCAACCGGGCACCAACCGGAGAAGCGCCAGGACGACGCAAAGGAGCTCCGGTCACCAGTCCGGTCTGACCGGCCTCACGACCGGGCTGTCCGGTCTGTGGTCCGGTCTGACCGGGTTTGTCGGGAAGAATGCTGAGGTGGCAAGTGGCAACGGCCGGATTTTGAAGAACACTATAAATACCCCTTCTTCTACCTTGGAAGGGTTAGGCAACATACTATAAGCTGTTCTTGAGCTCTCTCTCTCTTACTCCATTGCTAGAAACACCAAAAGCCTCGGATCTCCCTCCTCCTCCACCCAAACTCAAATCCCTCCGGGAATCATTAGAGGAGGACCCGATCTACCGTTCTACCAAGCCAAATCTCATTCCCCCTTGTATTCATTGAGAAGCTTGCTTCCTAGGGTTCCTTGGAAACCCTAGGTGGGCAAGAGGAGTCCGGAAGCATCCGGACTGTGGATTTGCTCCGGGCAAGATTGTGAAGGTTTGGAGGCTACCTCAAAGTCTACCACAAGTGAGTGAGCTATTCCTTCGTGGGATAGGCTCCGGAGAATAGGGTGAGCCTTCGTGGCGCGGGGAATCCTTCGTGGGACCTCCACTCCTCCAAACGTGACGTACCTTGTTGCAAAGCAAGGGAACACGGGAATACATCCTCGTCTCCGCGTGCTATCGGTTATCTCTAACCGAACTCCTTACTTGTGATTTAAGCTGCCTGTGAGAGCCTTCGTGCTTGAGTTAGTTGTATCCTCATATAGGTTGCTTCACCTAGTTTGCATTAGGCTCACCTTTATATTCCGCAAAGCCTAATATTGCAAAGAAAGAATTAAAATCTGTAGAAACCTATTCACCCCCCCTCTAGGTTTACCATCTCTATACTTTCAATTGGTATCAGAGCCTGGACTCTTATTAAGGGCTTCACCGCCTTAAGAGTGAGATGGATAAACTCTTCGAGGGTCTAGATGACGACTCTAACCTTTCGGTTAAAGACATGAAATCTAGACTCTTGGCATATGATGCCGAGAAGAAGAAAAAGGAGGATGAGCTACAAAAACAAATGACATAAATGACTGCCATGCTTAAGAACTTAACTGCCGGTGGAACTTCTAGTGGGGCCTCGGCCTCTAAGGAAACCTACCATGACGTTAACCATGACTATCCCAGAAACACTTCACCCATGCCTCATATAAACCATAGTGGGACCGTTCCCCATTACGATGGAACTCACTTTTCACATTGGAAATCTGCTATGGAATCTCATATTCGCGAGTCGCGGTGTGGAGCTATGGGAGCTCATTGTTCATGGACATCGGGAGCCACAAGATCCTACTCGGTTGACCTCCACCGAGTTCTACAACCATCAACTCAATGCATCCGCACGTGACAAGATTAGAAGTGGCATCAACCGCAAGCTTCTTGATCAAGTCGATGACATTGTCTCCGCTAAAGAGTTGTGGGATCGGATCGTAGTACTCCAAGAGGGAACCGATTTGATCCAATCAGCTCTTTATGAGACCGCAAAGCAAGAGGCCCACCAGTTCATGATTCGAGATGGAGAATCCGTATCCGATGCCTATGCTAGGCTTGGTGCTCTGAAAGTAAGGGTCAAGGGACTTGGTGCTGAGAAGTACATTGACGGCTTCGAGATGAACGAAGCCTTCATAAAATCCAAGGTCATTGCTATGATTGCCGTCAAACAAGAAGACACCAACCTTGCACTCAACTTGCAAATCATGACCAAGAGTGCCGATCTCAACTCCGATGATCTAGTCTCCTATGTGGCCGCCAATGAAAGCATGGCCAAAGCCGGAAAAGAGGCTCAAGGCAATGAACCGTGTTGATGAAGCCTCACACAACCATGAAGCGTCACACAACCTTGCTCTCAAAGCTAGAGCCGACCATGAAAGCAAAGAAGACTATGAAATTGAAGAAGAAGAAGAGATGACTTCAACTAGTGACATGGCTACCGACTTTGCTTTCTTTGCCAAGAAATACAAGGCAAAGTTTCCAATGCTCCTCAATGACAAGAAGAAGAAGAGAACTTGCTACAATTGTGATGAAGATAGCCACTTTGCAAATGAGTGTCCTTATGAGAAAAGGGTAGACAAGCCAAGATTCATCAAAGGGGTCAAGCCAAGATTGAAGCCAAACCCAATCAACGATCGATTCAAGAAGAACAAGGGAAGACCTTTTGTTGGAGCCGAGTACTTGTCCGATGATGAAGATGAAGATGAGGAGAAGGAGGTCGGGGTGGCCGGTTTGGCTTTCTCCAAGCCCGGGTCACTCTTCACATATGACTACTCCAAGGACTACTCCACGGAGAATGATGTTGGTTCCTCCTTCATGGCAAGAATCACTCAAGATGATGACTCCGATGACTCTTCCTCCTCTACAATCGTTGGTTCTTGTCTTATGGCAAGGGAAACCAAGGTAATGGAATCTCCACCTTCCCTATCTAGTGTTCTTGATGATGAAAATGAAAATCAAGATGAACTAATTGTGCTTAAGGAACTTTACAATGTTAGATGCACCCTTCGTGGTGATGCTCTTGTCAAGTTTGATTTCTTGATGGACTCTCTCAAAGAAAAGGACGAGTCCATTGAGGAATTAGAATATCAATTGGATGAAAAGGAACGGAGATTCAATCTCCTAAGACAAGAGCTAAAAACCGAAAGGTGCATATCTCAAGGCCTTAAGCAACAAATTGAAACCTATGAACTTGATAAAGTTAAGGACCTACAAACTATTGATAGGGCTCAATCTTTGACTCAAGTGCTCCATACCTCAAAAGAGGAACTTGAAGTTGCTCATGCTTCTCTCACTAGGGATCTTGACCACCTTGAAAGAGCTAACAAGCTTGTAAAGGATGAGCTCAAGAAACTTGGAGAGAACCATGACCTACTCCAAGAAACCTACATGAAAGCACTTGAATCAATGAAGGATCCCATTGTTGTTGAAAAGCATGCTAGTCCCCCTACATCTTTTACTAGTGAGCATGCTAAGCTTGTTGAGGAATATGTTCGTTTACAAGAGGAACTCTCTTTGCATGTTGAGACCAATGCATATCTTGAATCCTTGGTGACTAAATATGGTCTCGACTATCATCCTAATGAATCCTCTTGTGAGCATGCATCTATTCTTGAGGAAAATGTTAGGTTAACAAAGGAACTTGGAAAGTTCACCACCGCCAAGAACAAGATGGGATTGGATGACCTCTTGAGTAAGCAAAGGTCAAACAATCAAAAGTATGGACTTGGATATGTTCCCAAGTCCCACAAGAAGAACAACTACAAGAAGGAGAAACCCGCTCAAGATAAGAACAAGAAGGTCACTAACAATGGCAAAGCCTCAAAGGGCAAAGCCACTAGTGGTGACCGCACGGGGCCAAACGATCACTATGCATTATTTGTTGATTATTATGGTGATGTCTATGCTAACTATGTTGGCCCTCCTAATGGCTATGCTTATAGAGAGTACTCAATTTGGGTACCAAAAGATATTGTTGCCATTGCAAAGGAACCCATTAATCGATGGGTTCCTAAATCCTCTACTTGATTTTGTAGGGTATTCCTCCGATGGTCCAAAATGGGTGTTTGATAGTGGATGCACCAATCATATGACCGGAGGAAAAGGTGTGCTTGATCAATTCATTGAAGATATCAACAAGAAGTCAAGCATTACCTTTGGTGACAACTCAAAGGGAAAGGTACTTGGGTATGGCAAGGTAGCAATCTCTAAGGACTTGTGTCTTGAGACGGTTATGCTTGTTGAACACCTTGGCTATAACTTACTTTCTATATATCATCTTGCCGATGCCGGTTACAATTCATATTTCACTAAATATTATGTGCAAGTCTTTAGGAGCGACAATCTCAAATTGGTCCTTGTTGGATATGTGGAGAACAACCTTTACGTGGTTGACCTCTCGAAAGAGAGCCCCTCCTTCTCCACATGTCTAATGGCGGCCAAGCATGACGAAGGTTGGTTGTGGCATCGCCGCCTTGGTCATGTTAACATGAGGAATCTTAAACAACTCCTAAAGGGTGAGCATATTGTGGGACTAACCGGCGTTTCTTTTGAGAAAGATCGTGTTTGTAGTGCATGTATAGCCGGAAAGCAACTCAAGAAGAAGCATCCCATCAAGAGTATTGTTTCCACATCTAGGCCTTTGGAGCTCCTTCATTTGGATCTCTTTGGGCCATCACATTATGATACTCTTTGTGGTGACCCTGCATACCACTGCATGTTGTAGTATGCCAGTCGTTGATATAACATTCACGAAGTACCATTCCGCAAATATTACATCCCTCAGAGTAGTACAACAGAACATAGCAGGGTCCATAACTCATTCACATAATATTACAATTAACATACACATGTCGTCTTGGAGCTCCTCTTGGGTCCTAAGAGGAATACTCCTGGGTTCGAGGTGAACCCAACTTAACTTACAATACCGAGTTTCATTAAACTAAACATTTATTTCATCGAGCAGCTAAATACTAAGAGTTCCGGCTGCTCGGTTACTACTACTAGCGGATATCCCTAGGCTTGTTCTCCTCCGGAAGCCTCTCCGGATCCGTAGATGATGAGGTAGTCTACGCCTTCAACTCCTCCTGAGAGGTCTGGTTCCTCGTAGCCGATGATCTTGGCTCCTTCATTGCTGTCGTAGTCCTCCTCCAGACGATTCAGACAATCTAAGCATGGGATTTAAGAGTGGTATGAGTACGAGCATACTCAACAAGTTCATTATAGATAAGAGGTGTTTAATGCACTAGCTACGATATTAGACCAGAAAGTCTAATACCAAATGCAAGTTTTGATAAACATTTCTTCAAGAGATTGCTTTTATTTCAAAGAGCTATGTCCGTCAGCCTTCACCGGTTTACTAGAACTTCATGGAGCTCCTTTCCGGCCGCGTTCGCAGTTCCTCAATCCCGGAACAGGGAGTGACAGGTCACGATTCTTTACACTCGCGAGAGGTGTGTTGCTTTACCCATAAGAGATCTTAACCTTGGTGCCAACCGGGTAGCTTTCCCGTCCACACTTCCTTCGGTGTGAGGCCCGGTATAAGGTCTAGCCAATCATGTTCCTCCGCTACCTCGAACACCCACCCTTTGTTGCATGCCCCGACCCTGGGTCCACGTCGGTCCCATTATTCCTGTAGATTTCAAGGTGGACCCCGACCACGACAACGATGCTCGGGCTCTACCATACACTCCTACGCCGGTAGCTGCAACCCATCCTAGACCGCAATACCGTGGGGACTTAGGACTCCCCAGCCCTCACCATCTTGCTCCTTCGGGCGACAAGTGTACTACGGACTATGCCGTGGGGACTTAGGACTCCCCGGCCTCACCAGCTTGCCCCCTTGGATTACAAGTGTACTACGGTAAAGCGCATCCGTTGATGAACGAGAGGTGGAAACACTTTTGACTACTCCGTCCCACTCCGGATCTTATGGTTAACACGGGTATTACGGCACAAGAATCACTCGGCGACATTTGTTGTTTAATCCTAGATGGATATTAACCCTTGCAATGGAACCTCCACCATATCAACACAATCCATGGTTCCATTGCCCACCACATAGTCATATTCATAGTTATGAAAGTAGTGGTTTTGGTTTTTATGCAATAGTGATAACCATAATACTTTGCAAGTAATTTGCTAGAAATACTCAAATGACATGAGCAAGTGATGAACTTGCTCGAACACTGCAAAGTTTTGCAGTTGGAAGGTATGGACTGACCCTTGTCCTCTGGTTCTGAAAAATAGCATCATTGTCCGATAAGGGAAATGGTTAAAGAAGCAATTATGCATGATTCCATTTTTAGGGTTTGTTCCCCCCTTCCGATGTCGTGATTATTTCATGTAAGAGGTTGATACTAAGAATAATTTGAGGATACTTGATTTAAAGTAAAATACAACCTTGAAATGTTGTCAAGGTGTTTTTAAAGTCCAAATGCATTAGTGGACTTATTTTCATTAAAGAAAATTAGGTGTGTGATTTAAATGATTATTTAAATCATCAAAATAGGACTTATTCTAATTGTCTTCAAAAATTCTCTTTGATATTTTATTTGGGTAGAGAATTTTATGCTGATTAATTTTCATATTTTTACTTATTGTTTTAGAGCTGTATTTTATTTTATAAAATTCTTGGAAATTCTCATTTAAATGGGTATTTTGGAAATGTCCAAAATACCCCTCGGACCCACCTGTCAGGCGGTCGAGCTGGTTAGGTTGGACCAGCCCAGTGGGCTCGGTCCAACCGACCCAGTCGCTTCGTCGTCCTCCACCCCGTAACCCTAATTCCCCTTTCGGGCTCCCGCGACACCGAAATCGCCTCCGCCGTCGCCGCCCTGCTCCGGCCGCCTCCGGCCATCATCGGCGACGATCTGGTGCGGATCTGGACCGTCTCTCGACGGTGGACATGGTGGTCCACGTCGATTTGACGCCCGCGTCCACCACGACTCTTCCCCAACGCATCTGCGCCTCGGCCGCACGGATCCGTAAAGATCTGCCGTTCGTCGGCGTCCCTGGCGCCGTGGTGATGCCGTGGAGATGCTGGCGTTGCGGTGATGTGGCGACCAGGCTTGGCTTGGCCTGGCTCCGCCGTCGCCGGGCGTGTGCCGCCGAGCCGCCACGGTCGTGCTCATCTGCTTCGCCTGTAAGTTTCTCCTCCTCTTTCCCCTTCCTCTATGCCATGCTCTAGTTACAAGCATGCCTCTCCTCATGGAGATACTGGCACTGCCGTGCTGCTGTTGCTTCTGCGCCCCTGTGTGCCTTGTGCCAAGCCAGCCCTAGTGCTGTGCTAGCCTCTTGCTATGCGTATGCTTTCGCTGCTGTGCAATTTCCATGGATTCACGGCTGCTGTGCTATGCTATTGTGCTCTGTAGCTTGCTCGTTGCAATTCATGAACTCTTGCTCATGAGCATACTCGTGATGCTTTGCTTTATTCATTTGTTACTGCTCGCTGCTATCTTGCTCCCGACTCTCCCGTGTGAGCAATTACTACTCCCCGGCTTGATCATGGTGCATGATCCTTGCCTTTGGCAAATGCCGGTGCTCCCGGTGTGCTATCTACTGTGCTATAATTCATGATTATGCTCAATTGAGCCTAACTCGTTGCACTAACAACTCCATCACTTGATGGAGTGCTTCGGATAATATTACAAAGCTCTATTTACTTATCTCGTGATGCAATTGTTCAATTATTTGATTAATTTATTTATCCGGGCCTTGTGATGATACTATGCTTGGCTATAGTGATCTGTAGCAAAAGTAAGTGATGCTTGGATGATCAATTGGTCATTACTTGCTTGTGAGCAAGTGTGTGCTTCTCTCTGTGACTCACTGGTGTTCACCAGTGCTGTTTGTGCTTCATACAGGCTTATCCTGGTGTGTACTGTGGTTGGCTTAAGCAACTGCTGTTGTTCGGCGATGATCCATTGGATCACCGCAAAGCCTCGGTGCTTTGATTTGTTTGTTTAGTTCACTTATCCGTATTTGCCCGAATTATACTGAAGTGGATAAGTGATGTGAGCTGCTTTGCGGTTGTGATCATCCAATTAATTATGACAGGGCTAGATGGATGCCAACACTCGGCTGTGTACCCTAGCCCTCTATCGAATCCAAATGGATAATGATGTGTGGGTTCTTGTGCTTGGCTGTAGGTTGAGGTAGCCCCGGCAAGCATCGTGATGTTGTCAAGGGTAGCTCCCTTCTTCGTGGCTTACTCTAGTTGGTAATTGCTTGCTGGATTTGGGAAATACTTTCTCTGGAAGAATCCTTGTGG
>NC_061508.1:133131405-133387007 GCF_022539505.1 Lolium rigidum
GTGCATTACATTCATGCATAGAAAATCTGGGGAATTTTCGCGCTTTAAAGTAAAACTGTCACAGTAACTGAAGTTTCACTTGACCTTGGTGGAATTGAAGTAGCTCATCAAGTCAAGTGCTATAAACCTCAGTGTGACCTTTGTTAAAACCTGTTTTGGGTAGAGATGATTTGATCTAAGGGGTTAGATCAAATGGAATCAACACCAACACAAACTTATCATTAAACCCTAGAGATAGGAGAAGCCTATAACCATCAAATAGATAATAATCAAACTCTAAGTTATTAACACTTAAAAGTTAAGAAACTACACTTGGGGTATAATTGAATTCACTTTAAAATTAATTACCAAATATGGTAAAACACAAGGACCTAAGTGCATAAAAGCCCCACATTCTTATTTTAAGCATAACTATTTAAATATGTGGAATATCACAAAACTAAATTCATTTACATTACGAATTATAGTTCAAACTATTTGAATAAAATAAACTATGAGTACTTTGAAACTCATATGATCATGCCTTGGTGAAATCAAATATCATCATTCAAAATTGGGGTATAATCCTTATCTTTGACATTTTGATCCCAATAATGATATAAATACCACCACATATGATATAGTGACTCAACCACAAGCATAAAATCATTCACAAGTTATTTAGTAACAAAAGCCACTTGGCTATCCAAAAATAAATCACATGAGAGGATAATCTCAATGCCACATAGGATGAAAATATCTACATAGCTTGAATCCTAAGCTATGCCACCTCATGCTTAAAGGATTGCTATGGATGAGAGCATGACAACCAAGCACCTTACTCATCAAATTAAAGCAAGAGTCATCCACCCATGTGTCATGATATTAGAGCATGCCCAAGCCTATAAAAGGAACCCTCTACCTCATTCATCTCATCATCTTGCACCATGATGCAAGAAGACCAACACATTGAGCCACTCCATAAAATAGTTAGGATCAAGATGAAGCAGCTAGGAGGTGGAGGCATGCCACAAGATGCAGGTTTATCGAATTCCTAAAGAACAAGCTACGGAAGATAGCAAGGTAGAAATTCTAAGGAAGACCACATATATAGATAATCACATCATCATTCCTAGAGTAGAACCTTAGATTATAATCCAAGTCCTTGTGGAGTGGGAGGGGTAATTGGTAAAACCATATCTAAATATTTCTAGTAATAACTTAGGAAGCCAAACCTTGATCATTATAAATTGTGTAGTGATCATAAACCCTAAGAACTTGAAGTAGAAGATATAAGCTCATAAGTAAAGCTTAGAGTTAAAGCCTATAATATATATGGTGAGAAACCATTCATCATTATCACCAAAGTTAACTATAAAAAGAATTATAGCTACTTTAGTTACTTTAACAATAGATTAAGAATATAAAAGAAATCTATTGGTATAAGATAAAACCAATTCTCAAGTCCTTAGTAACTAAAGGAGAACCTCAACTATTAAGCAAGTAACCACCTTATCATGGTTAGGGGAGATTAAACCCTAGCATATGCAATATGGTGTCATCCCATCCCTACAAACTAAAATGATATCTCAACCCTAGTTTATCACTATGGTGATTATAATTTAAACCCATGCCATAATTAAGATTCAAGTCAATAGCCATTAGGTAAATATCATTAGAACCCTAATGGTTCATTAATTAAATCCAATGTTCAATTATAAAACATAAGAGTCACCTAATGCTAAGTCCTATAATTAAACTATGTGTGGTGATCAACCACATATCATTGTAATTAAAGATCAAACCATGATGAGAGTAGAATTACTCTAGGCAAATCAAAGTGTTAATAGATCATAGCACTAATGCTAACCTGAACATTGGGATTATCATCCAACCCTACAAAACCTTAATCAATAATGTTGCCCACATGAACTAACATGCAAGTGATTAATTTGTCAAATAGAAAACCAAGCACTAATAATAATCTATGAGATACTTTGAGTTAACAAATATTAACTCCAAACATTCCAAAAGTTTTAGTATCTATAATGGAAAAGGAAATTTAAATAAGAATAATAAACTCATGTCCAATTAGCTATTTTATTAAATTTAATCTAATATAATAATACTTTATACAAATAAGAAAGTGATGACAATAGATCCTTGTACTACATGCTCATTGAAATACCACAATTGATGAACACCTGCCAAAAATAATAGAATTCAAATATGAGTCCAATTTGGTAAATTATAAAACAAGAAATAAAAAGAAGAAAAAGAAGAGAGAAAAAACCACCTGAACCTTACACTCGGCCGACCACAGCCCACCTCGGCAGCCCAGACCTTAAGCCCACCAACACGGCCCAACGCCAACCCACTTACCCCTTCGTTAAAAAAACGGGAGGCGTCGTCCTCATCCTCTCCGCATGAGTCGGAGGCCACCGCGAAGCCGTGCGTCGCTTCTCCTCGCGCCGGCGCGCCTCCTCCTTCACTCGATGGCGTGACGAGGCACGCACTCCGACGCCGTATAAAGCCTAGCAACGAACACCGAACCCCGAGTTCCTCCCCCTCTCGCTCAAATTTCGTCCCCAAACCGAAACCCTAGCCGCACCACTTCACCATTATCGCCGGCGAAGGAAGCCTTCCCGAGCCTTGGCGTGGTCACCATCGTCACCATCACCCTCTGACTTGTTCAGCCCACGCCAGGAATTGAGCCAAATCGCGTCCCGCACATCGCCAATCGAGCTCAGCATATCCGACGGCCGGAGGTGCCGAATTCCGGCGAACTCGAGCTCACCCCCGGTCTCGCCGCCATGCTCATCGTGACTCGGGTGAGTCTCCGATGCCTCATAGCGCCTCCTAGCTCGCTCGATTACGCTCTAACTCAGTGCCGCGCGTCGTTAGCCCGTGAGCGCCGCCGCCGCGCCTCGCCGTCGATCTTGCTCCGATGACCTATTCGGAGCGGCGCCGCCACCATAATGCTCACTCGTCGACGCGCTCGAGTCGAATAGGCATAATGGTGCGCGCTTCGGGAGTAGCCAAACTCCGGCGATCATCGCCACGACGCCGGCCACCGTGCTCAGTTGCCACGTGGGCAATTATGACCACATCGAAGCATGCGTGGCAGTGACGTGGATGTTGGCCCACTGGCCGCTGACTACGTGGGTAACTTAGTCTCGGGTAGATTGTAGTATTAACCGTTTAGAATTTAAATCCAGTGAAATTACCGCAACTTCAAATGAATTATAGAAAAATCATATTAACTCAGAAAAATAAAAAATAAGACATCAAAATTCTTATAAAAGTAAATTCTATTCAATAAAATATAATATGAAATTTTTATTTTTAATAAAAATTTAATTGTTTAATACTTGTTATTTAAAGCCTTTAGTTTTAATTCTAAATTTAATTAAAATTCAATAATTAGGAGAAAGGTATAAAATAAATAAATAAAATCAGTAAAGTAAATAAGGAAAACATTAAAATTAATTTTCCTTTACTATTAACTTATTAAATTATTATCGAAGGATTTAAACCCTAATTAATAATTATCTTAATTATTAATTATTTAAAAATAATAAAATGCCAAATCCAATATTAATTTTATTTCAAAGTTATTAATAACTTCAACCTTATAAGTGAAGTTATTAATTCAAGAACTTTAATGGTATTTAGAAAACCCTAATTTCATAAGTAATAGAACCAGGAAACTCATAATTTCATGTGGGACCCTAAAACCCTAATACCATTAGGCAACCTAGCTCCATTTATTCATATGAACCCTAATTTGCTTCTAATCTAAAACCTAGATTAGAACATGTGAGCATGGTACTTTATTAGTCAAGTCATAGATCCATCATCTAGCAACTAAAAGACATACCTCATGTCCACATAAAAGGTAGAACCCTATCACTACTAATTAGCATTCCATGTGTTCATCCTCATCGGACCTAAATAATCAAGTAGGGTCAACCAAGTGTAAACCCTGGATCCTATTACCAAAGCCCTCATCCTTAGTTCATTCTTATTTAGCATCACACCATTGTGATGAACCCTAATAGCAACCACACCTACTATTTTACATTACATAACCCATGCTCCACTAAAACCTACTAGTGTGAGATAATTATGAACCATCCTATTTAGAAACCAAACATTCTTTACTTAGTGAATCCAAAGGTAAACCTTAGGCAACCACAACCTTAATTGTAATACTTCTTATTACTTAAGAAGTATGTTCTTCAAAAGTTATTCTTTTGAAGAAAATAAGGAATCATCATCCACCCTATCTAACAGGAT
Organism: Lolium rigidum; assembly: GCF_022539505.1. Taxonomy (NCBI): domain Eukaryota; kingdom Viridiplantae; phylum Streptophyta; class Magnoliopsida; order Poales; family Poaceae; genus Lolium; species Lolium rigidum. The sequence goes on from NC_061508.1 coordinate 133,135,684, forward strand.
CTATAAACCCTAGCCAATTATCACCAATAAGGTATACCACCTTGATAGCAACTATTGGTAATTAGGATGCCTAGGCTTAACTCAAACTTACAAGCCCTAGGTGTTGATGAATCCAACATTGTTGGGATCCATCTAATACTTACTCCAACAACTACATGAAACCATAGTCAACCATAGAACCCCCAACTTAATTATCATACTTGTCCTTTATTAAAGAATATGTTCTTCAAAAGTTATTCTTTTGAAGTATATAATAATCAATCATTAACCATGACATATAGTGCTAAAACCAACCACTATTCATTACATGTTAGGATTTTACCAAATGTTATCGTTGTGTGCTATTAATGCTATTATTATGATATATGTTTAGGATACCATGTAACCACACCTGAATAAGAACCTTGTATGAGAATCATTCTAAAAGTGCAACACACCCGAAACTAATCATTACCACTCACTAATCCTAAATCATCGGGGTTAGGTCACGCTTAGAGCGATTGCATCTCATACTTATGCATTATTGCATCCTTGCCAATCTTTTAAACATCGTCCTTACCGGACGATGATGCTATTTCAGAATTTGGAGTTATTGCGTATCGAAGACCTTGCCTCGCATAATCTTGCAGTCAAGAAAGGCAAGTTCATCACTTGCTCATGTCATTTGAGTATTTCTATCAAATTACTTGCAAAGTACTATGATTATCACTATTGCATAAAAATCAAAACCACTACTTTCATAACTATGAATATGACTATGTGGTGGGCAATGGAACCATGGATTGTGTTGATATGGTGGAGGTTCCATTGCACGGGCTAATATCCATCTAGGATTAAACAACAAATGTCGCCAGTGATTCTTGTGCCGTAATATCCGTGTTAACCATAAGATCCGGAGTGGGACGGAGTAGTCAAAAGTGTTTCCACCTCTCGTACATCAACGGATGCGCTTACCGTAGACACTTCGACCCGGAGGTTGGGCAAGCGGTGGGGGTGGGGATCCCATTCTAATTCCCCACGGTAAGTGGTCTATGATGGGTTGCAGCTACCGGCGAAGGAGTTTGGTTAACGAGTCCCAAACTGTTGTCGTGGTCGGGGTCCATCCTTAATTGGTGTAAGAGGACCGACGAGGACCCAGGGTCGGGGTATGCAACAAAGGGTGGGTGTTCGAGGTAGCGGAGGAACATGATTGGCTAGACCTTATACCGGGCCTCACACCAAAGGAAGTGTGGACGGGAACAATTGCCCGGTTGGCACCAAGGTTAAGATCTCTTATGGGTAAAGCAACACACCTCCGCAGAGTGTAAAGAACCGTGACCTGTCACTCCCTCGTTCCGGGATATGGAACTGCGAACGCTGCCGGAAAGGAGCTCCATGAAGTTCTAGTAAACCGGTGAAGGCCGACGGACATAGTTCTTCCGAATAAAAGCAATCTTTTGAAGAAATGATTATGAAAACTTGCATTGGTATTAGACTTTCTCGGTCTAATGCCGTAGTTAGTGCATTAAACACCTCTTTCCTATAATGAACTTGTTGAGTACGCTCGTACTCATCCCACTCTTAAATCCCCTGCTTAGATATGGAGGCATCGAAGGAGGATCTACAGGTGCAACTCAAAGGCCGAGGAGTCAACAACTACTTCAAGAGACAAGAACCCCGTCGATGGAGTCGAGATATCACATCCAACGAGGAGAAAACATAGTTTAGCCATAGAAGGGAACTAGCTCCCTAAACCTAGCTCCTATTTAGCTAGAATCTATTCATAGCCTCTATAGCTAGTTAAACACTCTACAAATAGAGTTCGTGATAAGATTAGACTACGAGTCGTTCTTCTAGAGTTTATTTGCAGTTTTATCTCATTGTAAAGTAGGAGGTTGTGACGATCTTATGTATCAGAGTCAATGTTGTAATTCTATAGACATACCTTGGACCCGCATATGTTTCTGTTGTACCACTCTGAGCGATATAATACTAGTGGAACAGTGTTTCATTGGTGTTATATCAGACTTGCATACTACACCATGCGGTGGTATGCCGGGTCACCACAGCTTGGTATCGAGCAAATGCTTTGACCCTAGGATTTAAACCCTTTAAAGGAGACCTATAGGATTGGTAGTGTCTATAGGAAGTTGTCCTAGGTAAACCAAATACTTCTTATGACTTGAGATGGATATTCACTTGAGAATAATCCTGACACACTTGAGTCAACATTTCCTACTTATCCTTCCTAAGTGAAGTTAGTTAGCTAATCCAAAACATGTAGCACATCAATAAGTCCTTAAAACAATAGATGAGTAGATCACAGTTGGTATACAATACATGGTAGTCCAAAGAGAGGATACAACCATAAGGAAGCTATCCTATTGGAAGATGTGTACCAACATATGTTATGATTAAGTAAGAATTATCCAGACTCGTAATAGGAGTAATATTAAGTGATAAAGATAAGTATATAAGGAAGATATTCTGATAGAAGGTGTATACCAAGACAAGTAATGGGTAAGTAAAAATTTATTTAGACATATGAAACAATTGATAGTAAGTGATAACTATGAGTCATATGAGGTAGTATAGACCATGATGAGTCAATCATGGGAAATAAGGAAGAGTGATAGGAATAATATATGTCTACTTACATGGTAGAGTAGCTAATCATATATGATTCACCTGAGAATCATTATGTGATGGACTAGAATATCATAAATACTTAGGAGGAGTTTGATAAGAAGTTAGACGCGAAACAATAGAGTAAGATTTGTGTTCCAAAACCATGGGAACTGTGTCCAGTACATCAGAACCCTAGTTATATGGTAAGAACATATGGAAGTATATGAGCTATATTTCCATAGTTATGTGTTTAGAGTAGCAATGTTAGAACCTAGACATATCATGTGAGATAGTCCTCAATAAAATGGAAGCCAAGTTAGTACTTCCAAAGAAAATTAGGTTAATCACAACTATCCTAGACCACTTTGTTTCAAGTTTATCTCATTGCAAATGTGCAATTAAGGTAAAGGTTGAGACAAATAGTAGAATTCCCTATATTCGTGCTAAGTATCACGATATAAACCTATCTTATGTGGTGTTATATACTACACATTTGAGCCTGATGTTTAGAGATGTCTTACTCAACTATTATATTCAGGCTTATGATGGTGTGTATTATATGCACAAAGCTGAATCTTCTTGGATTTTATTGGATTTTCATTGTTTGACTAGATCCATACATAAAGTTTGACTTTGATATGCAAATGCATGTTGCAATATCAAGTTTTTACTTAATGCTATAGATCTAGAGGGTAATGGTATTCGTGTGAGGAAGTGACGAATTCTGGAAGATTCTGAAGACTAGATGAAGGTTCATTAGAAAAAGGAAACAAAGTTGTGGGAAGCAACCACAATACTCTGAAGGAAGTGCCAATCAACATTCATGCTTTACCTCAATAGAGGAGTACTTTAGTACATTAGAAGCATGAAGGTGAAAAATATGATGCCTATGGAGAAGTAGAAGTAGAACCATAGTCATTATAGAAGAGGGAATGCATGGGAAATCACTTCGAATACTATAATCATAGTGTTAGCTAGTGGTTTTCTTGCAACAATAAACCCTCGAAGAAAGGAAGATAACCTATGAAACTATAGCAGATATAATAAGACTATAGTTGATATTAGAAGATCACAATTGGTATAGGATCAAAACTGCGAGATAAAGTAGAAGATGTCTCGTCCAGTTGATCAGAACCTATAATAGAATCCATTTTTAGATATCAAATAGCCACAGTTGGTATAATAACCACAGCTGATATCAGTTGGTATTACAAATAGTCCACGATTTAATTATTTGCAACAAAAGTTTGTGAACAAATAAAGATCTTGTCAGCCAAATAGCTAGATCTATAATCATTTAGTTGAAGGATTCACATTGGATGTCCACAATTGAGTGGATACACCACAAGGATTCTTCACAAGACCTTAGAAGAATATAAACCATAAGCTACACCTAGACCAATATTCTAACCATCAATCCAATGGTTGGAATAAAAGGAGTTGAAGACCATAAGAAAACTCTAAGGGGTAGAGTAAAGATTGAGTTGGATGTACAATAACTCAATATTTTGAGCAAGATAGATGAAGAAGGTCTGAACTGAGAGGTAGTTTGATCTTATTTTCATAAGATTATTGAACAATACTTTCAGAAGAATGTCAGACCAGAAGCCGAGATTTATACCTCGAGGAAGTAAGAAGTGGACTATAACTTGAGAAGGTGAATAGTATTTACTCAGAAGTACGAAAGCTCAAGTACGTCAAGCATAAAGAAGTTGGACGAAGAAAACACCATAGACCAAATACAGCTCAAGAAGGCCAAAGACTGAAGTAGATTGACCATACCAAAACTAAAGTCTAATTAATAAAATAAAGAAATTATTGTAGTTTTGGTAGTAAGGGAAAACAAAGACCCATTTATCAATTAGGAGTATGTTATCAAACTAGTCCTCAGTTAAGACTAGCAGCACCAGAAGAAGTCTCAATCATTGAATCTTCAATGAGAAAGGAAACAAGCTTATAGAGTTGGAAGAAATCAAAGAATCAAAGTAAGAACCATGGTTCAGAGAAAACTCTAATGAATTCCAGGAAGAATCTGGACAAGGGTTATATTCAATTATATCTAGTGAGATCAATATGGAGTTCGAGAAAAGTTGTAGTCTATACAAGACAGATCCACACCCCGAAACGTGAGAGATTCCAAACTTCGAGGACGAAGTTTAGTTTAAGGGGTAGAGACTGTAATATCCCAGGATTTGGGGTTAGAAAATAGAGGAAACAGATGTGTGCATTGCATTCATGCATAGAAAATCCGGGGAATTTTCGCGCTTTAAAGTAAAACTGTCACAAGAATCGAAGTTTCACTTGACCTTGGTGGAATTGAAGTAGCTCATCAAGTCAAGTGCTATAAACCTGTGACTTTGTAAACCGTTGGGTGACGTCTTAGTTGATTAACAACACCTCTCTGATTTTGCTTGGTATGAGATGATCATAATGAATCTATAAAGGGAGTTTAAAGAAACTCAGAATATGGAATTCTTAACTACCCAACACAAGCTTATCATTAAACCCTAGAGATAGGAGAAGCCTATAACCATCCAATAGATAATAATCAAACTCTAAGTTATTAACACTTAAAAGTTAAGAAACTACACTTGGGGTATAATTGAATTCACTTTAAAATTAATTACCAAATATGGTAAAACACAAGGACCTAAGTGCATAAAAGCCCCACATTCTTATTTTAAGCATAACTATTTAAATATGTGGAATATCACAAAACTAAATTCATTTACATTACGAATTATAGTTCAAACTATTTGAATAAAATAAACTATGAGTACTTTGAAACTCATATGATCATGCCTTGGTGAAATCAAATATCATCATTCAAAATTGGGGTATAATCCTTATCTTTGACATTTTGATCCCAATAATGATATAAATACCACCACATATGATATAGTGACTCAACCACAAGCATAAAATCATTCACAAGTTATTTAGTAACAAAAGCCACTTGGCTATCCAAAAATAAATCACATGAGAGGATAATCTCAATGCCACATAGGATGAAAATATCTACATAGCTTGAATCCTAAGCTATGCCACCTCATGCTTAAAGGATTGCTATGGATGAGAGCATGACAACCAAGCACCTTACTCATCAAATTAAAGCAAGAGTCATCCACCCATGTGTCATGATATTAGAGCATGCCCAAGCCTATAAAAGGAACCCTCTACCTCATTCATCTCATCATCTTGCACCATGATGCAAGAAGACCAACACATTGAGCCACTCCATAAAATAGTTAGGATCAAGATGAAGCAGCTAGGAGGTGGAGGCATGCCACAAGATGCAGGTTTATCAGAATTCCTAAAGAACAAGCTACAGAAGATAGCAAGGTAGAAATTCTAAGGAAGACCACATATATAGATAATCACATCATCATTCCTAGAGTAGAACCTTAGATTATAATCCAAGTCCTTGTGGAGTGGGAGGGGTAATTGGTAAAACCATATCTAAATATTTCTAGTAATAACTTAGGAAGCCAAACCTTGATCATTATAAATTGTGTAGTGATCATAAACCCTAAGAACTTGAAGTAGAAGATATAAGCTCATAAGTAAAGCTTAGAGTTAAAGCCTATAATATATATGGTGAGAAACCATTCATCATTATCACCAAAGTTAACTATAAAAAGAATTATAGCTACTTTAGTTACTTTAACAATAGATTAAGAATATAAAAGAAATCTATTGGTATAAGATAAAACCAATTCTCAAGTCCTTAGTAACTAAAGGAGAACCTCAACTATTAAGCAAGTAACCACCTTATCATGGTTAGGGGAGATTAAACCCTAGCATATGCAATATGGTGTCATCCCATCCCTACAAACTAAAATGATATCTCAACCCTAGTTTATCACTATGGTGATTATAATTTAAACCCATGCCATAATTAAGATTCAAGTCAATAGCCATTAGGTAAATATCATTAGAACCCTAATGGTTCATTAATTAAATCCAATGTTCAATTATAAAACATAAGAGTCACCTAATGCTAAGTCCTATAATTAAACTATGTGTGGTGATCAACCACATATCATTGTAATTAAAGATCAAACCATGATGAGAGTAGAATTACTCTAGGCAAATCAAAGTGTTAATAGATCATAGCACTAATGCTAATGAACAGGGGATTATCATCCAACCTACAAAACCTTAATAAAATGTTGCCCACATGAACTAACATGCAAGTGATTAATTTGTCAAATAGAAACCAAGCACTAATAATAATCTATGAGATACTTTGAGTTAACAAAATTAACTCCAAACATTCCAAAAGTTTTGATCTATAAGGAAAAGGAAATTTAAATAAGAAAATAAACTCATGTCCATTAGCTATTTTATTAAATTTAATCTAATATAAAATACTTTCTACAAATAAGAAAGTGGTGAAATAGTTACTGTACTACATGCTCATTGAAATAACACAATTGAGACACCTGCCAAAAATAATAGAATTCAAATATGAGTCCAATTTGGTAAATTATAAAACAGAAATTAAAAAGAAGAAAAAGAAGAGAGAAGAAAAACCACCTGAACCTTACCTGGCCGCCACGAGCCCACCCTCGCGCAGCCCAGCTTAAGCCCACCAACACGGCCCAACGCCAACCCACTTACCCCTTCGTTAAAAAAAACGGGGAGGCGTCGTCCTCATCCTCTCCGAGAGCTGGAGGCCACCGCGAAGCCGTGCGTCGCTTCTCCCTCGCGCTGGCGCCTCCTCCTTCCTCGATGGTGTGACGAGGCACGCACTCCAGCGCCGTATAAATCCTAGCAACGAACACTGAACCGAGTTCCTCCCCTCTCTGCTCAAATTTCGTCCCCAAACCGAAACCCTGCCGCACCACTTCACCATTATCGCCGGCGAAGGAAGCCTTCCCGAGCCTTGGCGTGGTCACCATCGTCACCAGCACCCTCTTCTTGTTCAACCCACGCCAGGAATTGAGCCAAATCCTCCTGCACATCGCCAATCGAGCTCAGCATATCCGACGGCCGGAGGTGCCGATTCCGGCGAACTCGACCACCCCTGGTCTCGCCGCCATGCTCATCGTGCTCAGGGTGAGTCTCTGATGCTCAAGTGCCTCCTAGCTCGCTCGATTACGCTCTAACTCATGCCGCCGCGTCGGTAGTCCGCGAGCGCCGCCGCTCGGCCTCGCCGTCGATCTTGCTCCGATGACCTATTCGGAGCGGCGCCGCCACCATAATGCTCACCGTGACGCGCTGAGTCGAATAGGCATAATGGTGCGCGTTCGGGAGTAGCCAAACTCCGTCGATCATCGCCACAGTACGCCGGCCACCGTGCTCAATTGCCACGTGGGCAATTATGACCCAGTCAAGCATGCGTGGCAGGTGACGTGGATGTTGGCCCACTGGTCAGTGACTACGTGGGTAACTTAGCTGGGGTAGATCGTAGTATTAACCGTTTGAATTTAAATCCAGGAAATTACTGCAACTTCAAATAATTATAGAAAAATCATATTAACTCAGAAAAATAAAAAATAAGACATCAAAATTCTTATAAAAGTAAATTCTATTCAATAAAAATATAATATGAAATTTTTATTTTTAATAAAAATTTAATTGTTTAATACTTGTTATTTAAAGCCTTTAATTTTAATTCTAAATTCAGTTAAAATTCAATAATTAGGAAGAAGGTATAAAACAAATAAAAAAACCAGAAAGTAAATAAGGAAAACATTAAAATTAATTTTCCTTTACTATTAACTTATTAAATTATTATCAGAAGGATTTAAACCCTAATTAATAATTATCTTAATTATTAATTATTTAAAAATAATAAAATGCCAAATCCAATATTAATTTTATTTCAAAATTATTAATAACTTCAACCTTAAAGTGAAGTTATTAATTCAAGAACTTTAGGGTATTTAGAAAACCCTAATTTCATAAGTAATAGAACCAGGAAACCATAATTTCATGTGGGACCCTAAAACCCTAATACCATTAGGCAACCTAGCTCCATTTATTCATATGAACCCTAATTTGCTTCTAATCTAAAACCTAGATTAGAACAGGTGAGCATGGTACTTTATTTCAAGTCATAGAGCCATCATCAGCAACTAAAAGACATACCTATGTCCACATAAAAGGTAGAACCCTATCACTACAATTAGCATTCCATGTGTTCATCCTCATCAGACCTAAATAATCAATAGGGTCAACCAAGTGTAAACCCTGGATCCTATTACCAAAGCCCTCATCCTTATTCATTCTTATTTAGCATCACACCATTGTGATGAACCCTAATAGCAACCACACCTACTATTTTACTTTACATAACCCTGTTCCACTAAAACCTACTAGTGTGAGATAATTATGAACCATCCTATTTAGAAACCAAACATTCTTTACTTAGTGAATCCAAAGGTAAACCTTAGGCAACCACAACCTTAATTGTAATACTTCTTATTACTTAAGAAGTATGTTCTTCAAAAGTTATTCTTTTGAAGAAAATAAGGAATCATCATCCACCCTATCTAACAGGATCTATAAACCCTAGCCAATTATCACCAATAAGGTATACCACCTTGATAGCAACTATTGGTAATTAGGATGCCTAGGCTTAACTCAAACTTACAAGCCCTAGGTGTTGATGAATCCAACATTGTTGGGATCCATCTAATACTTACTCCAACAACTACATGAAACCATAGTCAACCATAGAACCCCCAACTTAATTATCATACTTGTCCTTTATTAAAGAATATGTTCTTCAAAAGTTATTCTTTTGAAGTATATAATAATCAATCATTAACCATGACATATAGTGCTAAAACCAACCACTATTCATTACATGTTAGGATTTTACCAAATGTTATCGTTGTGTGCTATTAATGCTATTATTATGATATATGTTTAGGATACCATGTAACCACACCCGAATAAGAACCTTGTATGAGAATCATTCTAAAAGTGCAACACACCCGAAACTAATCATTACCACTCACTAATCCTAAATCATCGGGGTTAGGTCACGCTTAGAGCGATTGCATCTCATACTTATGCATTATTGCATCCTTGCCAATCTTTTAAACATCGTCCTTACCGGACGATGATGCTATTTCAGAATTTGGAGTTATTGCGTATCGAAGACCTTGCTCGCATAATCTTGCGAGTCAAGAAAGGCAAGTTCATCACTTGCTCATGTCATTTGAGTATTTCTATCAAATTACTTGCAAAGTACTATGATTATCACTATTGCATAAAAATCAAAACCACTACTTTCATAACTATGAATATGACTATGTGGTGGGCAATGGAACCATGGATTGTGTTGATATGGTGGAGGTTCCATTGCACGGGCTAATATCCATCTAGGATTAAACAACAAATGTCGCCAGTGATTCTTGTGCCGTAATATCCGTGTTAACCATAAGATCCGGAGTGGGACGGAGTAGTCAAAAGTGTTTCCACCTCTCGTACATCAACGGATGCGCTTACCGTAGACACTTGACCCAGGTTGGGCAAGCGGTGGGGTGGGGATCCCATTCTAATTCCCCACGGTAAGTGGTCTATGATGGGTTGCAGCTACCGGCGAAGGAGTTTGGTTAACGAGTCCCAAACTGTTGTCGTGGTCGGGGTCCATCCTTAATTGGTGTAAGAGGACCGACGAGGACCCAGGGTCGGGGTATGCAACAAAGGGTGGGTGTTCGAGGTAGCGGAGGAACATGATTGGCTAGACCTTATACCGGGCCTCACACCAAAGGAAGTGTGGACGGGAACAATTGCCCGGTTGGCACCAAGGTTAAGATCTCTTATGGGTAAAGCAACACACCTCTCGCAGAGTGTAAAGAACCATGACCTGTCACTCCTCGTTCCGGGATATGGAGCTGCGAACGCTGCCGGAAAGGAGCTCCATGAAGTTCTAGTAAACCGGTGAAGGCTGACGGACATAGTTCTTCTGAATAAAAGCAATCTTTTGAAGAAATGATTATGAAAACCTGCATTGGTATTAGACTTTCTGGTCTAATGCTGTAGTTAGTGCATTAAACACCTCTTTCCTATAATGAACTTGTTGAGTACGCTCGTACTCATCCCACTCTTAAATCCCCTACTTAGATATGGAGGCATCGAAGGAGGATCTACAGTGCAACTCAAAGGCCGAGGAGTCAACAACTACTTCAGGAGACAGAACCCTGTCAGTGGAGTCAGATATCACATCCAACGAGGAGAAAACATAGTTTAGCCATAGAAGGGAACTAGCTTCTTAAACCTAGCTCCTATTTAGCTAGAATCTATTCATAGCCCTATAGCTAGTCAAATACTCTACAAATAGAGTTCGTGATAAGATTAGACTACGAGTCGTTCTTCTGGAGTTTATTTGCAGTTTTACCTCATTGTAAAGTAGGAGGTCTGTGATGATCTTATGTAACAGAGTCGATGTTGTAATTCTATAGACATACCTTGGACCCGCATATGTTTCTGTTGTACCACTCTGAGCGATATAATACTAGTGGAACAGTGTTTCATTGGTGTTATATCAGACTTGCATACTACACCATGCAGTGGTATGCCGGGTCACCACAATAGGTTAGTCCCGGAAAATGCATAAAAATTATATAAAGTGTATATAAAACATGTAAGTATTGTCATAAAACTAGCATGGAACATAAGAAATTATAGATACGTTGGAGACGTATCAAGTACCATACTTTTTGGAAGGTTTATAAAACTTTTTTATCTTGCTTACTCTGCAAAGAGTCTCTCTTTTACTTTTATGTTGAGTCTTCTACTTTATGCATCAATTAAGAGAGCATAGCTTTCATTCTTAGTGCAATGTACATAGTCCAAAAATTATTATTGATTGATTCATGATTGTGCTATTGTTTGTTCTTAAATTACTTGTATCTAGTCACCATCAAAACTTTAATGGTGTCCTAGAATTTATGTTTTGCTACTCCATAAAGGACATGTTGAGTACCAATTTGTTATGTTTACTCTATGCTCATAAACAAACAGTTGCTTTCAATGCACTATTATTTATGATCCTTTGTTTGAGTTACTCTTCATGTTGTAACATAGTTGCTAAGTTCTATTGTTAGAATTATATCTATCAGGCCTATGTTTAGAGTACTTTGATCCCAGCTCACAATGCTTTACATTCTTGATCAAGATTGTATTGGCTGCATGTCACCTTAAAATTTATTTTGTTATCACTTACCTACTCGAGGACGAGCAGGAGTTAAGCTTGGGGATGCTTGATACGTCTCAACGTATCTATAATTTTTTATGCTCCATGCTTGTTTTACACCAATTCATATATGTTTTTTCTCATACTTCGTTGCACTTTTATGCATTTTCCGGCACTAACCTATTAACAAGATGTCACACTGCCAGTTCCCTGTTTTCCGCTGTTTCTGTGTTTCAGAAAAGTTGTACAGGAAGTATTCTCGAAATTGGACGAAACAAAAGCCGGAGTCAATATTTTACCATAACGAAGACAGAGTTCAGAGGGGGGTCGAAGGGGGTAGCAGGGCGGCCACACCTGCCCTAGGCGCTGGTTGGCCCTGGCCCGCGTATAGGGGTGGTGTGGGCCACCCTGGCCTCCATCGACACTGCCCCTCCGCCTATTTATTCATGATCTCGGGAAAACGCTGAATACCCGAGCCTTCATCCACAAAAAGTTCCGTCGCGGCTGCCATTGCAGACCCTAGCTCGGGAGGGTTATGAAGTTCTTCCTGGCACCCTGCCAGAGGGGGAAATCATCGCCGGAGGCATCTACATCGCCATGCCCGCCTCCGAAGTGATGCGTGAGTAGTTCATCCCTGGACTATGGGTCCATAGCAGTAGCTAGATGGTTGTCTTTTCCAATTTGTGCCTCATGTTTAGATCTTGTGAGCTTCCCTACATGATCAAGATCATCCTTATGTAAAGCTACATGTTATGTTTGCTGGGATCCGATGAATATTGTGTACTATGTTGAGGTTGATTATATATTCATGCCATATGTTATTAGTGATCTTGCATGCTCTCCGTTGCTAGTAGATGCTTGTGACTCCAAGAGGGGGTATTTATGCTCGATAGTAGGTTCATGTCTCTAGTTTTCTGGAAGAGTGACAATAACTTCTAAGATTGTAGATGTGTTATTGCTACTAGGGAGAAAATAACAATGTTTTATCCAAGGGTAATTCTATTGTTTACTTTACACACATTGCTTAATGTGATAATCAGTTGCTTGCAACTTAATACTGAAAGGGGTTTGGACGATAACCGGAAGATGGATTATTAGTCATAAACGCAGTTGGATTACGGTCTACGTATTATGTTGTAATGCCCAAACGAATCTCATAGTAATCATTTTGTCATGTATGGTCTACATTATGTCAATTGTCCAGCTGTAATTTGTTCACCGAGCATGCTATTTATCTTTATGGAGAGACACCTCTAGTGAACTGTATACCCCGGTCCTTTCCTTTACGCTGATAAATTCAACCACCGCAATCCTGCTCTTTTACTTACTATACAAAGCTCTTTAAGTACTGCAAACATCTTTTTCCACTCAATACGTCTAACCCTTTGTGTTCAGCAAACCGGTGAGATTGACAACCTCACTGTAAGTTGGGGCAAAGTACTTCGGTTGTGTTGTGTGCAGGTTCCACATTGTTGCTGACGCCGGTAGTGCGCCCTGCCACTAGTTAGCTAGCAACACCTTCAGAAGTCACGCTTTTCTCCTACTGGTCGATTAAACCTTGGTTTCTTACTGAGGAAAAACTTGCTTCTGTGCTCATCACACCTTTCTCTTGGGGTTTCCCGGCCGCTTCCACAACGACCGCCACCAAGATTGTCTGGCGCCATCATCGGAGCACCATCAGTTCTACACAATAAAAGAGCGAGTTAAAATTGTGAAGATACAAGATATGCAGGAAAGGAAAACGCAAGAAAATTCGAGAAAGAAACTTAGAGCTGGAAGGGCGTGTGCACCACTGAACGGCTCCACGTAGCAAGATGCAGGGACTTCAGTTTTTTTGCTAAGGGAGGTAAAGCGGCGCACCTGTTTTTCCAAATCCTTCACAGAAAGATCTTCGGAAATCCTAGCAGCATCACCGGCACCAGAGTACAACCAGAGGGGACTTGAGTGAGCCTAGATAGGTTGCACGCGAATCCGCAAGTAATGTGCTATGATATGCACACCCGACAGTTCTTGTCCTTGCGTGTTCTGCAGAGCCTTAATCCGAGTGATCAGACAGTCTGTAGCAGCCAATTCTTTTGGAGTAGCTTCAGTGTCCCATGATTTACGCCTCAAGATTTCTTGTGACATATCAAAGGGAGCAAGACCATACTGCTAGGTGCCAGTTGGCTCATCTTTGACGTAAAACCACTTCTTGCACCAACCATGGACCGAGTCGCTGAATTTCAGGTCAAAATACCCGGCTTCCGGCTGCACGCAGATGCAAACACCACCTACGTCGTAGATGACATTTCTCGAGTTGTTGCGGCGGAGGTAAAGAATGTGTTTCCATAAGCCCTAGTGGGGATGGATGCCGAGGAAGCACTCGCAAAAGTGTAATGAAAATGGAAATATGGAGGGTGGAATTGGGAGTCAGCTGGTACAACTGAATCCCATAAATGAAGAGAAGTCCCCGAAGGAACTCGTGAACTGGGAGGGAAATTCCGCGAATGAGGAAGTCGGCAAATATTACCCGATAACCTTCGGGGAGATTTGGAATTGCTTCATCACCGGGAATCTTCATCGCTCCATGGTTCGTCAGCAAGCCCACCTTCTTGAGCTTGCGGTGGTCCTGCGAGGTGAATTTGGATCTCTCCCATCTGGAGAACGTGCGAGCCCCACTTCATGCGACATGGGGGAAGAGCAGAAATTTTGGACCGGCAAAACAGTGGTCCACCAGCAGTTGTGGCTTCCCGAGGCGACAACACATGGTCTTCGTCAGCATCGACGTCAAGGATGACAAAATATCGAGTTAACAAGACAATATACAACGGGAAGTATAAAATCTGGAGCCTATGTCCGTCCAGCTGTAAGCACCCGATCATAGGCTCGGGGCAACTCTTATCAGCAGTATAGATTATATTGATGATAAGGCGAGGAGAATGATGAAAAAATATAGAGTTGATTAACAAAAAACTTAAGCCTACACCCAAGTGGAAAACACTCTTGACTGTAGCCTCGGGGGCTACTCCCATCGGGAGCAGTGGTCGCGCACCCGATGAAAACTGATAATAAAGAGATCAATACAGTCAGACAATATATAATGAAACCGAAGAATCTCGGTTCTGGGTAGATATTTTCGAGTTCTGCAAAACTCATCATTTACTCCCATCGGGAGTCAAGATATTATTTGGTGAAATACATCAACCTAAATAAATGGAGTATTCCATCAGCCGAACACACGCACTCCACAATATATTCTCAGAGCGCGTCCACCGCGGTAAAAACTCTGGATGTCGTGACCTGTAAAGGGGTCACGAAGGTAAGACCGCAGGATCCGTCCTGTGTGGCGTGGTATCACACTCGAATGCCCTTTTCGACTTTATCCACGTTAACACATGTGAAGAAAATCCCAGCGGGCGAGTTGGGTACTCGATAAAATAGCTGGAATTCAGTTTTCGGTAAGTCCTAAAGCGGCACGTACTGAATTACACCACATCCCAGGTTCGAGTCTAGGGACTCGAATTTGAAGTAGATTTATGCGGATTTTCCACAAGAGCAAGTAACTGGTACCTGATCCGTCAGATGAATCAGCCTCATTTACCATTATCCCCGTACAATATAGATATTAAGTAAAATTTGTATGCAATCTGAAAGTATTATCGAAGAAAGATGAAGGATGGAGATTTTACCCGACTCTACGACTTGAGTAAAATCTCGGGGGCTACTGACATAGGTATGCCTAAGAGGCATGTCGCATATATACCCATAGTCCACGATTGGAGTAGAAGACCCATGGACTCAAAGATTTGGAGGCCCGGAAGGTTGAAGATGTTCAAATTAGGAAAGTAGAGTTATTATAGGAAACTTGTAATCAATGTAAAGAAAGGCTTAGCGTGGCCCGATAACTTATACTTGTACAACACTGAAAAGCCTCGGCTTCACCTCCTATATAAAGGTGAAGCCGATGTCGAAATAAGGACCGAATCATTGCAAACCCTAGCCACCGTATTTTGTTTAGTTGGACGCCTTTGTTCGTCTGACAACCTTCGTGTTCTACTTGCCCTCTACTTTCCGCAAAACCCTAAGTCTACAATCTGTAGGCATTGACAAGTCGATACCTCGTCACCTCACAATCCCTTAATACCCCAGATTTAGAAGATAACCATTGTAATGAAGGGTGAAAAAAAAAGCAGATGGAACACTCGCAAACCTATGTTCAGATAGAACACTCAGAAACCCATATGCAGTTGCATATCCCAAAACCTATGCAGGGCAAAAATAGCGCAACACCACAAAAGCATGTAATCCAGGAGAAATTTTACTGTATAGACATCTGACAACAAAGATGGCGTCGTAGGCCTTTCAAGCGATGGTAGCAAACACAGTAGTCTAAAAGCTGAATGCATCTCTAGTAGGAAGCCAAGCGGAACACCGCTAGGCCCGCAAATTCAAGGCGCATGTCCAGGGCTCCATTTAACATTACAAAATCCAAATCCAAGAAGTGATGCCAAATATGAACCTTACTCAATGGTAACAAAAAATCATCTGATGTTCTCATAGTGCACCACATATTCCTTCGAGTAAACTGCTGCAACAATTATTTGTTCAATAGTTGTGTTAGCATAAGGAAAATAACTACACTAAAACTTGCGTATTATCCTGAGATCTTGACTTGTGCTATATTTGCAAACCTTATCGCTCTTCAGTGCAACACCTGCATCATTTTCTGAATAGAACTTGATTACTCCATTTCTCAAAGGATGACATAAACTATTATACTGTACGACAATCTATAATAAATTGAATAAAAGGCATGACCAAGAAGAGACTGATTTAGTAAATTTTACCCTCAACGAACAATTAAGCACTCAGAATTAATAGCTTCCAATTGTAACCGTGGCATGGAGCAGCGCCTCTCTCCCCTAATTCAGCATCACTAGAAATAATCACCAGATCAGTAAAAAAATCAATAGCTCGACAGAGCATGTAGGAGCTTGATTAAATAGCTAGATAGAGCATGTAAAAATCAATAGCTAGACAGAGCATGTAAAAAATCAATAGCTAGACGTCGCATGTCTCGTACTGGAATTTCATCAAGCACCTATCAAGCACAAAACCACCAAACATGAGGGAGATAATTAAACCACCAAACACAGATGCATGTCTCATACCGGAATTACACGCGTAGGACTGTGGGAGGATGTTTGTCGCTCGTACCTAATCGTCACCTGATGCCCTGCCAAGTCCTGGGTGTGCCAGTCGGTCGGGCAAGCTCATGTCCTGCCGGGGCTCAAGCACGGGTGGGGCATGTTGAGGGGCGCCAGTCCAGCGAGCGGGCGAGCAGCGGCAGATAGATGGGAGTCAGCGTGGTCGAGGGGCGGCGCACGGTCAGGAGACGGCGTGGAGGAAAGAGGCGGCGGTGCTTCGTGAGAGAGGAAAGGAGGGACGTTTTGTTTTCAGGGAAGGAGGCGACGTGGTGGTGCTACTGCGAGGAAACGAATGTCTTGGGATTTGGCCCATTTCAAGTTTTCAACACGGGAGAATCGCGATGGAGTACGACGAAAACCAACGACGTAGTGTTGAAGGCAGAATAGGGAACATGTTCCTCCTTTTAAGTACTTCCTCTATCCAGTTTAACAGGCGCGCACATAGTTCAAAAAATTTGATATAATTTGAAATATACGTTAAAAAATTATATCATTCAAAACTTTTTTAGATACGAATCTAATGGTATAAATTTTATAGATATATAATTTATATTTTACTAACTAAACTAATGATCAAACTTTATCTTAAACTACTTATCTGTGACAGAGGGAGTAGCGTAGATAGAGAGAAGTTAATCATTGCGACTACTCTTTATTTTTCTAACCATTATCCGACGAAGGAAGGAGCACGAGCACCCCTCAGCGATACAGCCTTAGAACAAAAGCTAGGCTGACGCAGGCCCAGCGGGTCGGTTGGGAATTTGAGATGGGCCGTTGGCATTCGGTAAATTGGGCCGGAAAAACATGTCATCAAATATTTCCTGGCCCGCCCAAGTTCTCCTGTTGTTTCTTCGATTGTCTTCACGTATCCGCTGTTTCGCCTTCAGTAGTTCAGTTAGGGTGTCTAATTGCGGTAGAATATAGAGGAGGGTTTTAATCTTGCTAACTTACGGTTAGGAAACCCTAGCCGCCGCCGCCGCCGTCCTCCCCTCCTCCTCCCGCCCTCCTCGTCGTCCCCGGAGGTCGTCGCCGGCGAAGCCGGGCGCGGCCGGTGATGGGGGCGGCGGGGCTCCTCGCATGATCCCTCCGTGCGGCGGAAGGAGGCTAGCCTCCGCACGGGGGGATGGCCCCGGACCGTGGAGGGTGGTGGCGGCGCGGCCCCTCGTCGGGAGGCCGGCGATGGTGGCGGCGGCATGGCCTTGATCCGGGGCGCGGCTCTCCTCTTCCTCGTCGCGACCTTCGGGCGGACGGTGATGGGGCGGCGTAGCAAACCCGGAACCTGGCGGCGCGATCCTCTCCTTCCGTCCTAGCCTCGGCATCGCCGGCCAGCAATGATGGAGACGGATCTCGCATCGCTCCTCCTCATGGTTTGGGACCACGGCACCAAGGGCGGCGGCCCCGGATGGCGGTGGCGCCGTCGACCCGGTGGCGGGTGGCGGGCGTGGTCCTAGGGTCTCTCTTGCGTGAAGAGGAAGACCTACCGGAGGCTCCGGACTCGTGATCTAGCCGGAGTGTTGAGTTCCGGAAGGCTCCACCGGCGAATGTAACAGGTGCTTTGTGCCCGGAGTTTCGCTGGATCGGTGGTATTCGGTCGTGCGCACCCATGCTTTTATTCCGACCGTTTGGTCCGGAGGGAGCGGCGCGAAGCTCTTTTTCCGTGTTGACATCAAGTGACTATGGATCCATGATGAAAGTCGGAAGAAGAGAAGTACATGAAGGCCGGAGGGAGGACTAGCTAAGGGAGGTTCAAGTCTTCGCGCTGTTGAGGGACTTGCTTGGTGTTCGGGCCTCACAACAGCGGTATGATAGTGGGGGCGACAACATATGTGAAGTTCGTAGTCCTACCTTTCGGGGTGAAATCCCAAGGTCCGGCCTTAGCTTGGTTGTGCCCGGCAATGACCTTGTTGGAGGCATTGTTTTGAGAGTGGGGACTATCTTCGGGGTGAAAACCTAAGATCGTTGATCGGGCGACGACGGTGTTAGAGCACTGTTCCCTTCTTGGAGGCGTCGTTTTTGGAGAGTCCGTACTTCGGGTGTTGTCTTGGCGGTGGATGTATTGTTGTTGTTAGGCCCGAGATATCGTAGCGGGACTTTTATTTCTTAGTTTTCTTTTCCTTTTTTTGGTTGTGTGCATCCGTAGTGCCATTAGGGTGGTGCGTTGTTGCAGAGGCTAGGTGTAATTGATATATTTTGGATATTAATATATTCCCTTTATCGAAAAAAAACTTACGGTTAGGAGGGGAGAATTTATAATTTGCCACACATTAGTTTAGACCTCTATAATATGCCACACATTAGTTAGTTTTATATAACTTGCCACACATTAGATTGTTTCCTTGATAATTTGCCCCATTTCTCATTTTACAGATATATTATTATTTTTAACTCTCAAATACAATGCAAAATACAGTACGCTGGTACCCCTACCCAAATGATACTTGATCCGGGTATACAAGGGAGCTACGGCGGGAGCGCCGCCGCCTGCCGGAGCCGGATCACCACGAACGCAGTAGCAGCAGCACCGCAGCCGTTGCCGCCCGGACCACCACCACGGACGCAGCAGGAGCACCGACCTTCCTCCCGGCAGCGACCACGGACGACACACCTACCATGACGGCGGAGGAGGTGAAGAGCTACAGCCTCCCGGCGACACCGACCGGAAGGGCGGAAGCCTTCATGGAGGCAGATTAAATCTCCGTGCCCTACACGGCTACAGGATGACACCGACCGGGTCAACTCCAAGGCCCGTCCCAAAGTACAGGCCAGCCATGCCGATACTGAATGTTGTTGTACTAGCTTGAAGACGAAGAGTGGCTTCAACTGAATATGCAGCGATGAGACTCCTTCAAGGCAGCTTGTTCTTGCTGGATAGTAGTGTTAAAATTCACTCACTAAAGTGCAACAATGGGAATTATCTCTGAATATAGAAAGCTGACAGTTCATGAAATTGTACTCGAGGTCTAAAATCAATCGTGGCTGCTGTTCATGGTCACCGATCAATCTTGTCTGCCGTCCATGGTAGTCCGGCGGCGGCGGCGCTGCTGCTGCGGCCATAGTGGTCCGGCGGACGGCGGAGGCGGCGCTGCTGGTGCGTTCGTGGAGTTCCGGCGGACGGCGGCGGCGCTCCCGCTCTAGCTCCTCTGTTTCCGGAACCTGTGTTTTTCCTCTGCTGTTTTCCCTAATCGATCAGTATCATTTGGAAGGGTACCAAGGTACAATATTTCACATTGTATTTGGCAGTTAAAAAACAGAATATATTTGTAAAAGTAGAAATATGGCAAATTATCAAGAAAGGAATCTAATGTGTGGCAAATTATAGAAGGCTAAGTAATACTCCCTCCGTTCCTTTCTATAGTGCCTATAGATTTTTGGCATTTGTTTCACAATATAAGGTACGTAGCTTGGCTTTTTTCAATTTCCCCCTCCACCGGTCAACTCCCACACGACATGCATGAAAAAAATCCATACAAAATAGGAAACAATTAATTGAGATTCCTAATGCATGGCCCCAAGGATTGCTTAGATTTAGGAAGCAATGTGTTTCTTTCCTTAATTAAACCTGGCTGCACATATATGGAGAGTCAACCAGACAGATTTGTGGGATTTGTAATGGTAAGTTAGGAAGTTATCGATTTCCCTAATTTTAGTGTGATATCAGATCGTTCAGCCAGGGGGTCTTGTGTAAAAAATACTCTTGCGCTAATTTCCGTGCCAAAAATCTATAGGCACTATAGAAAGGAACGGAGGGAGTATGTGGCAAATTATAATATGTGGCTAAGTAATATGTGGCAAATTATAGAAGGCTAAGTAATAATGTGTGGCAAATATTTCCTGGCCCGCCCAAGTTCTCCTGTTGTTTCTTCGATTGTCTTCACGTATCCGCTGTTTCGCCTTCAGTAGTTCAGTTAGGGTGTCTAATTGCGGTAGAATATAGAGGAGGGTTTTAATCTTGCTAACTTACGGTTAGGAGTGTTTAACTTTACTGTTGCAATCTGCCTGTCTATCATTTGTGGTTCCCACTTTGTATGCATGGCTCATGAGTCATGACCTAGGATGCTTCCAGATGCGCCACATGATGAGATTGAACAACAACCTAATCCCTTGTAACGCCCAGCTCCTGAAGTCTTCATTTTCCATATAAAACCATTCTTGTTTGAGAACCTAGAGAGGTTAGACTTAACTGTAGATATGTTTAGGCAGACGTCTAACATTCATCAACTTTCTGTTTACTTTGGATGCATCTAATCTTGAAAGAACTTGAGTTTGGGCAATGTTGAAACAGCCAGCAGGCAACTTATTCCAGTAGCCCCATTCTTTAATGTAAATTAATAGGGTTCGAGCCATCGGATCTTTAAAATTAAGCAAACGAAGACTGCTAGGTAGTTCAGTGTGCTAATGATACGTTTGTCCAGGTTATTTTTGTGCTAATCAAAAGGTCTGTTATGCCTCTTGCAACAGATGAACATTACGAAGCTTCAGCTTTATCCAACTGTACCAGAGCACTTCTACTCGTGCTTTTGAATTTCTGACTGCCTACACAGTAAAGAGAGAGCAGGCATGTTCAAGTGCTTGGCCTCAGGATCAGATCTTCAATGGGTACAGGATTTTCAATCGGTAAATATTGTGATTTTGAAACACTAGCATTCAATCCTTCCCAGTGGGCATGTCATAACTAAATAGATAATCTATGGTAGACAAATTAGTAGGTTCATTTCGAGGTAGGCTTAGTTGTTTCAGTGTTCCTGCTTTTATTAATTGAATTTTTGTGTGTGAGGTTTTGAGTTTGCGTGATACTGTTGTGAAATGATAGAAATGATCTCGATCTTGAAATATATATGAAATAGATGCTCAAATGTAGTTTATAATTGCATAGATGTTGAAATTCGGACTCAATTATGGGCTCAGTTTTAATTTATCTTGATGGTTTAAATTTTCATGGTTTCTCACTGGTAAGGATGTTGCACATGTGGGTTGTGTTCAGTGTGTAAATACTCATAAAGGAATTCACATGCTTATTTGATTATAGCTGAATAATTCTAAAAAAAGTTCATTATCTCGAGATAAGATGATCCAGTTTGTAGGTTATTGAGCTTTAGAACTTTTAGGGTGCGTCTCCGCATTCAATCATTCATGCTGCATGGACCACATCGTTTTGTTGGGCACTTTTAGAAACACCACTTTTACCATAGACCGCATCAATTTCATTTACTTCGTAGGTCTATCATGTCCATCCTGCATGGTAGAGAAGTGTCTGTTTTATGTATCTGACGAACTGTTATTAGACCCTTTAGAGGTAATATTGGCTCCTCTATTTGGCAGCTTCTCTGAAGTAGGATGCTAATTTTGATAACCCAAGATAGATGGCAGCAGAAATTCAGTAATGTTCCAAAAGCATGAGTGCATGCCATATACTAATAGGAACTATTCAGCTCTCATCATGCAGGTATAGTGTCAGACCTTGCTATAAATATGCAGCTTCAGGTAGTTTCTACGGGCTGTCGTGCTTTACCAATCCAAATAATCACTGAAACATCCACTGGATGATCTGGTATGTGCATGAAATGATGAAAACCAACCAAAACTCTGGTTTTGCGTCGGCATATGTGTTCCACGCTTGTGGTACTCTGGATGCTGTCATGTACTATTTGCTACAAACAAAAAGATGATAATTTTGCTATATATGTTAAATATGCTCAGCAGTGGATGTATTACACATCACCACATAACACTGTCATCTCAAAATGAAGCCTTGTATTCACTATTGGCCCCACTACATTTTAGTCGTGAACACACCTGTACAGTTTTAGGTGAGATGTCAAGCTACTGCCATGCACAAAAAGATCAATTCTGGAGTAATCAACATCCTCACTAAATGATTGTTGGAGTAGCCATGCAAATAAGTCTCAGGGGGAAAGATAGAAAGCTAAGCCTAGTGAAACTGACATTTTCTGACCAATTATTGTCCCCTCTTTCAATTCAACCATCCATCATAAGTGGTCTTTTCAAGGAATTATTGATGGCTTGCTCGACTGGGACTTGCCGCTTCTTGTTAAAACCTCCATTATATGAAGCATTTTCTGAATTTACTTAATATACTATTGCCAGTAACACTTTGTACGCATCTCTACTGGCTGCTGAATCCGAACTTGTGCATTTCCAACGGTGTCTGCGCTGAACCATAGCTCGATCTTTGTAAAAGGTGCAATGTCTCTTAAATATTTTCTGTCTGACTTCTAAAGTTCGACACGAAATGTTTTTCTGCATTCCGTGTCATAGAGGACACGTGACATGGGCTAGAAAAAACACTAGATTGCCCATCAAAATCATGGTTGCCAAGTGCCAGCACATGCATAAGAAGAGACATGCAGGGAGATTCTGAGGATCCTTGCCGTGTTGGCAAGTGGCAAACTGACTACATGACACCGCGACGACACCATCAGAAAGAATTTCCTTTCCCCTCCATTTTGTAGGCACATAAGAAAAAAAAATCCCTGCCGATTCAGCGAGCACTGCAAGACAACACACTTTGCACCAATCGGCTCATCCATATGCAACAAAAAAGCACAGGACAAAGAAAACTGCATATGTATAAATCGATTTTTTTTACTGTGCTTTCCAGGTTCAGCTTTAGATGTGTTTATCAGGATTATGGACGTTTACATACTGTTAATCACCAAATGCCTGAATTTATTTTATCACGTTTGGCCAGGAACGAGGGCTTCTTCTGGAATGGTTATGAAGAACCCTGAATTTATGCTCCGTGCAACCGAAAATCGAAATGGCCATGGAAACCCAACTGTAATAGATTTCGATTGTGACAAGTTACAAGATTCGGTGGTCCCTGCGACCTTCACATCAGCTAGCAAGCATCTAACCATTTGTGGACTGACACGAATATCGGTTGGATTAATTGAGCAATCAGAGACCTGGGCTCATGCTTTCAAACTGTTAAGTACCTTCCAAACACTCGCTTTCATGATCCCGTTCACGGCGGTGTCGTACTCGTAAGTACATGAAGATCACACGTTTGTCATGGCTGAGGTTTTTCTCTCGGGAGAAGAAACTCCACCTTTCGAAATTAGAAGAAACAGAGTATCATGCACAACATGTACCTGATGACTTGTTGAAGGAAGAAGGCCACCAACCCCTTAATTTTTTCTTTTTGGGATTTGCTCTAGAAAGGTAAAAAATGTCAAAGACGAATGTCCGTCAAAGACTCCAGATGAGTGGACCTTTTTTCCTGATTGCCACATTGTTTTCGCCACTAGGTTGTATCAGGTTTCAGGGAGCTTCGACATCCGGTCAGGACACAGAAAAAAAATCGCAGATAAAACACCGGTTTAAGTTGGATTGCATGATCGAGTAGGACTCACATGTTTATTCAATGAAATCTCTGTCGATGTTAACGCCGTAGAATACATTGCATGGTCTATTAGTGGTTTCGTATTGCATCTGTTCATCAAACTTAAGATTCAGAGGACGACAAAATTGAGATGAGATTGTGCACTATAATCGGATATTCGGATAGCACATGGCAAGATAGACAGGTGCCAAGATGCGAATGTTTCACTTTTACTGTTTCGTCGCAAAGAGACGGATTCAAACGGTACAGCGCAAGCTCGTGAATGCGGCTAGTTGCAACGAAGAAGGAAGAGCGGGTAGTCCACAGTCCACACATAGTTTGAGATTCAGAGAACTCTGGGATTCGCTCGTGTGCCCCTGTATTCCTCCCGAAACTTGCATTTCCGAAACGACTGCCTCCTCTGTCTCTAGCACCGCGGGTTATTATATCGCTGCATGCTAATCCGAGCATCACCTTGGGGGCATTCAGAGATGGGAGGTTTTAGTCTCAGGAAAACGACACCTGCTGATCGCTGCTGCGGCTGAACGATAATTGGACCTATATATTCGAACGAAACAATGGGACGGCACCTCCTCCCCAGCCCATAGAATTGGCGCCCGCGTGGGCTCGTCCAGTTCGAATTGTTAACATAAAACCACCACATTTCTAGCTAAATGATAATTTTATTATCATTTTATATTTTGGAAGCAAAATACTACCACAATTTGCTAAGATTTTCGCAAAAAAACATTAATTGTTAATTGATGCAGGCAGGCGGGACCCACCCATTAATGTTGTTTTGCTGATGTGGACTGGGACCCACTTGTCTACTCACATTAATAAAATGAAAATTCCTACAAAAAAAGGGGGGAAGGAAATCTGAAAAAGGGAAAAAAGAACTCTCACACTTGTTGCCTTCCTGCACACCATCCTCAATGCCGCGCTCCTAGCCTGGACGACCGAGGCGCCCTGACCAGGTCCAGTGGTGGCGCCGGTGTTGGAGTAGGCGACGGCATGCTCAACGTCGGTGTTGGGCAAGAAGACTTCTCCCCTTGCGCCCTTCTCCTCTGCCCTCCGTAGCTATGAGCTCGCGCGCCTCGTTTGGGGATGACGAGATGGAGGTTGGGGTCGACTGTCGAGGTCTGGATAGGGTGAATCGACGGCGGTGATGGAGGGCGTCGCCGGGAAAGACGAGGTCGAGGGCTGCAATTTGATGCTCCTCACTTTGGTGTCAGGGCGAGGTGTTCTCCGGTGTGGTAAATGGAAGCGGCCCGGTGGTCTCCGACAAGGCGTTGGGCAAGAAGACTTCTCCCTTGCGCCCTTCTCCTCCGCCGCTCTCCGGAGCCATGAGCTCGCGCGCCTCGTTTGGGAATGACGGGATGGAGGTTGGGGTCAACCGTCGAGGTCTGGATAGGGCGAATCGACGGCGGCGACAGAGGCCGTCGCCGGGAAAGACGAGGTCGAGGGCTACAATTTGATGCTCCTCACTTTGATGTCAGGGCAAGGTGGTCTCCGGCTTGGGGTTGGGCAGCGGCCCCATGGTCTCCGGTGAGAAGATGGGCAGCGGCCTCAGTCGTGTTCTCCGGCGAGGGACAGAGCAGCCTCCCCCGTGGTCAACACTAGATATTTTGTTTTAATGAGAATTTTTATTTTTTTATATGGGCTGGCTTATTAATATTGCCCCATCAGCCTTACATGTGGGCCTTTCATGTTAGAATGACAGTCAATTCGTGTTAATACCAGTTTAGTGTTTTTTATGAAAATTTTGGCAAAATGTGTTAGTTTTTCGCTTCCAAAACATGAAGTGATACCAAAATCAGCATTTAGCTAGAAATATAGTGGTTTCATGCTAACAACTTGTCTTGTTCGCATTGGAAGAGCTAGCTCATGAGATGAAAAATCGGCTCCTTGGAAGTTATGGGAACTTGAGTGATCGGGACTGCACTGAAGTTATGGGAACTTCAGTTTTACCAGGAGGGTCAGTGGCCGGGGCCTATGCACCGGCACCGTGCCCCATAGAAATCTGCGGCCGTGGCAAATCTGGCCTAGAGCAGGAGGTGCCATGTGCGGATGTACCCATGTTTGTGCGTATCCGGAAGAACAGCCGTAGTGAAGCCACGAATTGTTGCAGATTATTTGGAGGGTCCCAAATGCACGGGCAATGGCGGCAGAGATCCGTTTGTTAACTCGCAGTCATCCCTGCCGATGCCCACACGCAAAAGCAATTCGGTCACAAGGGGATATGCATGCCTGCTGCATTGTACAGTTGACTAAATTTCTTCTTTCTTAAATCTCTGTCATGCACATCCTATTTAGATATCTACGTTGCCTCCCCGTGGCTGTACGTCCATGTATGTGTCCAAGACGCCCTGGTGACGGACTGACGGGTGGCTAGCCGGAGTCTCTCGGCTTTAGCTCGTCTGTGAATCAGTGTGTAACGTCCCAGCATCATCGGCAACGCGTGCATGGTGTGGCAGCACGGCCAGGCTAGCAAGAAAGAAGTCAAGATTGAAATTGAAGTACAGTATTATAATTCGGTTGAAGATCAATTCATATGGATAAACACGTCTGACTCGACCCGTCGTTTGTCGTTTGGGCAGGGCTCAGGCCTCGGTTTTCCGTCCAAGGCTTGGCCCAAAAGCCCAAGTGGGCTTGACATAGGTGTATTCTACGCATAACATTTTTAAATATAGGCTATTTTATACTGAAAATGAATTTCTGACATGAAATAAGCTTATTTTCATTGCTTTTTATTGGTCGGGCCAAGCTTGGACACGTTTTTGTATAAGTCAGGCTTTTTATACGTGTATATTCCCCTATCCTAACAATCGAGGCATTGCAATATTTATCTTTTTTAACAAAACATACTTTCACGTGCTACGATGGCTGTGTTGCCATGTTATCTTAGCCGCCTCACAGACCTTCCAACTTCAGAAGTCTTTGAATGTGCTCTAACATGTTAAGCAGATCCAAGTGATCCCGGTGAGGCACGTAACAAGCATTGTGAGTGAAGTTTATATTCAGCATTATCAAGACTTTCAGGTAAGGACATTTGTTTGGTCTATTTGTTGTGGCACTATGGGATGAATTTAGTCTGGTGGTACTCTTTGAGTACCGAGTCTATGTCTCCTAGGTGAAAAAATAGTTCATCTTCAATACCTTGTGTGGGGATTAATCAAACTTCTCTTTGGCTAAGAACCAGGACAACACTTGTGTGGCATTCTCTTTCTGGAGATGTCACATTTGGGAACCTTTCTAATAGTATGGGTCTTGCCAATAAAAACACCATCCAATAAACTTGGAGGGTCTGTACTTCAATGTTATCTTGCATATCTACAATAGCTATCTAATAATGATGATGCAATTCTTCTATAAAAGTAAAAATGTTATAGGATGCACCAGAAGGAAGGGAAATGGATAAATAGCTACATGTTAAAGTGTGATCACTTTTGTTGATTGTGTAATGTGAATGGGTACAATGAGCGACTAGATGGGGCCGGGGTGGGGGTGAATATGAGCTAGTCAATTTTTTTTAGAGTTTTTCAATTTTTAGGCAATGCAAGAAGATAAAGGTGATTTCTTTAACAAGCAGATGATCCTAAATGATGCAACAAGGAACAACATACACATATGGATAGCAACAAGTAAATAACAAGATAAAGGGGTCGAGACGTACAACTGGGCCAAATGGAGACGAGACGTGCGAGGTGTTTCCTGTAGTTCCTTCCAAGGGAAATACGTCTACGTTTGGGAGTTTTGGTTCCACAAAGACCACCAACCGCCAGAAAGGCATCACCTTCTTCCCCGGCGAGCTCACCACCAAGGTATGCCCACTTCTCAACTAAGCAAGGCCAGTCGAGGCGGCAAACCTTCACACAAGGTTGGGGCAAGGCTCCACCAGGTTGAGGCTCCCAACATCACCTAGGGCTAGTACAACACCAAGCTAGCCTCTAGGCCGGCGAGCTCTTCTTCAAGGACCTCCACAAGAGGAGATCTAAGGTTCCACCATCCACTAAGGAAAGCAAGGGGGAATTTACAATTTCTTGGGAGGTGTGTAGATCTAGCCCTCCTCCTTGATTCTCAAGAGATTAATTGAGTTGGTTGGCTAGGGAGAGAGATCCACGAATTTGAAGTTGAGGAACAGTGGAAGTGGAAGAGAGAGAGGGTCAAAGGCTTGGGTGAGATTTGGGGAAGAACCTAGTTCTTTGAGATCCAACCGTTACGCAAATAAAACTACTAAAATCGGAGCTTCCTGTTGATATAGGCGGTAGTACTGCTGGGCCAAAAAGCTCCCAAGGTCACTTAAGAAAAAGTTTCGGACGGAATTTGCACGGTACTACCCTACCGCCAAACGCCAAAATCCTCCCAGTAACATTCGGCATCCAAAAGAAAAACTTCTGGAACTTGATCGAAAGTAGGGCGGTACTACCAGTGGGCGATAGTACTGGCCAACTTCCGGCAAAGTTCCGCGAGAGCCAAGATTACTCACAGTACCCTTCCACTAGTACAGAATAGCCAACTATTCGCGTGTTATTTTTTGCTACCAGTAGTGGGCCCTGGCCCGCTACTGGTACCTCTCCAATGGTAAGGTCTTACTAGTTGTGTCTGTACCCTTGCACGCGACTAGTATGGTAGGTACTAGTCGCGTGTGGGCCTAGCATGCTACCAATAAAGTATTAGTCGCGTGCACCGGTCAGGTCCGCTGCTAGTGTGATTTTTTCAAAATTTAATAAAAAAACTGGGACCATTTCCCAGTTGTCCATGTGATTTTACAAAAAAAACCCTAAAAACTAAAGAAAGCAATCGAGTACATGTCGCCTCCTTGTGGCGTTGACGAGAGGAGATGGCCAGTAGGAGGTCGTCGGAGCCGGCGTCGGCGGTGGCGGAGCACATCATCGGAGCGGGTTGTCGGCGGAGGCGGAGCAGGGCACCAGATGTCGGGGGGAGCAGGGCGTCGGATCTGGACGAAGGAGCAGGGCGTCAGAGTCGGAGGTGCTCACCGTCATTGGAGAGGAGGCGGCCTCCATCGATGGAGTGGAGCTAGTTGCCGGAGGTGATCACCTACTAGTCATGTGCGCTACTCTCCGCTACGCTACCATTACACACATACCAGTCGCATGCGCGTTTTCGGCTCGCAAATACTAATACTTGTCGCGTACGTTTAGACTGGTGTGATGCCAATGAGCATCCCCTATAGAGTTTTCCCTACTAGTGTTTGGTACTCTGAAGTCCATTTTCTGGAACAAGGGAGGATGTTGTGCAGTACTATCGGTGGCTGGTAGTATATACCCGACAACTTCCGGCCACTGCCAAGTGTGAAGGAACCAAAGGACCATGGCAACAGCCGAGGAGACCTAGGAGGTAGTACCGGCCGAAATAGCCAAAACTTCCGCCCACTAGTTTTAAGTTCATCGGTGTTCTTCTTGGCAATATCCATAGCAATAATCTCGCTAAGAACTTCATTTGAGGTCATGGTGCGGAACTAAGACTTTTGTTTGATAAAGTTCAACCTTGTTTCCTCATAGGGAAAGAGGGCATTGTAGAATTTCCTCTTGACCTACTTTTCATCCGCATGAGTAGCTCCAAGGTCTCTCATGGTCACAACAAGAGTGGTAAGGCTCCGGTACAAGTCTTGAATGGTCTCCCCTTCAATCATGACAAAGCCATCTACGTCGATGTTGACCTCATCGAACTTCGAGCTTTGTATGCTCTCATTGCCAAGGAAGAGATTCTCAAGTTGGTCACATGCCTCCTTGGTGGTCTTGCATGAGCGGTTGTGAGAATTTATCAGTGTAAACGAAAGGACCGGGGTCCACAGTTCACTAGAGATGTCTCTCCATAAAGATAAATAACATGTTGGATGAACAAATTACAGCTGGGCAATTGACAGAATATCGACCATACACATGACAGGATGATTACTATGAGATTCGTTTGGGAATTACAACATAACACATGAACGGTAATCCAACTGCGTCTATAACTAATAATCCACCTTCCAGTTATCGTCCGAACCTCTTTTAGTATTAAGTTGCAAACAACAGATTATTGCCTTAAACAATGTGTGTAAAGTAAAAAATAGAATTACCCTCGGATAAAACATTGTTGTTTTATCCCTAGTAGCAACAACACATCTACAATCTTAGAAGTTATTTTCACTCTTCCAAAAAACTAGAGGCATGAACCTACTATCGAGCATAAATACCTCCTCTTGGAGTCACAAGCATCTACTTGGCCAGAGTATCTACTAGCAACGGAGAGCATGCAAGATCACAAATAACATATGACAAGAATATATAATCGACCTCAACATAGTATTCAATATTCATCGGATCCCAGCAAACACAACATGTAGCATTACATAAGGATGATCTTGATCATGTAGGTCAGCTCACAAGATCTAAACATGAGGCACAAATTGGAGAAGACAACCATCTAGCTACTGCTATGGACCCATAGTCTAGGGATGAACTACTCATGCATCACTTCGAAGGCGGGCATGGCGATGTAGATGCCTCCGGCGATGATTTCCCCCTCCGGCAGGGTGCCGGGAAGAGCTTCAGAACCCTCCCGAGCTAGGGTCTGCAATGGCGGCCGCGATGGAACTTTTCGTGGATGGAGGCTCGGGTCTTTAGGTTTTTCCTGAGATCGCGAATAAATAGGCGGAGGGGCGATGTCGGTGGAGGCTAGGGGGACCACACCACGCCTAGGCGCGGGCCAGGGCTAGGCCGCGCCTAGGGCTGGCATGGCTGCCCTGCTGCCCCCCTTCGACTCCCCTCTGGACTCTGTCTTCGTTACGGAAAAATATTGACTTTGGCTTTTGTTTCGTCCAATTCCGAGAATATTTCCTGTACAACTTTTCTGAAATACAAAACAGCAGAAAACATGGAACTTGCACCGTGGCATCTTTTTAATAGGTAGTGTCGGAAAATGTATAAAACTGCAATGAAGTATGAGCAAAACATATACAAATTGGTGTAAAACAAGCATGGAGCATCAAAAATTATAGATATGTTTGAGGCGTATGATTGTACTACTTGAAGCCCTCCTTGATTATCCTCTAGAGTTGATTGGAAGAGTTGTGAATATGTTATTGCATCAAGCCAATTTGTAAAACAAGAGGAATCAAGAACGGGTGGCGGATGAGATGAATCATATGACTTGGAGGATTAGGAATATATTTATTTGGTGGTGGCATCGCATGACTATCATCCGAATCATTCTTTTCCTAGGATCCTCCTTTCCCTTAGGAGTGGAAGTGTCGGTGTCTCCCACCTTTTTCTCTTCAAGAGGCTTGTCCTTTGCAGGGACAACCTCAATGAGTGGATTATTTGGAGTGGAGGCCCCGACACTAGGAGTGAGATTTTCTTTGGGGGCAAGGAACCCTAGAAGCAAGGATTGCATTGAGCCATGAAAGGATAACTCCAATTGGTTGGCTAGGGAGAGGGATCCACGAATTTCAAGATCAGGAACAATGGAGGAGAGAGAGGGGGAGAGAGAGACAAAGCCTTGGCTAATATTTGGGGAAGAACCCCTATTTATAGGTGCTCTCTCAGATCCAACCGTTACACACAAAAATTGCTAAAACAGCAACTTCCGATCGATTCATGCGGTAGTACTACTGGGCCAAAAGGCTGCCCAACAGTCACTTCAGAAAAAGTTTCAGACAGAAGTTGGGAAGTACTATCGGTGGTCGGTAGTACCGGCCAACTACATCTAGACGCCATAACCCTCCAAGTAACCTTCGGTATCCAAAAGACAAACTTGCGGAACTTGACTGTAAGTAGGGTGGTACTACTGGTGGCCGGTAGTACCAGCAACTATCCGCCAAAGCCAAGATTTCTCCGAGTATCCTTAAGTACTCTGAAGTCCATTTTCGAGAACAAGGGCGGATGTTGGGATGTACTTCCGGTTGCCAGTAGTATCGGCCAACTTCTTGCCACTTCTAGGTGTGAAGGAACCAAAGGAGCAGGGCAATTGAGGAGGAGCCCTTGGCGGGAGTACAGGCCAAAATGGCTAGAACTTTTGGCCCTCCAGTTTTAAATAGAAAAACTTTTTAAGAGGATAAGGAGAATGAGAAGAGGAATTGGGATGGTTGTGGGGCTGCAGATTTTGGTTTATGCGCTTGAAACACAGGAACCCATGTAGCCTTCCTACTAAACACAACTCCCTACTAACTATGAACAGAAACTAGGGACGACTAATGCCACTACTCTTTGACATCCCTCCAACACCGTCTTGCACGCCATCTCTAGATTTTCCTAAAAATATAGCACACATGAAAATAATTCTCGTGTTGACATCAAACACACAAAATCCACAAAGGGTGGAAAATGTTATTTTAGTATGTACTATTGAAAGCACATGAATGTCGCCTAGAGGGAGGTTGAATAGGCAGTTTAAAACTTATACGATAAAGTCTTGAATAAATGTGAAACAAAACTAGTGTTTAATTTGTTAAGCACAAAACCTATATAACTAGGGTTCGCCTATGTGAAACAAATTATGCTAAGCAAGACAAGCAACTACATGATAGCAAGATATATATAACTTAATGCATGAAGGCTATCACAAAGTAAAGTGCATAAGAAAAGAGCTCGAGTATAGAAATAATCAAGACACACTTAGACAATGATGTATCCCGAAGTTCACTCTCTTGGAGCAGTGTGGATGCCAAAGCACTCCAAATTCCACGAAGGCCTCACTGTTTTTTCCTAGAGCCTTCCCACCAAACGGTAAGTTCTCGATCCACTAAGGGACTGATACGTCCAATTTGCATCACTATTTTATATCATAATTTGCTGTTATTCATTGATATATTTCATATTTGGAGATGATATTTATGTTATTTCATCTATTTTGCATGTTTCATGATTATTGGAGGATTGCGCACCGGAGCCAAGATTCTGCTGGAAAAAGCACCGTCAAAATGCAATATTTCGGAAGATCAACAGTTGACGGAAATTATATGAAAAATCCTATTTTTCCAGATGACGAAGGGAGCCAGAAGGGGGAGAAGAGGGGACCCGAGGTGGGCCCACCCCATAGGCCGGCGCGGCCCAAGGCCCGGCCGCGCCGCCCGTGAGGAGGGGGCCCGCGCCCCCTCTCGCCTCCTTTTCTTCGCGCACGCCTTCGTCCCGAAAAACCTAAGCTCCGGGTACGTCGCGAAGAGCCACAGCCCGCCTCGCGGGGCGGAGAACACCGGAGAGAAAAGAGCTCTCCGGCAGGCTGAGATCCGCCGGGGAAATTCCCTCCCGGAGGGGGAAATCGACGCCATCGTCACCGTCATCGAGCTGGACATCATCTCCATCATTATCACCATCATCTTCATCATCATCACCGCCATCTCCATGCTGCACCTCGTCACCGCTGTAACAATTTGGGTTTGATCTTGTTTGTTTGATAGGGGAAACTCTCCCGGTGTTGATTTCTACTTGTTATTGATGCTATTGAGTGAAACCGTTGAACCAAGGTTTATGTTCAGATTGTTATTCATCATCATATCACCTCTGATCATGTTCCATATGATGTCTCGTGAGTAGTTCGTTTAGTTCTTGAGGACATGGGTGAAGTCTAAATGTTAGTAGTGAAGTATGGTTGAGTAATATTCAATGTTATGATATTTAAGTTGTGGTGTTATTCTTCTAGTGGTGTCGTGTGAACGTCGACTACACGACACTTCACCTTTATGGGCCTAGGGGAATGCATCTTGTACTCGTTTGCCAATTGCGGGGTTGCCGGAGTGACAGAAACCTGAGCCCCCGTTGGTATATCGATGCAGGAGGGATAACAGGATCTCAGAGTTTAAGGTTGTGGTTAGATTTATCTTAATTACTTTGTTGTAGTTGCGGATGCTTGCAAGGGGTATAATCACAAGTTTGTATTAGTCCTAGGAAGGGCGGTACATTAGCATAGGTTCACCCACACAACACTTATCAGAGCAATGAAGATTAATTAGCCGTATGTAGCGAAAGCACTAGACTAAAATCCCGTGTGTCCTCGAGAACGTTTGGTCATAATAAGTAAAAAAACCGGCTTGTCCTTTGTGCTAAAAAGGATTGGGCCACTCGCTGCAATTATTACTCTCGCACTTTACTTACTCGTACTTTATTCATCTGTTACATCAAAACCCCCTGAATACTTGCCTGTGAGCATTTATAGTGAATCCTTCATCGAAACTGCTTGTCAACACCTTCTGCTCCTCGTTGGGATCGACATTCTTACTTATCGAAGATACTACGATACACCC
Source organism: Lolium rigidum (assembly GCF_022539505.1). Classification (NCBI taxonomy): domain Eukaryota; kingdom Viridiplantae; phylum Streptophyta; class Magnoliopsida; order Poales; family Poaceae; genus Lolium; species Lolium rigidum. Next base: position 133,170,222 of record NC_061508.1, read on the forward strand.
CTATACTTGTGGGTCATCAAGACTATTTTCTGGCGCCGTTGCCGGGGAGTGAAGCGCTATTGGTAAGTGGAATTGGTAAGGGAAATTTCTACTGTTTGTGCTGATTTTATTTATGCCTGCTGCTATAATTCATTATGGAGAGATCTTCTCTTGAGTGTTTATTTGGGAAATCTACTACTACTGCAAAGGTAGTGGATGAGGCGCCAGTAAGGAAGAAATACCATACAAAATACCTATGAAAATTATTGAACGTGTAGTGGGTAACCGTTATACGGGGATGGAACTCGTCCACCCTGGAGATCATTTACTTGTTCTTACATGAATTATGCGGTTTATTCAAGTGTGCAGGTATTGCTATGGATGAAGTGAGGAAGAAACTATTCTCCGTATCGTCGTCGGGTAAAGCAGCGCATTGGTATAAATTACTGGATAATGGGGATTCTCTTGAATGGAATGATATTGTGCCCCGGTTTTATTCTAAGTTCTATCCTCCAAGTGAGATTCACAAGGATCGGAATCGCATATATAATTTTTGGCCTCATGAAGGAGAGAGTATTTCCCAAGCGTGGGGGAGATTGAAGTCTTTAATGCTCAAATGCCCCATTCATGAGCTTCCTGGTAATATTATTATTGATAATTTCTATGCAAGACTTTCTTTTCAAGACAAGACCTTGCTGGATACTGATAACCCACAAGTATAGGGGATCGCGGCAGTCTTCGAGGGAAGTAAAACCCAAATTTATTGATTCGACACAGGGGGAGGTAAAAAATACTTATAAGCCTTAACAACTGAGTTGTCAGTTCAATCTGCACTGGAAAAGCACTAGTAACAGGGGTGATGTGAAAGTAGCAGTGATATGAGAGCAGTAGTAACAGTAACACACCAGCAGTAATAGTAACACAGGAGCAATGGCACCAGAAGATAGTTGATACTACTTCCAATGACATGTAGAACGAGTATATATATGATGATGAGAGATGGACCGGGGTTCCCAGCTATCTACACTAGTGGCAACTCTCCAATAACAAGTGTTGGGTGAACAAATTACATTCGGGCAATTGATAGGATTGAAATAGCATTAAGACAGAACATCAAGATCATTAATCATGTAGGCATGTTTTCCATATATAGTCATACGTGCTCGCAATGAGAAACTTGTACAACATCTTTTGTCCTACCAGCAGGTGGCAGCCGGGCCTCTAGGGAATCTACTGGAAATTAAGGTACTCCTTTTAATAGAGCACCGGAGCAAAGCATTAACACTCCGTGAAAACATGTGATCCTCATATCTAAGCCTTTCCCTCCAGCTTGTCCCAATTTCGTCACTTTGGGGCCTTTGGTTCCGGACATAGACATGTGCATACAACTTGTAGATACAATCTAAGCAATAAGTATAGAGCTTAAATCTAAGATCATGCCACTCGGGCCCTAGTGACAAGCATTAAGCATAACAAGATTGCAGCAACAATAACTTCACAAACTTTATAGATAGACAATCATAACGTAACAATCCATCGGATCCCGACAAACACAACACCGATTACATCGGATGAATCTCAATCATGTAAGGCAGCTCATGAGATCATTGTATTGAAGTACATGGGGGAGAGAATACCAACTAGCTACAGCTAGAACCCGTAGTCCATGGAGGAACTACTCACGGAGCATGATGGAGGCGATGGCGTTGATGGAGATGGCTTCCGGGGGCACTTCCCCGTCCCGGCGAGGTGCCGGAACAGAGACTTTTGTCCCCCGAATTGGAGTTTCGCGATGGTGGCGGCGCCCCTGGAGTCTTTCTGGAGTTTCGTCAAAAGGTATCGAGTTTTTAGGTCGAAAGGGCTTATATAGGCGAAGAGGCGGCGCAGGAGGGGCAACAGGGTGCCCTCCCCATAGGCCGGCGCGGCCAGGGGCTGGCCCGCGCGGTCCTATGGTGTGGGGGCCCCAGGCCTCCCCTCGACTCCCCTTCGGTGTCCTGGTCCGTCTCGGTGAATTATGATGTTTGGTCTTCGTTTCGTCGAATTCGAGAATATTGCCCGAACAGCCTTTCCGGAACCAAAAACAGCGAGAAAACAGAACCGGCACTGTGGCATCTTGTTAATAGGTTAGTTCCGGAAAACGCATAAAATCATTTAAAGTGCAAGCAAAACATGTAAGTATTGTCATAAAACAAGCATGGAACATCAGAAATTATAGGTACGTTGGAGACGTATCAGCATCCCCAAGCTTAGTTCCTGCTCGCCCTCGAGTAGGTAAACGATAAAAAGAGTAATTTCTGTAGTGACATGCTACTTACATAACCTTGATCATACTATTACAAAGCATATGAGATGAATGAAGTGACTCAAGGCAATGATCTATAGTTGCTAACAAATAGATAACATATAGCAAAACTTTTCATGAAGAGTACTTTCAAGACAAGCATCAAAAGCCTTGCACAAGAGTTAACTCATAAAGCAATAGATTCAAAGTAAAGGCATCGAAGCAACACAAAGGAAGATTTAAGTTTCAGCAGTTGCTTTCAACTTTCAACATGCATATCTCATGGATAATTGTCAACATAAAGTAATATAATAAGTGCAAGTAAGCAAGTATGTAAGAATCAATGCACAGTTGACACAAGTGTTTGCTTCTAAGATGGAAGGAAGTAGGTAAACTGACTCAACATAAAGTAAAAGAATGGCCCTTCGCAGAGGGAAGCATTGATTGCTATATTTGAGCTAGAGCTTTGGTTTTGAAAACATAAAGAGGGCATAAAAGTGAAGTTTTGAGAGGTGTTTGTTGTTGTCAACGAATGGTAGTGGGCACTCTAACCCCCTTGCCAGACAAACCTTCAAAGAGCGGCTCCCATTTTATTTTTATTTTTGTGTGGCACTCCTTCCAACCTTTCTTTCACAAACCATGGCTAACCGAATCCTCGGGTGCCTGCCAACAATATCATACCATGAAGGAGTGCCTTTTTATTTTAGTTTTATTATGATGACACTCCTCCCCACCTTTGCTTTCTCAAGCCATGGCTAACCGAATCCTTCGGGTGCCGTCCAACAATCACATACCATGGAGGAGTGTCTATTTTTGTTAATTAATTTGGGACTCGGGAATCCCATTGCCGGCTCTTTTTGCAAAGTTATTGGATAAGCGGATGAAGCCACTAGTCCATTGGTGAAAGTTGCCCAACAAGATTGAAAGATAAACACCACATACTTCCTCATGAGCTATTAAACATTGACACAAATCGGAGGTGATAAATTTTGAATTGTTTAAAGGTAGCACTCAAGCAATTTACTTTGGAATGGCGGAGAAATACCATGTAGTAGGTAGGTATGGTGGACACAAATGGCATAGTGGTTGGCTCAAGGTTTTGGATGCACGAGAAGCATTCCCTCTCGATACAAGGCTTTGGGCTAGCAAGGTTATTTGAAGCAAACACAAGTATGAACCGATACAGCAAAAATTACATAAGAACATATTGCAAGCATTATAATACTCTACACTTGTCTTCCTTGTTGCTCAAACACTTTTACCAGAAAATATCTAGACCTTAAGAGAGACCAATCATGCAAACCAATTTCAACAAGCTCTACAGTAGTTCTCCATAATAGGTTTAAACTACATGAAAAAAACTTAATCATGATCTACTTGAGAGCTCAAAACAATTGCCAAGTGTCAAATTATTCAAGACATGATGAGGCATTTTCTGTTTCCAACCAAATAACCATAAGTGATGTAGCTTCCAACTTTTATCATTGAACATTAAAAGTAAAACGAAGAACAAGTGTTCATATGAAAAAGCGGAGCGTGTCTCTCTCCCAAACAAGGATTGCTAGGATCCGATCTTATTCAAACAAAAACAAAAATAAAAACACACAGACGCTCCAAGTAAAGCACATAAGATGTGACCGAATAAAAATATAGTTTCAATAGAAGAAACATGATAAGTTGATGAAGAAGGGGATGCCTTGGGCATCCCCAAGCTTAGACGCTTGAGTCTTCTTGAAATATGCAGGGATGAACCACGGGGGCATCCCCAAGCTTAGACTTTTCACTCTTCTTGATCATATATCATCCTCCTCTCTTGACCCTTGAAAACTTCCTCCACACCAAACTCGAAACAAACTCATTAGAGGGTTAGTGCATAATCAAAAACTCACATGTTCAGAGGTGACACAATCATTCTTAACACTTCCGGACATTTCTCAAAGCTACTTGGAAGGTAATGGAACAAAGAAATCCACCCAACACAGCGAAAGAAGCAATGCGAAATAAAAGGCAGAATCTGTCAAAACAGAACAGTCCGTAAAGACGAATTTTAAAGAGGTACCAGAATTTCTCAAATGAAAATGCCCAAATTGAATGAAAGTTGCGTACATATTTGAGGATCACTCACGTAAATTTGCATAATTTTCTGAGTTACCTACAGAGAATTAGGCCCAGATTCGTGACAGCAAGAAATCTGTTTCTGCGCAGTAATCCAAATATAGTATGAACCTTACTATCAAAGACTTTACTTGGCACAACAATGCAATAAAATTAAGATAAGGAGAGGTTGCCACAGTAGTAACAACTTCCAAGACACAACAAAACAGTAGCAAAATAAACACATGGGTTATTTCCCAAGAAGTTCTTTCTTTATAGCCATTAAGGTGGGCTCAGTAGTTTTAATGATGTACTCGCAAGAAATAAGAGTTGGAGCAAAAGAGAGCATCAAAAAGCAAATTAAAAACATATTTAAGTCTAACCCACTTCCTATGCATAGGAATCTTGTACACAAATAAATTCATGAAGAACAAAGTGACAAGCATAAGAAGATAAAACAAGAGTAACCTCAAAATTTTAAGCATATAGAGAGGTGTTTTAGTACCATGCAAATTTCTACAACCATATTTTCCTCTCTCATAATAATTTTCAGTAGCTTCATGAATAAACTCAACAATATAACTATCACATATAGCATGCTTTTCATGATCCATAAACACATAATTTTTATCAAGCTCAAAAATAGTGCGATTAAAACTTTCAAACCCACTTTTATCAATAATATAACAAGATGATTGATCAATCTCAAAAGATATGGGACTCATAGATAAAGTCAAGAACTCTCCAATCCCATTTTCATTAGTAGTACAATTAATATTATCAAGTAACATAGGACCATCATCAAGAGCTTTATCATAAACATTTGCTACACAAAATTCTTTAGTACCATGCATTTCGACATCAGGCACAAACAAAGCATTATCATAAGATTTATCAAAGTAGCATGGATTATCATAAATAACAGTAGCATAATTATTCTCACAAGTTTTACTCATATGGAATATTTCACGAGAATCCACAGGAACATAACATTCAACCTCTTTCGGTAAGCATGGAGGACAATCAAATAGTGTAAGAGATAAAGAGTTACTCTCATTAGAAGGTTGGCATGGGTAGCTAATCCATTCTTCCTCCTTTTGTTCATCACTCTCCTCTTCTTTTTCATCCAATGAGCTTTCGGGTTCATCAATTTCCTCCTCTTTTTCATCCAATGAGCTTTCGGGTTCATCAATTTCTTCTTCCACAGGTCCTCGCAAATTGTGAGTGCATTCTTGTGCATTAATGAGTCTCTCTTTATAATCAATGATATAAGGATTATCAGTGTAACTTTCATTGCAAAAATTAATGATAGAAGAGACATAATCTTTAAGGTCCTTACAAACAACACAAGTTTCATAATTCTTAACCATGAAGGATTCTATCTCAGAGGCTCCCATAAATATGACAAATTGTTCTACCTATTCAAACCCAAAATGAATATAGCTATTCCGATTATAGTTCTTAATTAAAAATTCCTCACTAAAGCCACATTGAAATTTAAGATGTTTAGTGTCTCGTTGAGAGCAACGGTTTATATCATGGCGTTTAAGCAAGATTTTAGCAATTGTATTCAATTTTTCTATCACAGCACTCATCACTTTTCCCGCTCTTGATTCTCTATAAATATTATAATATTCTATAAGCTCCAAGTAGGTTATGGGTTCTCCCATAACAGCAGTTTTTAATTTTTAGGTTTTCAAATTTTTATGGATTTTCGGGTATATAGAGAAAATAAAACAAGACAAAAACAAACTAGGCAAAAGTAAACTAAGCAAAGTAATACTAGACAGAAATAAACTAAGCACAAATAAACTAGACAAAAGTAAACTAAGCAAAACAAAGTAAAACAAAATAAAAACAGAGAGAGAGGTAGAGTGTACTCCCCAGGTGAACTTATGAGTAGAGCTATGCCTCCCCGGCAACGGCGCCAAAAAACAGTCTTGATAACCCACAAGTATAGGGGATCGCAGCAGTCTTCGAGGGAAGTAAAATCCAAATTTATTGATTCGACACAAGGGGAGGTAAAGAATACTTATAAGCCTTAACAACTGAGTTGTCAGTTCAGCTGCACCTAGAAAAGCACTAGTAACAGGGGTGATGTGAAAGTAGTAGTGATATGAGAGCGATAGTAACGAGTAACACGGCAGCGATAATAGTAACACGGGAGCAATGGCACCGAGAAGATAGTTGATACTACTTCCAATGACATGTAGAACGAGTATATGATGATGAGAGATGGACCGGGGTTCCCAGCTATCTACACTAGTGGCAACTCTCCAATAACAAGTGTTGGGTGAACAAATTACAGTCGGGAAATTGATAGGATTGAAATAGCATTAAGACAGAACATCAAGATCATTAATCATGTAGGCATGTTTTCCATATATAGTCATACGTGCTCGCAATGAGAAACTTGTACAACATCTTTTGTCCTACCAGCCGGTGGCAGCCGGGCCTCTAGGGAATCTACTTGGAAATTAAGGTACTCCTTTTAATAGAGCACCGGAGCAAAGCATTAACACTCCGTGAAAACATGTGATCCTCATATCTAAGCCTTTCCCTCCGAGTTGTCCCAATTTCTGTCACTTTGGGGCCTTTGGTTCCGGACATAGACATGTGCATACAACTTGTAGATACAATCTAAGCAATAAGTATAGAGCTTAAATCTAAGATCATGCCACTCGGGCCCTAGTGACAAGCATTAAGCATAACAAGATTGCAGCAACAATAACTTCACAAACTTTATAGATAGACAATCATAACGTAACAATCCATCGGATCCCGACAAACACAACACCGATTACATCGGATGAATCTCAATCATGTAAGGCAGCTCATGAGATCATTGTATTGAAGTACATGGGGGAGAGAATACCAACTAGCTACAGCTAGAACCCGTAGTCCATGGAGGAACTACTCACGGAGCATGATGGAGGCGATGGCGTTGATGGAGATGGCTTCTGGGGGCACTTCCCCGTCCCGGCGGGGTGCCGGAACGGAGACTTATGTCCCCCGAATTGGAGTTTCGCGATGGTGGCGGCGCCCCGGAGTCTTTACGGAGTTTCGTCAAAAGGTATCGAGTTTTTAGGTCGAAAGGGCTTATATAGGCGAAGAGGCGGCGCGGGAGGGGCAACATGGTGCCCTCCCCACTAGGCCGGCGCGGCCGGGGCTGGCCCGCGCGGTCCTATGGTGTGGGGGCCCCGGGCCTCCCCTCGACTCCCCTTCGGTGTCTCGGTCCGTCTCGGTGAATTATGATGTTTGGTCTTCGTTTCGTCGAATTCCGAGAATATTGCCCGAACAGACCTTTCCGGAACCAAAAACAACGAGAAAACGAACTGGCACTGTGGCATCTTGTTAATAGGTTAGTTCCGGAAAACGCATAAAATCATTATAAAGTGCAAGCAAAACATATAAGTATTGTCATAAAACAAGCATGGAACATCAGAAATTATAGGTACGTTGGAGACGTATCAGATACTTCTTGTTCTGGATCCTTTACACGCAACAAGGAAGAGTTTAAAAGGGACCTTCTTAATCGAATCCAAGAAAATGCTGAAGGATGGGAGAACGACAAGGATAGAGAATCAGGTATAAATTATGATTATAAATGCATTGAAGCTTTTATGGATACTGGATAAATTTCGTAATATGAGTGCTACTTATGGTCTTGATTCTCAAGTTGCTTGCAAATCTTTATAAATCTTTTGCTTCTCATTATGAATTGCCTAAGAAGAACTTTGATAAGTATCATGAACCGTATAAAGATAAAATTGATTCATCTATAAATAAATGTGTTGTAGTTGAAATTGTTGATCATGTTATTCCTGAAGCTTATATTGAAAAAACTCCTTTCCCCGCTAAAATGAAGGAGTACTCTGTTATAAATAGTGCGGTTCATAAAAGTGAAAAGAAACCTATAGAACCTGAAGAACAAATAAAAGTTAAACCTGCTGTTGCAATTGTTAAAGATCTTGTGACTGAAAATGTGGAGGATGGTCATATTATTTTCTGTGAAGATGCCTCTAATATTGTTTCACATCCTAATAAGTCTAGGAAAGCTAGTGTTCCTATGCTATCTGTTAGAATTGGTGATCATTGTTATTATGGTTTATGTGATATTGGTGCAAGTATTAGTGCTATTCCTTATGAGCTTTACACGGAGATTATGCACGAAATTGGTTCTTGTGAACTTGAAGATATTGATGTGGTTATTCGGCTGGCTAATAGAGAAACTATCTCTCCAATTGGTATTGTTCGAGATGTGGAAGTTCTATGTGGTAAGATTAAATATCCTGCTGACTTTTTGGTACTTGGTTCTCGTTGCTAGTAAATATTGTCCTATTATTTTTGGTAGACCTTTTCTAAATACTTGCGGAGCTATTATAGATTGCAAGAAAGAGAAAATTTTGACTAAATTTGCTGGTGAATCTTATGAGTTTAACTTCTCTAAATTTACCAAAACTCCTTATAAAATTGATTCGCCTAATAGTGATTTTAAAGTTGAACAGTGTGCATCTATTGCTCTTGCTCCTAGTAATCCTTTGCAGCAACATTTGGAGACTAGTGAGAGTGAAGTTTTTAGGGAAGAAAGAGATGAGCTTGATGAAATTTTCCTTCGTCAACCTATTCTTAAGCATGATTTACCGGTGGAACATTTGGGTACAACACCACCACCAAAGGAAGATCCTGTCTTTGATTTAAAACCATTGCCTGATAATCTTAAATATGCTCATATTGATGATAAGAAAATATATCATGTTATTATTAGTTCTAAGCTTTCGAGTTTGAAGAAGAAAGGTTATTGGAAATATTGAAGAAACACCGAGGTGCTATTGGCTACACTCTTGATGACTTGAAGGGGATTTCTCCCTCTATTTGCCAACACGCCATTAATATGGAAGATGATGCGAAGCTCGTTGTTGAACCTCGGCGTCGTCTAATTCCTAAGATGAAGGATGTGGTAAGAAATGAGGTATTAAGACTCCTTGAAGCTGGTATTATATATCCTATTGTCGATAGTAGATGGGTTAGTTACTGTGCATTGTGTTCCTAAGAAAGGAGGAATGACTGTTGTGCCTAATGATAATGATGAGCTCATCCCTCAAAGAGTAGTTGTAGGGTATAGAATGTGCATTGATTATCGAAAAGTTAATAAGGTTACTAAGAAAGATCATTACCCTTTGCCTTTTATTGATCAAATGTTAGAAAGGTTATCTAAAAATACTCATTTTTGCTTTCTTGATGGTTATTACGGATTTTCACAAATTGCTGTTAAAACTAAAGATCAAGAGAAAACCACTTTCACTTGTCCTTATGGAACTTATGCTTATAGGCGTATGCCTTTTGGTTTATGTAATGCTCCTGCTACTTTTCAAAGATGCATGTCTGCTATTTTTCACGGCTTTTGTGAGAGTATTGTAGAGGTATTCATGGATGATTTTTCCGTCTATGGAAATTCTTTTGATAGTTGCTTGCGAAACCTTGATAAAGTTTTGCAGAGATGTGAAGAAACTAACCTTGTTCTTAATTGGGAGAAATGCCACTTTATGGTTAATGAAGGAATTGTATTGGGACATAAAATTTCCGAGAGAGGTATTGAAGTTGATAGAGCTAAAGTTGAAGCAATTGAGAAGATGCCCTATCCTAGGGATGTTAAAGGTATTCGTAGTGTTCTTGGTCATGCTGGGTTTTATAGGAGGTTTATTAAAGACTTCTCCAAGATTTCAAAGCCTCTTACTAATCTTCTTCAAATAGATGTACCTTTTGTTTTTGATGATGATTGTAAGGAAGCTTTTGAAACTCTAAAGAAAGCCTTAACAAGCTGCCCCTATAGTTGAACCTCCTGATTGGAACTTACCATTTGAAATTATGTGCGATGCTAGTGATTTTGCTGTAGGCGCTGTTCTTGGACAGCGAGTAGATAAAAAACTGAATGTTATTCATTATGCTAGTAAAACTCTTGATGCAGCTCAAAGAAATTATGCTACAACTGAAAAAGAATTGTTAGTTGTAGTCTTTGCTTGTGATAAATTTAGATCTTATATTGTTGATTCAAAAGTTACGATTCATACTGATCATGCTGCAATTAGATACCTTATGACAAAGAAAGATGCTAAACCGAGACTTATTAGATGGGTACTTCTTTTGCAAGAATTTGATTTACATATTGTAGATAGGAAAGGTGCTGATAATCCTGTTGGCGATAATTTGTCTAGATTGGAAAATATTGCTTATGATCCTGTTCCTGTTAATGATAGTTTTCCAAATGAACAATTGGCTGTAATAAAGGTGAGCTCGCGAGACAGTCCTTGGTATGCTGATTATGCTAACTTTATTGTTTCCAAGTACTTGCCTCCAACCTTTTCAGCTCAGCAAAGGAGGAAATTCTTTTATGACTTGAGGAATTATTTTTGGGATGACCCACACTTATATAAAGAAGGAGTGGATGGTATTCTGCGAAGGTGTGTTCCCGAATATGAACAACAAGAGATATTGAGTAAATGTCATGGTAGTGCTTATGGAGGACATCAGAACCGCGCAAAAGGTTCTACAATCAGGTTTTTATTGGCCAACTCTCTTCAAAGATGCAAGGAAGTTTATTTTATCTTGTGATGAATGTCAAAGGGTTGGTAATATCTCCAGACGCAATGAAATGCCTATGAATTATACTCTTGTTATTGAACCGTTTGATTGTTGGGGATTTGACTTCATGGGACCTTTTCCCTCTTCGAAGGTAACACTCATATACTTGTTGCTGTTGATTATGTTACTAAATGGGTGGAAGCCATACCTACAAAAAGTGCTTGATGGTGAGACCTCTTTAAGAATGCTTTTAGACATTATTTTTTCCTAGATTTGGAGTTCCTAGATATATTATGACAGATGGAGGTTCTCATTTTATTCATGGTGGTTTTAGAAAAACTCTTGCTAAATAGGGTATTAATCATAGAATTGCTTCCGCTTATCATCCTCAAACTAGTGGACAAGTAGAACTATCAAATAGAGAAATTAAATCTATCTTGCAGAAGACAGTTAATAAAACTAGAAAGAATTGGGCTAGTAAATTGAAGGAAGCACTATGGACTTATAGAACTTCTTATAAAAACTCCATGGGAATGTAACCTTATAAAATGGTTTATGGAAAAGCTTGTCATTTACCTTTAGAACTAGAGCAGAAGGCTTATTGGGCTGTTAGAGAATTAAATAAAGATCCTAAACTAGCCGGTAATAAGAGGTTGCTGCAATTAAGTTCTCTAGATGAATGGAGAAGTGAAGCTTATGAAAATGCTAAACTCTTTAAAGAGAAAGTTAAGAAATGGCATGATAGAAGGATTATCAAAAGAGAGTTTGCCATCACCAACTATGATTTCTTATGCACCTTTATTTGTGATTACCTTATACTTCTTTCAAGTTGAGTTATATGAGGAGGATGTTTACTAGAATGTCTTGTGTGAATGAATATGATGCTTCTTGTCCGTATTTGATTTATCGACTCTTCACTCCATAAACATGTGGACCTGTTTACCGAGTTCAGTTTCGCTTGGGACAAGCGAAGTCTAAGCTTGGGGGGAGTTGATACGTCCTATTTGCATCACTATTTTATATCATAATTTGCTGTTATTCATTGATATATTTCATATTTGGAGATGATATTTATGTTATTTCATCTATTTTGCATGTTTCATGATTATTGGAGGATCGCGCACCGGAGCCAGGATTCTGCTGGAAAAAGCACCGTCAGAATGCAATATTTCGGAAGATCAACAGTTGACGGAAATTATATGAAAAATCCTATTTTTCCAGATGACGAAGGGAGCCAGAAGGGGGAGAAGAGGGGACCCGAGGTGGGCCCACCCCATAGGCCGGCGCGGCCCAAGGACTGGCCGCGCCGCCCTGTGAGGAGAGGGCCCACAGCCCCCTCTCGCCTCCTTTTCTTCGCGCACGCCTTCGTCCCGAAAACCTAAGCTCCAGGGGTACGTCGCGAAGAGCCACAACCGCCTCTGCGGGGCGGAGAACACCAGAGAGAAAAGAGCTCTCCGGCAGGCTGAGATCCGCCGGGGAAATTCCCTCCCGGAGGGGGAAATCGACGCCATCGTCGCCGTCATCGAGCTGGACATCATCTCCATCATCATCACCATCATCTTCATCATCATCACCGCCATCTCCACCGCTGCACCTCGTCACCGCTGTAACAATTTGGGTTTGATCTTGTTTGTTTGATAGGGGAAACTCTCCCGTGTTGATTTCTACTTGTTATTGATGCTATTGAGTGAAACCGTTGAACCAAGGTTTATGTTCAGATTGTTATTCATCATCATATCACCTCTGATCATGTTCCATATGATGTCTCGTGAGTAGTTCGTTTAGTTCTTGAGGACATGGGTGAAGTCTAAATGTTAGTAGTGAAGTATGGTTGAGTAATATTCAATGTTATGATATTTAAGTTGTGGTGTTATTCTTCTAGTGGTGTCGTGTGAACGTAGACTACACGACACTTCACCTTTATGGGCCTAGGGGAATGCATCTTGTACTCGTTTGCCAATTGCGGGGTTGCCGGAGTGACAGAAACCTGAGCCCCCGTTGGTATATCGATGCAGGAGGGATAGCAGGATCTCAGGGTTTAAGGCTGTGGTTAGATTTATCTTAATTACTTTCTTGTAGTTGCGGACGCTTGCAAGGGGTATAATCACAAGTATGTATTAGTCCTAGGAAGGGCGGTACATTAGGATAGGTTCACCCACACAACACTTATCAGAGCAATGAAGATTAATTAGCCGTATGTAGCGAAAGCACTAGACTAAAATCCCGTGTGTCCTCGAGAATGTTTGGTCATTATAAGTAAACAAACCGGCTTGTCCTTTGTGCTAAAAAGGATTGGGCCACTCGTTGCAATTATTACTCTCGCACTTTATTTACTCGTACTTTATTCATCTGTCGCATCAAAACCCCCGAATACTTGCACTGTGAGCATTTACGGTGAATCCTTCATCGAAACTGCTTGTCAACACCTTCTGCTCCTCGTTGGGATCGACATTCTTACTTATCGAAGATACTACGATACACCCCCTATACTTGTGGGTCATCAGGGACCCTTGAGGGTAGTCACAAACCCATACAAGCTTGGGGCAATCTCCACAAGTTAATTGAAGGCTTCCAAGAAATGTCCATGAAGGCCTCACACTTGAGGAATCTCCACAACTTAATTGGAGGCCCCAGAAACACCATAAGTCACAAATTCTTATAGGGTTCCAAGAACCCAAGAGGAACAAGCTTCGGGAACAAGCTCCTGAAGAGATATGCCCATGAACTTTCACCTCGACGTATTACCACGGGGAACTCAAATCGATGCACCAAACTCAATGGCAAGAACCTCACTCTCAAATTTCAACAAAGCTACAAAAGCTATTGGAGGAATAAAAGAGGAAGAACTCAAGATCGAGAAGAACACCAAATATCTCCAAGATCTAGATCTAATGGTTTCCCCTCGCAAAGAGAGGGATTTGATTGGTGTATTTGTTGATCTAGATCTCCTCACTCTTTTCCCTAAAAAATATGCAAGAATCATCGAAGGAATCAAGATCTAGGGCAAGATCTTTAGGTCAACAATGGAGGTGAGAGACAAGAACCAACCACGCCTTGGGGAAGAGGGAGCATATAACCAACCAACCCTTGTGGAAGAGGGGGGCCTTTTATAGGCCCATCAATGAAACATGACTGTTACAACCCTTTAACACCGGATACTTTGGTCGGGGAGGGTCAGAGACGCTGACCCATACAGAACATAAGGCATACTTGCAAACAGAGAAAACGCGTTCGGTCCGGAGTCTTCGGCCCTCCCAGGACCGAGTCTTAGGCCCTGGAAAATCCAGAAACAACTGGAACTGAAACAACCATAACTTAATCATCCGAACTTTGATTTTGATGCTCTTAGGCTCGTTTCAAAGCTAGTAACAAGCTCTACGAGGTCATTTATAGAATAATCATAGTACATCAAGGGATAATAGAAACAAATGATGAATGGTTTTACTTCTCTATAGAAGACAAACCGGTAAAACCTCTAATATTGGAAACATAATTTAGATGAAATCTGTTTTCGATGAAATTGAGCTTGTCATGAAGATATGCACAAGCTCCAAATACTCTCATGGATAATAACCAAGTAAGAACAAAGAAAGATGATGCCAATGGTGCAAAGGTTTGAGTTCTCTCGCTAAACGATACTACCAAGTTACTTACTAGAGAGCCTCTCTTGATAGTATAACTATCTATCCTACAAATTGGTCTCCCAACTAACACAAATAGCTTGGTAAGAAATAAACCATATAAATAATGTACCTTTTCCTTGTGCATATTCCACTTATGCTTGATAATGATGATATTTTCCACCTCAAGATGAAACGTCTTTTTTAATTGCACTTCCTTCTTTAAGTTTTGTAAATTTTTCCCCATACCCCACTATGGGAGAGACTCTCTTTAGACATATATTCACATATCCAAGAATATCATAAGGATGGAAAGCTTCAAGCATATGATCTCTTTGAGATTGCTCATCTTGAACTTTCACTTCATTTCTTCTTTCTTCATATTGTTGATGTCTTGAACACACACATGCATGGGAGATCACTCAATCTTATTCTTCAAGACATACTAGCCATAGGCTCAATCTTCTCTCATGACCAATATTTTGATCACTCCTTGATTAATGCCTTGGTCATCACTTCATCTTCTTATTTCAACCTTGAAGCCAACATATGGTTGAAACATTATCTATGGACAAATCCTACAAATATAACTCAATGCAAACATTAGTCAATAGGGATTATCATTAATTAACAAAACCACACATGGGGGCTCCATGCACTTTTAACTATGACCATGTTGCATTCTCTCTTAGTGGACAACTTTCTCCCTTTGATATCCCTTCACGTAGTGAGCATCTGTGGCTGACCTTGACCATCATCTTAGGAGGGTCTAGAATAGATTAAATGATAATTGAGGAGGTTGGGGAGGGGGGATTTCAAGTATTTTGTATTTTTTACGATGAAAAGTGATAAATACATAGTTGGGGGAATGGCCAATGTCGACCTCCGCTAAGTTTGTGCATATAAATCCCTTGGAATGAGTTATTTGTATATCCATGTCCACGATAACTACCTACTATGTAGTATTTTACCACCAAAAGAAGTAAATTTTTAGGTGTTATCTTCAAATCTTCCAAGTTTTTTTTTGTTTATCTTCACATCTCAAGGAGAAGTTTTCTATGGGCCCCACATACATGAAGTCACAAGAATTCTTAAGATAGAAATGTAATTTTGAATAAGATGAGGACACAAACCCTCTTGTGTTTATTAAGAGTGGTAAATAAAAAAATGAAAGGAAAGAAAAAAATGTAATATAGAAAATAAAATAATGTGTAAGTTTGAAAACATTTTTTTGTTAGAGGTTCTATAATGGATTCTTTTGAATTTGTGTTTGACACTGGGTTATGATGCAGTTCAAACTTAATGTTAACCACATGTTTACCTTTATTATTTATGGTACATTTAATGATTGGAATAGAAAGATAAAAAAGATTCCAATAAATGCTTATGATATGGGCAATGGTAATCATATACTATGAAACCATTGAGTGGAGCTACAAATGGCAAAAAAAATATTATTTTTGAATCAATAAGATTTGGCACATGTTCATCGACGGATCCCTATACAAAGGGTCTTTCTACTTCTTTCTGAGTCAAGAGACGCGTGTAAGGGTGTGTTTGGTAGGTCGGTCCTGCTCAGATTGTCTTTCCCCACCGAGACTTTCTCACCCTATACAAGCTCAAGTCAGATTTTACCGTGCGTTTGGTGGGTCGGGTGTGTTCACCCATGCTGAGGCAAGAAGTTGTTTGGCGGTTGTATGAGCTGAGATCGTGTTGAGCCAATAAATTTTACACAAAAGTCCCTGAACAGAAAATTAAAAACCAATCAGGTCCTTTGTTCAACCAAGCACCCCACCGTGCAAGCTCCGGCGTGGCAGCTGCCGTCGGGGCGCGAGGAAGAGGGGCCTGGAGCCGGCGTGGCAGCGCGAGGAGAAGGGGCTTGGAGCCGTCTTGGCGGCACGAGGCGGCGGCGCTTGGTGCTGGCCTGGCGGCGCGAGGAGCCGGCCTTGGCGGCGCTTGGAGCCGGCCTGGTGGCGCGAGGAGGAGGCGGTTGTGGCGGCCATGGCGTCGGCCGACGGGAGCGAGGAGAGCGGGCGCTGGTGGCGGCCATGGCGTCGGAGGACGGGAGCGAGGAGGAGGGCCGTGGGGCGCCGGCGGTGGTGGAAGGAGGGCCGTGGGGCGCCGACGCGGGACCTGCTGAGGCGCGGGAGGAGGAAGGGCCGACGCGCGATCTGCTAGGCGCGTCTGGCCGCCGGTGGTCCGGCGGCGGCGGGGGGCGTCCAGGGGTGGGCGGCATCCAGGGTCGGGCGGCGGTTGGCGACGCACGGGAAGAGAGGAGGCGTGGGGGGGGGGGGAATGACGCTTGCGGGGTGGGGGTCTGGGGGTGGGGCGGGCCAGTGCTACAGTGTTTTGCGGGATCACCTCATCCCGGATGACCAGCGAAGCTCGATTTGGGCTTCGCTCTTCAACCCGGCTCTGAGCCCTTTTTCGTATCCCCTCAGCAGTGTGGAGGTGGCCCGAGCCGGGCTAACAAACACGGGATCGCCTCCAATTCTCGGTTGGGAGGAGAATTTCTGAGTAGCCCCGGGCTACCAAACACACCCTAAGTCTCTTAGAAATCTTTCTTCACCAATACTTAGGAACAATTCATTTACATGAAGCTCTGCTAATGTTTACACCATGCACAACTTTCACATTCACGAGTTTCCAACATTGTTTCATAGTACTTTGGAAGAGTAATGTAGTGCATGATTTCATGCTATTTTTTCCATTCTTGAATTTTTATTTATTTATTACTTAATGTGATGATTGTTGCTCTTTCCTTTATATAGTAATATTATAGTTGTGATCAACTAAACTTTGTATTTATGATAATAAACTCTAAATTTTTTTACTATCTTTATGCTCGAGGACGAGTATAGATTGATGTTGAAGATGTTGATACATCAAAAACATATGTATGGAATTTCTAGTTAATTATACTAATATCTCATATATTTTGCATCGTATCATGAGTTATTGGAGTGTGGAGTTCAATAGCAAGTGGTTCTCCCCCCCCCCCCTCCAAGGATGACACATGGTTTATATCAAACACAATGAAATTTGCAAGTTCTCTTACCTTTTCCTCTTCTGGCATTTCTCTTCACTTTTCCTCTCTAGCAATCTGTAAAATAAATTCCTTAGTGTTCGATATAAACCATGAGTCCCCAAATCTTCCCTGGTAACAAGGGTTGCAACTCAGATTTTTTTTCTAGTTACAGGTGATGTTGCAACTAAGAAAAATATCTTGGACCCTTTCATTTTATTGTGATTCGTACTAATTATAAATTACAACTAAAATCTACGATGAATTAAAACAATTATCATAGTCGCATTTTTTGTCGCCCCCTTAATATATGGCTTAAGCCTAATCGAGGAAAACAAATATAAGATAATACAAAATAAAGTATACTTAGTATCTAAGCACCGAAATGTGCGAATTATCTGGCTACTTTTTGTATATATGGATTTGAAGAAGAAGAAAACGATATGACCGTCGACTGATTCCACAAAAAAGAGTCATGTAAATTTCTAATTTAACAAGTATTTGTGTTTTTTGAAAGGTGTGATGGGTATGGACGACCGCGTGTCGTGACGATATAAACCCCTGGGATCCAAACTCAAACTAGCACGGACTGAGATCCGGTGCCTCGCTGAAGGCAAGGCACGGATGAACAGTACCGTGCCTTGCTGCCTTGGCCGTTGGATAGAGAATGGACAGACAAGATTGGCAGTGAGGATAGTTACTGTAGCAGCCACTGTGGATGTCGACTGTAGCAGGCACTGCGGATGACTACTGTAGCGAATATCCTGTAGCATGTGTCCTGTAGCACTGCGCCTGTTCACGCTCATCTAGCCATCCGTTCTCAATCCAACAGCTAGAAAAGGCAGCGGGGCACGGTACTGTTCATCCGTGCCTTGCCTTCAGCGAGGCACCGGATCTCAGTCCAACTAGCACGAGAGAGAGGCGGGCGGAGACAGAGCGCATACTGACATCAGAACAGAGAGTGCTCTGCTCAGCTCAGCTAAGCGAGCGGCCCAGCCTCGCCCTCAGCAACACAACACAAGACAGTCGTCGCAGTAAGAAACAGTTTGCCCAAGATGATGCTCGCGTACATGGACCACGCCACCGCCGCCGCCGCGGAGCCGGAGACCATGGAGCTGGCCGTGGTCGCCGACGCGGCGGAGTGCGCGGCGGCGCGGGACTTCGGCGGGCTGGTGAGCGCCCGGCCCGCGGCGGTGGTCCGGCCGGCGAGCGCGGACGACGTGGCCAGCGCCATCCAGGCGGCGGCGCTGACGGCGCACCTGACGGTGGCCGCCCGCGGCAACGGGCACTCGGTGGCCGGGCAGGCCATGGCCGACGGCGGGCTGGTCCTGGACATGCGCGCGGTGGCCCGGCGCACGCAGATGCAGCTCGTGCTGCCGAGCGGCGGCGGCGGCGGGGCCTTCGCGGACGTGCCCGGCGGCGCGCTGTGGGAGGAGGTCCTCCACTGGGCCGTGTCGAATCATGGGCTCGCGCCCGCGTCCTGGACGGACTACCTCCGGCTGACCGTCGGCGGCACGCTGTCGAACGGCGGCGTGAGCGGGCAGTCGTTCCGGTACGGCCCGCAGGTGTCGAACGTGGCGGAGCTGGAGGTGGTGACGGGCGACGGGCAGTGCCGGGTGTGCTCCCCGTCCGCCCACCCGGACCTCTTCTTCGCCGTCCTCGGCGGGCTCGGGCAGTTCGGCGTCATCACCCGCGCCCGCATCCCGCTCTCCCCCGCGCCGCAGACGGTAATAATAAGCCAGCAACATCACATCACCGAACGAACGAACGATTTGTGTACTGTCTATCGATCGGTGCCGGAACGCTGACGGACGGTGGTGGTGTGCGTGTCTCGACATTCGCAGGTGAAGTGGACGCGCGTGGTGTACTCTAGCTTCGCCGACTACGCGGCGGACGCGGAGTGGCTGGTGACGCGGCCGTCGGAGCGGGCGTTCGACTACGTGGAGGGCTTCGCGTTCTGCCGCAACGACGACCCGGTGAACGGGTGGCCGTCGGTGCCCATCCCCGGCGGCGCCCACTTCGAGCCGTCCCTGCTCCCCGCCGGCGCCGGGCCGGTGCTCTACTGCCTTGAGGTGGCCCTGTACCAGCACCACCACCAGCATCCCGACGACGTGGAGGAGGTACGTAGGCAGGCAGGCGAGAAAATCTCGCCGTAAATCATCCATCAATGCCCCGCTCAGGCAGGCGGTCACCCTGCGGTGGCGTACTTTTGTGCTTGGCAGGGGGATGTCTGCTTCGCGGTGTATCTTCCGCTGGATTCGGTGACGGGCGCCTCTCCCCAAAGTGCCCCCGCGCGTGCCGCCAAACACCCTACGGGCGACGGCCCCCACCCCCACTCGCACCCACTCTCCAGTGCACGGCCGCGCCGGGCGCACGACTGGCGTCCTCATCACGGCCGATCTCGCTCGCGCGCCATGAGCGTACAATGTGGGTCAGCGGCCGGGCCATGACGCGATTCCCCTGCCGCGCCCGTGACGACGAGGATCCCGTCTTTTGGCACCACCCACACGCCCTCTTGCTCCTCATCCCCACCTCACGTCTTGTCCCCACGGAAACACCTCATTCATCCACGATCGATCGCCCTGTGACGCGCGCCTATGTCGTCGTCGTCGTCGTTATTCATTCATTCGCCTCGTGCTCATGTCTGTTCGCGTGTCTATATGTGCAGAGGGTGGACGAGATGCTGCGGCCGCTCAAGTACGTGCGCGGCCTGGAGTTCGCGGCGGAGGTCGGGTACGTGGAGTTCCTGTCGCGCGTGAACCGGGTGGAGGAGGAGGCCCGCCGGAACGGCAGCTGGGCGGCGCCGCACCCCTGGCTCAACCTCTTCATCTCCGCCCGCGACATCGCGCACTTCGACCGCGCCGTCATCAACGGCATGCTCGCCGACGGCATCGACGGGCCCATGCTCGTCTACCCCATGCTCAAGGCCAAGTGAGTATATATGCTGACGCACGCGCTACTTCTTCCTTGCTTGAATTGCTTCTGTCTGCATGCATGCCGCCGTACAGATCGAGTTGCCATTTGGGGCACGCACACGCATGTGAGCTCGCCCGAGCTGACGTTTTCTTGACTGGGATCGTCGCCGATTTGCCCCTCCGTACTAGTAGTTCCTTACAATAAAGGCGGCCGGCGGGCTTCTGATTCTCCCTCCCTGGTTTATCCATCCCCAGTAATCTGTTTTGGATTTTGTCTTGTCAGATCGCTCATTAGCTTAGCAGCCACTAACTCGAGTCCTATGATTGATAAATTATCATTACCCGGCCCGGCTCCACGCCACCGCACCTCTGGTTCAGCCACAGCCCTTGTCTCCCCGGCGGGCCCGCCGCTCCGATAGCGCCATTGTTTACCACAAGTTCCTCTCTTTTGTCGTAACACTACTAACACGTTATGTAATATACTAACTTGCTGGTAATTAATGCCGCAGGTGGGACCCTAACACGTCGGTGGCGCTGCCGGAGGGCGAGATCTTCTACCTGGTGGCGCTGCTGCGCTTCTGCCGGCCGTCCGGGACGGGCGGCCCGGCGGTGGGCGAGCTGGTGGAGCAGAACGCGGCGGTGGTCGACGCCTGCCGCCGCAACGGCTACGACTTCAAGACCTACTTCCCGAGCTACCGCGCGCAGTCCGACTGGGCGGCCCACTTCGGGTCCAAGTGGGCCCGCTTCGTCGACCGCAAGGCCCGCTACGACCCGCTCGCGATCCTCGCGCCGGGCCAGAAGATCTTCCCCAGGACACCCTCCGCCGGCGCACGGGCCATCGTGTAAGGCGATCGTGCCGGCGATGGCGATCATGAAATACTGTTGTTGGCGATAATGATGGCGGCTGATTCGGGCGATTGGTGGCGATGATGAATCGGAGATCTCGATCGACGAGGGGGTAATCGTGATGATGATAGGGTCGCTGTTAGGTGCATCGGGGAGGGGACAGAGGGGGCCGGCGGACCTTGTCGAGGGCCTTGATCCAGGGAAGAAGGGTTGCAAAGATAACGAAAGCTGTGACCTTTCTCTACGTCCTTCCTCTTCTTTTTTGCAGCTGCCTGCTGCCTGCTGCCTGTGATGGATCGGTCGATCGACGCAAACATCTCGCGAGGGGCCCTTGTCCCTCGACCATCCACTTGTGTACGTAATTGTCGCCGTCTCACCGTTATTTCGCGGCATGCTTAATTTGCCGTCGCCGCGCGCGCGCCCCTGGCTCGGCGCCGCTACCGGCTGCCTCGCGTTTTTTATTCCGTCTCCGCGTAGTTTTCGCCGGCTTGGACGTACCCGTTCTTCCGGCGATCGCGACGTCCGGGCGCGCGCTGCCGTCGGCTCGGCCGCGGTCTCTTTCCGCGATCGGTCTCGCACTCTCTCGCCGCGCTCGCCCGCTCGGGCGGCGTACGCCTCCTCGCCCGGCGGCTTGCGGCGCAGTACAACGACGGCGAATAAAGCCGGAAGCCCCCCGCGCGCGCGCGCATGGCACGGCGGTCGCGCTCCGATGACAAAGCCGTCGTTTCGCCGAGCACTCAGCGGTGCAGAGTGGACGACGGGACGGGACGGGCGGGAGGGACGAATAATTGGTGCCGTTTCTGACTGACTGACTGATCGGGGCGTGCTTCTTTGCGGCGTGCTAGGCCGTGGTGGCCACGTGAGCCGATGCCGCCGTGGCCATGGCGGGGTGTATCGACAGCGCTGCGCCTGGCTGCTGGTGGCCACATCGGAGGTGACCGGCCGATGGGGTCTGTCGTTTTTGTCCAAATGGTTTTCCAAATCCAGTGGACCGTAGCATCACGCTACTGTTCCTGTTCTCCCTTGAGTACTCTTCTCCCTTCGGATCATCCCAGCCGTGCAGGAGGAATTGAGGCCGAATCGCGACGGATCCGTCGCATCCTTACACTGACAGGCAGCGGGGTGTGCTGGCGGTGGCAAAGAACGTCTCTCTCCATTATATGCTCTTAATTAGATCGCCCAAGTCAAATTCATGTCAAACTGTTGGCGTAATCTTTTTCCGTGGAAGGTTCACGGATTCTTGATCATACACCATCTTAGCCAAGCCGTTAATGTTTAGTTTTTTGCAATCCTGCCTGCTTGGAAGCCCTGTGGGTGTCGCTCACCTAGCTCCTTGGACGCGTCGGCGAGGTGTGTACCACTACCACCATCCCCCTCGTTCGCTTGGAGCTAGTATGACGAAAGCCTAGATTCAGAGCAGGATTGACACGATGATGGTGTTCTTGACGTCGTCCTTTCGTTGAGAGCATTGTGTTTGGAGACACAGCTTGGAGGTCCTACTTTGTGCTCCTCCGGTGTTCATTGTTGTCCAATATATTGGTCTTCAACAACAACAATATACGGTGTCGCCAGTGAGTTAAAGAAGATGTGGTCCTGTTATCACCAGATTTTAGCTAAATCAGGAGGTGGGCCGCGATCAGGATGGGCTTGGAAGATTACACATGGAAGATCTCTGAAGCGGCCTTGCACGGAGAATTTGGGCTTAATTACCCGTGTATCTGTAACATATTAGATCGCATCTTAGTTTAGAAGTTAGAATCTTACTCGTGCACGGTTTGGTGCACGCCCACATTAGAAAGTCCCCTGGACTATAAATATGTATCTAGGGTTTATGGAATAAACAACCAACGTTCAACCACAAACAAATCTCGGCGCATCGGCAACTCCTTCGTCTCGAGGGTTTCTACCGGTAAGCACCATGCTGCCTAGATCGCATCTTGCGATCTAGGCAGCGTAATGCCTATCACGTTGTTCATGCGTTGCTCGCATCGAAGCCTTTTTGATGGCGAGCAACGTAGTTATCTTAGATATGTTAGGGTTAGCATTGTTCTTCATATTACATGCTATCGTAGTGCAACCCTTGCATGTCTAGCCGCCCTTACACCTATCTTAGGTGTAGGGGCGGCACCCCGCTTGATCATAGTTTAGTAGATCTGATCCGTTACGGTTGTTCCTTGTTTCATCAAGGATTAGTTTAACATCCGCAATAGTTAGGCCTTACAAAGGGTTGGAGGATCCAACGGCGTGTAGGGTGGCGTTCGCTAGCCCTAGAAAGGATGTTCCGGGGATCAACCTCGTGTTGGTTTTTAGGCCCTGTCTAGGATCGGCTTACGGTCACCGTGCGCGAGCGCGAGGCCCAATCGTGAGTAGGATGATCCGATTATGCGGTGAAAACCCTAAATCGTCGTAGATCTAATCAGCTTTATCTTGATCAAGCAGGACCACCATATATTCGGACACCTCGTCCGAATCATGGGTGGATCGGCTCTTTGAGCCGATTCACGAGATAACTCGAGAGCCGATCGAGGCTCGTATTTAACGTTTACGTGTGTGCCCCTGCAGAAACTAAGCGAGGCATCATCCACACCTTCCCGACCGGGTATAGGTCGGGTGGCACGCCCTTGTGATAAACATCGGCGCGTGCGACCGGGAGGCTTTGCGGGCCGTCGCTCCGAGGGACCGGGGCCAGCCGCAGCCCTAGTTGTTCCCGGCTCTACCGTGTTGCCCGTCTCTCGCCCGCCGGGGGTTTCGACGTCAACACGTTCGGCACGCCCGGTGGGACTCCCTTCAACATCCACCACATCGCCGTCTGCATCCGAGATGGCGGAAAGCACTCCGGTCAAGTACGAGGATCTGCCTGAGGAGCTCAAGAAGAAACATGACGAGATCAAGGCAACCCTCGAGGCCGAACTCATCGGCTCTTTCCACCAAACCCGCTCCCATGGCGTCAGGTGGAAGGGTTTCATACCTGAAGGCGCACTCGATGGAGTGGACCTGTCCGCCCCGTCAGAAGAACGCACCAGGCCGCTGAAGTACGAGGATCTGCCCGAGGAGCTCAAAAGGAAACATGACGAGATCAAGGCAACCCTCGAAGCCGAACTCATCGGCTCCTCTGAGAAGACCCAGCCGCACGATATCAAGCTCGGTAGAGACTCACGTCCGTCGCCTGGCGTCAACATGGTGGATCTCAGCCACTCCATAGGCCAGCCAAAGTTCTCCTTTGGTGTCAACATGGCAGGGCTTGCGAGCCGCCGTGGCAAAGACGAAGCAGAAAGCAGCCACTTCCGTGGCAAGGACAAAGAGGAGGCCGATCCACGCGACCGGCCCCGAGATGATGACAGACGGTGCCTGACAGAGGAGGAAGTGAGAAGCGTGCGGTATCAACGTCCACTCTCCAAGCATCTCCTCAACAAATATGAGCAGCAGTACGACCGACGTCGGCGCTACGACGTAGATGATGAGAGAAATTGTCGGTCTGGCGCAGAGGACAGGAGGTACCGTCAGCAGGATAGAAACGACGACGGGTACAATCATCGCGCTGAAGGAAGGTCAAGGGGGCAGGGTGATATGGATAGGCACTGGGACTGTCCGTTCTTCAAACATTGCTGGGACTCAGGAATGAGCTGATTGCCAACAATCGAGAACTGCCCAGAATGCAAGCAAAGGAAGAAGGATGCCGCTAACGTGTCCGTGTTCAAGCGTCTAGGGCCTCTCCCGCCTCGGAACAAGCATGCTGAGTCCGCTCGGGTGGAAGATCTCGAGGAACTAGAGGACGATGATGAAGAAGATAAATATCATCGGCCCAGGTGGTGCCCTGATGGGCTCAGCCGTTCCCAAAAGCGAAGGGTTCAGCGTCTGCGTGGGTTAGAAGAAGCTGAAAGATTGTACCTGCACACGCTAAGGAAGGCACGGCCTGATCTAGCCGCCAAAATTCGGCGAACCCTGGACGAAGAAGGTCGGCCACAAAGAAAAGAGTGGCGCCCCAAGCAGAGGAAGGCCGATGATGACACATCGGCTGGCACAAACATGGTCTTCATTCTTCCAACGGAGTTTAGCGCTCCAAGATTATATGAAGCACCCGTGGCGCAATTAGATCGCGGCCCACGGCCGGTCATCTTTGAGAAGCCAAAAGAAAGAAGTTACGAGCATCCGAAGGCCCCGTACTTGCGAGGTTACATCAATGGGCAGCCTGTCAACAAGATGTTGGTGGACACCGGAGCGGCGATCAACATTATGCCATACTCCATGCTACGTCGGTTGGGACGCTCGAGCTCAGATTTGATCAAGACCAATGTGACACCGAGTGATTTCAACGGCCAAGCATCCGACGCACAAGGTGTTCTGAATGTGGATCCGACCGTAGGAAGAAAAGCTGTCCCTACGACGTTCTTTATCGTCGACAACGAAGAGTACCTACGCTGTCCTACTAGGGAGAGATTGGATCCACGCCAACTGTTGCATTCCATCCACGATGCACCAATACCTGATACAGTGGGATGTAGATGAAGTAGAAGTCGTCCATGCAGGTGATTCAGTCGAGGTCTCAACGGCTGGCATGGACATTTGTGAGACATCAGGCCAAGAGCCGCTCTCAGGCATCAATTTGGACGACTGTGAGCGCATCGACGTGACAAAGAACGGGGTTAGGCTGGTTTTATCCACCGGCCTGACCGTGTGACAAAAGAAAATGTCGATGGATAAACGTGGCAAGACTGATCCTCGTGATCGGCCCCAAAAAATTTATGAAGGGACATCACAAAACCTTCACCGAGAAAGCAACGGGAGGCCGATTCCAGCAATCGGCCAAAATTATCCTCACCATCCATTCTGCCTGGGTTCAACATGTTATCCAACAGAGCCGATACCATCAATTCTCTTGACAGAATCGGCTCCGGGGGGCACCTGAGTGGATAAAACACGAGGATATGCAGTGGAAGCGTCTCATCCTTTGATGATGGGTATTGGAGTATGGGGGCCGATACACAAATCGGTCGAAAATTCAAAATTTGATGATGGGTATTGGAGCAGGGAGTGGGTCTTCCCTTCAAGGACCCCTAATTCCCATTGACAAGTCTTCAAGATCAGCGGCGTTAGCAGCGAGGAACGTGACGTCTTCTAGAACCAGGACTGCAGGATTGCGGATCGTAACCCTGACTAACGGCAAGGGCAGCATAAACGTGCAAGTCAGGGTAGGGATGAGCCTAACGAAGGGAGCATATCTCTTCTAAGACCAGGAGAACCGCCGATGACGAAGCCATCGGCTGTCACGTTTTGACTCAGTAACTGTCACTTCCAGGGTTTGTTGCACCCAGAGTTTGGAGGGCGTCAGAAATACGAGGACATCCTCACCGGAAGCTGCTGCAGCCTGCCGAAGATGATGAGCCGATCTGATCAGCAAGGCGCAAGGATTGAACTGAAGAAGCTCGGGGGGGGGGGGCTCGCCACGAAATTTCTTCGCTCTGAAGAACCGATTTTTGTTGGAATCGGTTGATGCTGCATTACGAGTTGGAAACCGAGGATGATCGACGTGGTCGGCTCACTGCTATTCTCGCCCCGACTGAGGCTCGGGGGGGGCAGCTCACCTTGAAGGTTCTCTCGCTGCGGGGAGCCGATTTCGTTGGAATCGGCTAACTCTGCATCACAACTTGTCTGAAGAATGGTGCTGATGTTGCAAAATTATCGGTTTCAGTATGCAAGACGATTCAGCGACAAACCTAGGACTATGTTGAGGGCACCTACTCAACACCGGATTACTAGCCTGCTGGATCGACTGTATAGACTGTCAACGGATGAAAGGTGATCAATTGGTTGGCCCCGCACGATAGCACTCTCAGACATGGTCGAGCCCAAGCCTGTTTGCCTGAATTACGGGTCCTCATCACTGTTTCCACCCCGGCCGAGGCTCGAGGGCAGCTTGCCACGAGAGGTCCTTTGCTATAAGAAAGCCGATTTTGCTAAAATCGGTTGGCTCTGCATCTCAGTTTGATTTTGAGCAATGGTTGCTGAAAGAGAACAGAGCAGGATTATAAAACGTCACTGCATACCATCGCGAGGGAATTTGTGGGCAAGTGATGCCTGTCCTGCAGAAGTGGCAGCTTCGGCGTTTGAATTGATCCAGCAACAGTCCTAGGGCTCTTCTGAAGGCAAAGAGGATCTGGAAGGGAAGGATGCGGCAGAAGAATGTCTGAAAGGCCTAGGGTTTGCGCGATTATGGCTTGGCCTTGTTTGACCAGGAGTTTGGGTCCGGATGGATCTATCTCGAAATTTATCGTGAGAGACCGATGCGATGCCATCGGCTTATTGGGCATTGACCAGATTGACAATCGGCAGAATCAGTACGAAGGACAATCGGCTAAATTATCATAAAGGGAATCGGCAAAATCAAATTGGGGGAATTTCTTCATTGATAAACCAGATTTCTTACATAGAAGAGCTGATTGCTCTCAAAAGGAAGTACTAGGGGATACATTGCCCCGTCTACTACTGCTGGCCCTATGCTAAGATCCTATCTAGGGGCCGTTGCTGCCCTCGTCGTCGTCGTCGCCGTCATCGCCACTGTCGGCGCTACTCCCTACCGGCTCGTCATCGCTGCTCCAGCGGCCGCCGACAGGACCCTCGTTGTCCTCGTCCTCCTCGTCAGCGTCGTCGTCGTCGCTGTCGACGTCGCTGAGGTTCCCGGGCCAGAGGTGGCGGCGTTTGGCCGGCGGCTCGTCGGAGGAGCTGTCTTCGTCCTCCTCCTCCTCCTCCTCCTTCGCCTCCTCGGAGGAGGTGAAGTCATCCCAGGAGAAGCGATCGTCATCGCTCTCCTCCTCCGATTCCCCGTCGGCGAGGAAGCGGAGGTCGCTCTCCCCACCGGTCAAGGATTTGTCTTCCTCGGACCGGATGGAGGAGGCGTGGTCTTCCGAGTCCCATTCTTCCGGTGCGCGAATGTCCGGCGGCGTCTCACGGGAGGAGGAGGACCCGAGGGAAAGTTCCGATGAGGTGGAGGAAGAGGAAGACATGGTGCGCAGAAGGGCTTTTGGGAGTGCTAATGTGAAGAGGACGAAGAGGAGAACTGTTCGATGCAGTTAAATAAAGGAGATGGAGATTTAATTTTCGAACAGTTTTCGAGGACATGGTGCCAAAAACTGTCAAATCATGCAGAGAAGTTGGGAAGGCAAGTCGTCATGATGAAACATACTGCGACGGTTCTGCTCTGCCACGACATGATCCTTCGAAGAAAAAACAGAGTGGTTTTGAAAATTATCATTACCAAAACCAGGGGGGCATGTGTTATCACCAGATTTTGGCTAAATCAGGAGGTGGGCCGCGATCAGGATGGGCTTGGAAGATTACACATGGAAGATCTCTGAAGCGGCCTTGCATGGAGAATTTGGGCTTAATTGCCCGTGTATCTGTAACATATTAGATCGCATCTTAGTTTAGAAGTTAGAATCTTACTCGTGCACGGTTTGGTGCACGCCCACATTAGAAAGTCCCCTGGACTATAAATATGTATCTAGGGTTTATGGAATAAACAACCAACGTTCAACCACAAACAAATCTCGGCGCATCGCCAACTCCTTCGTCTCGAGGGTTTCTACCGGTAAGCACCATGCTGCCTAGATCGCATCTTGCGATCTAGGCAGCGTAATGCCTATCACATTGTTCATGCGTTGCTCGTACTGGAAGCCTTTTTGATGGCGAGCAACGTAGTTATCTTAGATATGTTAGGGTTAGCATTGTTCTTCATATTACATGCTATCGTAGTGCAACCCTTGCATGTCTAGCCGCCCTTACACCTATCTTAGGTGTAGGGACGGCACCCCGCTTGATCATAGTTTAGTAGATCTGATCCGTTACGGTTGTTCCTTGTTTCATCAAGGATTAGTTTAACATCCGCAATAGTTAGGCCTTACAAAGGGTTGGAGGATCCAGCGGCGTGTAGGGTGGCGTTCGCTAGCCCTAGAAAGGATGTTCCGGGGATCAACCTCGTGTTGGTTTTTAGGCCCTGTCTAGGATCGGCTTACGGTCACCGTGCGCGAGCGCGAGGCCCAATCGTGAGTAGGATGATCCGATTATGCGGTGAAAACCCTAAATCGTCGTAGATCTAATCAGCTTTATCTTGATCAAGCGGGACCACCATATATTCGGACACCTCGTCCGAATCATGGGTGGATCGGCTCTTTGAGCCGATTCACGGGATAACCCGAGAGCCGATCGAGGCTCGTATTTAACGTTTACGTGTGTGCCCCTGCAGGAAACTAAGCGAGGCATCATCCACACCTTCCCGACCGGGTATAGGTCGGGTGGCACGCCCTTGTGATAAACATCGGCGCGTGCGACCAGGAGGCTTTGCGGGCCGTCGCTCTGAGGGACTGGGGCCAGCCGCAGCCCTAGTTGTTCCCGGCTCTACCGTGTTGCCCGTCTCTGCCCGCCAGGGGGTTTCTGACGTCAACAGGTCCTCATGATTGATCAAGTCCCTCCATGCACCTACTTTCTGTATTAAGGGTGGATTGTGCATCGACATGGAAAGTTCGGCGGTAGTTGTTGTTATTCTGAGGCGACCAGCCCCGGTTGAGACGGCAAGGATGTTTCAGTTTTTGTTGTTGAGGGAGAGCCATCATGGCGGATTTTATTACTTGAGCATCACAGATACATCATCCGTTATTACATCCACAATAAAATCAGGAGGGTCCTCAGTCCAGACAATCGGTTGAGACCCCTCAGGACGACTAGCTAAAACATGTGCTGCTATATTGGCTTTCCTAGGACAATGAAAAAATAAAAACTTCTGAGAAATTGTGACATAGAAAATTACACTCCTTATAGATCGCTGCAGCTGGACCAAGAGAATTCCCTCCATTCTTCATGACATCGACCACATCCATATAATCAGAGTTCACTCCTATTCTGTTGCACCCCATCTGGCCAGCAAGCAGTAGCTCATCCCACAATGCACGAGCCTCGGTAGTAGAGATACAAAAGTTTAATTTTGAATGATTATTGTGAAGCCTCAGGGCAATTGGTCAACGGAGCTAAATCCAGTATATTTTTCAGTCCGTGCACGTATATGGATTCTAAAGTGGAGGTATGTTCAATTTTGAATATTATGACTGAATCCATTACAGATAAATATCTTTGTCTACCACCACTAGTGGGAGTGGATAGATCAGACTGTTTTCAGCATATTCAAGCTTCTCATGGGATGGAAAGAGAAGAATTAATCTTTTGGTGGAAAGGAAGTTTTCTTAAATGCTATCATTCAAGCTATTCCTGCATATGCAATGTCGGTCTTCAAGCTACCCAAGCAGATCATTAAAGGGACAATCACTGCAATATCCCAGTTCTGGTGGGGAGATGATGACCAACAGAAACATGTGCATTTGTTTGCATGATGAAAAATGTGTGTCACCAAAAAACAATGAGGTATGGGATTTAGGGATCTACATTGCTTCAATTTGGCTATGTTGGCAAAACAATGTTGGAGGTTGATTTCAGAACCGAATTCTTTATGTGCTAGAATATTAAGGGCTAAATATTTTCCTTCTGGGGATATTTTAAATTGTCAACTGAAGAAAGGTAGTTCTTATACCTGGCAAAGTATTTGGTCAGGGATTCAAAGTTTTAAAAGAAGACACATGTGGAGAGTTAGAGATGGTAATCATATTAATATTTGGAATGATGCATGGATTCCAAGTAGTCCTAATCGGAGAACTGCGACAAGAAGAGGTAATATATTGTTAACAAAGGTTTCAGAACTTATTGATCCAGAAACTAATGTATAGGATGAGGAACGTATACGGGAGATCGTTTGGCCGATTGATGCTCGACGTATACTAAATATTCCATTGGCTAGGGGTATGATGGATGATTTTGTATCATGTCATTATTCGAAGACTAGGATATTTTTGGTAAGATCATGCTATCATGTTGAATGGGAGCATCAACATGGCAATAAACTTCGAAGAACAAGTGAGTTTGGTTCCTCATCAACGTTGCCTATGTGGAAGACACTATGGGACTTAAATGTGTCGGCAAAGATTAAAATCCATTGTAGGAGAGTGTTGCTTGGTGCAATTCCTTGCAACGGTGTCTTGGCCAATAGACGTATCAAAATTTGGGCCAATATTTGTGTGGCGCATGGGAAGCTCCATGTGACTTATAATTTTTTTCGAATTTTCTATTTTGGCAGGAAAAAATCTTGAACTTGCTGTATCTTTTTACTCTTTTCGAATTTGGCGATTCTAAAAATTGTCCAACTGGGCAAGCCAAGAATCAGTTTGATGATTCTGCAATGCAATTTTGCAAAAAAAATTCAAAATTCATATTTGTTAATTTTCAGTGGTACTAGATGCCATAATACATGGGCTCCCCGAAGGATTTTA
The DNA here is from genome assembly GCF_022539505.1 of Lolium rigidum. Lineage (NCBI taxonomy): Eukaryota > Viridiplantae > Streptophyta > Magnoliopsida > Poales > Poaceae > Lolium > Lolium rigidum. The sequence continues at coordinate 133,201,931 of NC_061508.1, forward strand.
TTTTTTGAAACTTCTATCTATTTCTTTTGTATGTTATAGTGCTAAAAAGGCGATCGGGGGGGGGGTGGAGTTGCGTGGGGAGAAAAAATTACTTCAACTTTCTGTGGCGCGCGTGGGCAGAATTTTGTCTTTTTGTGGCACATGTGGCAGCGCCACAGAATTCTCTTCGCCCATGTGCAGTGCTAGACCCCGCGTGGGCCCCATGAAGATTCTGTTGCGCATCCGTGCACATGCGGCACAAAAAGGCAAAGTTCTATGGCGCACCAGTCCTACATGCGTCACAGAAATTAGAAATTTTTGTGGAGCATATTTTTTTGGTGCGTCACATAAATATTTTTTGTGGAACATATTTTTTACGTGCGCCACAAAATACATTTCTACCTATAATAGTTTTCCTAGTAGTGTACGCAGCCTAGTTCCCAGTGCCAACTATGCATGACCGACTGTGAGAGTGTGCGTCATGCTATCTTTACATGTCCAAGAGTTAATGATATTTTGAAGTTTCTTGGGCTGCATGAACTGACCACACAGGTATGCAATTTTGAGTCTGATGGCGGGCATGCACCTGAAGCTCTGTTTCGCGGTCGTTCAGCCAAAGCTCCACTAATCCCAGAGATAGAAAGGAATGATCTTGTGGCGACGGCAGTGTGGTACGTGTGGTGGGAACATCGGCTGGCCACACGCCGTGAGACAGTCCAATCTCCCACAAGGTCGGCGCAGGCGATCTCTACACTGGCTTTCAACTACTTAAGAGCTAGACAGAAGAAGGTCAGAATTGTTAGACACGGCTAGACAAAATCGAGGGAGGATTTTGTCAAGTTAAATGTGGATGCGGGGTTCCTTCTAGATGCATGTACAGGGTGCAATTATCAGAGATCATCGAGGCTTCTTTATTGCAGCTAGTTGTTCCGGGGATGTTTTAGTTCAAGACATGCTCTACCTTTTTTGGAGTTGTTTTTGTCTTGGGTGGTTACCTTCGAACTAGCCCAGTTGTAGAGTTTGTAGTACGCTTTGTTATTCGTAGTGAGTTGTAGCCTTCTTATACTTACGGTTTTGTTTTATATACCACATTTTTTTCGATAAAAGGATGTTTTATTACTTATAAGTTTTAAGTATTACACTCAACCTATGCATAGCTGTGCACACAGCCGTACCCATCTAAATGTTTCAACTAGAAAAAACTAGGCTCCCTACAAGTACTCATGAAAGAAATTGTAAGAGTACTTAAGGCGAAGGAGGGCCAATCCGGAGACCAACCATGTTGGGAAAAAGTATCCCTCTTTGTATTCTCCAACTGTGTAGACGCTTATACAAATAACTTACGATGCTACACATACTATAGAGATGACCATGAAAGGAGCGAAGCAGTACACCGGTAGATGGCCTGCATAAGCATTTTTATCTTTCACAATCTTGTCATTTCTACATAGCCATAGAGATCAAATAATAGCAATCATTCTCATTTTAATAAGTAGCTTAAATCTGGGATCCACACTATTGAAACAATTGCCGAATATATTCGTAACACTCAATATGGTATATGGTGCAACCTATTTGGATGGCTGGCTATATAGAACTAGCAAATTTACGCCGGGAGAATATGTGTTTTATAGTCTCGTTTTGTGGTGACAAAAGATGCATGTTTTGCTTCCCTGTCAATTTCGTTTTTTAGTAGAATTACAAGTCGATGAAGATACCACACAAACACATTCGTTTTAAGCTACTTAAAAAATTCATCGGGACCGATCAAATTTTCTTATTATCATCGACTGATACATTAGGTTGAATTAAAACTTTGTACATAGAATTGACCGAGAATTTACCACTCTAGTGGAGATTCCATCGAGATCTCTGCGTCAAATGGACCGACTCCAGAAGCTGTAACAGAGCGTTTCAAGATATTTGCCTAGAACTGGTGGGACTTCTTCTATAATATGAAGTTAGATATTGTCCACGGAGGCATTGCCTAACAATTTTATCTTCCCACAATCTAATTTCCAATCTATCCTTAATAGAGAAAGATACATATAGTCTTCTATGATAATGTGGCACCCCTTTGGCATCTTCTCGGAAAAAAAGGTTTTTGCAATCCGGAACATATATAAGAGGATGAACCAGGTTCATCGATGGACAGAGACAGGTAACTTAGTAGCCAATATAGCCACTCTATTTATGTAAGAGATCGTGCGAGGTGGCCACGGAATATACGCGAGCCAATCGATGTCTGTGGACTCCATAATTGAACAAGCTTCCCTCCGTCGATCGGATGCAGCAGTAGAGTCCGATCCCAGCTAGCAGGGGTCGATCGCTGTTGCTCTACAGGTCGCTGCTAATGACCCTGTCGAGGCGGATCGACGATCTAGCCCATCCATCGCTATGCTCGGTCCCATGGCGCCCAAGGGGTCTTATCTTATAAACTCCAGGAACTTATCCCCAGCCGCCAAGAATTAGGTAGACGAAGGTGACTCCCGGGCTAGATTTTACCGGAGCTCGCTCTCGCCACTCCCTTTCAATCTCCCTTAGCCTGTCGTCTCCGTTGCAATGGACGGCGAGAGAATTATTCACGGATGGATGCGCGCGTTGGTGTTTTCAAAAGCAATGCTTTGTTTACGAGGTCATTAGCCACGGAAAAGTCGGCTCGGATTACGCGCGGCGACTATGAACTCTCCTTAAATTACTACTACTAGGTGATGGGACGAAAGGCTTCTCGCTCGCAGTCGCAGGATAGCTGCCTGAGATCGGCCACGCGATCAGAGATCTGGTGGGAAGACGACACGGGCCGTTTTATATTACCCCAAGTGGTGTGTTCCTGACAACGCAATCTATCTGTTGAGTAGTGTACAAGGTAGCGTATCATATCCATAGGCAGGCAGGCCGGAGCTTCTTTTCTTCGGGTGAGGAAAAGAAAGGGGGCGGCGACGAGCCGTCCACCTGTTGGCCCCGTTCGTCCAAAACAAAACTAACGACATTGAGCCGATCAGTTTCTTTACTCTGTATAGGAAGAAAAAAGATGATCACCAATACTTATTTACTTATTTTGTGATGGGAGATTGAGTGGCTTGACTTAACCAACACGTGTCAAGTTTTTTTTTTGCTCACTTATGCAACTTTTTATACTAGTAGAAAAAACTAGATGGTGACACAAACGACCGGTGTTGTCAATGTGTGATGTTTTGGAAGCTTCAAGATGGCTAAAAGGAAAAAAAAATATTCAAACCGGTGACAAATCAATTTGGAATCTTCATGGACGCAAATTTATGTGCTTATTATTAAGAAACCCCGTTGGCCCGTTGTAGGGGCCTCCCAGCATTTGTTTCAAAAAATGTTCAAAATCAAATCGTTTTGGAATATACGAACAACTAAATTCTGCAATGAATAGTGATAAAGAACACAACATCATTACATCACTTCTCATTCATAATTAACATTAGTTTTGCTTCAGGGACGGAGAGAAGGGGGGGCGAGGGGGGGGGGCTTATCCACCCCCATGGTTTGGATTTTATGAGGAACACTACTCACTGAAACTTTAATTTCTTGTTGATTTAGCTAACTCCCCCCCCCCCCCCCTCATCAACTTTACAACACTATCCTGCCCCCTCAAGGTGGGAAGCTGGCTCCGTCCCTGTTTTGCTTACCCCACAAATGAAGTGTGCTTGAACTTCACATTTTACATGTTAATAGAACATCACCTATCAAACATAGAACACAATTGGCCATAAGTCAGAATGTGTTGCCAAAGCTCCGATCTCATGACTGGAGGCGGAGAAGCAAGAGCACATGTTCGAGATGGCCAACAAGGAGGCGGAGTAGGATGAGAACCATGACATACATGGGGAGGAGCACCATCGGCTGGTGGATGCTTTGGCTGCTTCTACGGTCGAGGTAGACATGGCCGAGCAAGCCAGCATCATTACCTAGTGGATGCTCAGGTTGCTTCCACAACTAGCATGCCAGAGCTAGTTGAGAGCAACAAAAACTGGTGCAGGATTTGGTCGCTTCCACGGCCAAGGCACGAGGTGTCGTAATAGAGAGAGTAAGTTGGGCTATGCGATTCTGAGAAGGATCCATTGAGCTTCCACCGTCGCTATCTAGTTTACTTAGCTTAAGGTTACAAGTTTCCAGTTCGAGGAAGGGGGGTTGTTGGCGCAACTCCCTACTTCCCCGCGCCCACCCAAACCGTCCCCACCACCATCGTCGGCCGTTCTTCTTACAACCTATGAAATTTTATGTTACATTAGAGCTAGCGATGAAGGAAAACAAAGATTTTAATTTTATGGACATGTTAGGATAAATTAAATCCATTAAATATGCAACTTGTAAATTTGGGTAAAATGAACCTTGGATTTGAGTTAATTCGAGTAAATTGAACTATACCATTGAATAATTTTCCATAAACAACCTATTCAAGATATTCTTTTGATATATAATTTCATAAGATTTACCTAATCAATATTTTTTACAAGTTACTTCAAAGGGTATATTATTTAATTAATTAAATTATTATAAAGGTGGAAATTTAAATTCATAATCGTTTATAAAAAATAAATTAATTAAAGTTTGGCCTACAATGAAATGATGATATCAAAATTATTAGTGGAGGACAAAACTGGAAGTTTGAGCTAAAGTTTATGAAACATCCTTGAAGAGGTGTCCATTTCTAAACAATATATATTCGAAATTTCGTATAACCTTATGAGATTTTTATGTGAAAAATTTGTTCCCATCCATTCTAAGTTATGATTTATTTATACCACATTTACATATTATTTTATTTTATAAAAAATGACTTGCAAATATATGTTTCAATTTTTTCTAACAAACATTTGAGTTTTTCAATTGTATCCTAGATATGATCTAAACATGTACGTAGGTACTTGCCCATATTTTGTTGAATGATTTAACCTTGGTTGGAATATTATAGTTCAAATTAGAATTAACTTAAATAAGTAAGCATAAAGTCATCTAACATAATGAAAATAGTAAAATAGTTCGAGATAATTTGAAACTATTACACACCATTATACATGTAGTTATCTTAATACCAGAACTCCTAAGACTCATCAATATTTTACAAGTTAGTTCATAGGGGCACCTTTAGTTAGTTATTTTAAAACATAGAAGTAAAATTACTACAAATATGTGGAAATACAAGTTCATGTTTGTAGACAAAATTGCTTAATTAAAGTGTGGACCAAACTAAAGTGGAAACGACCGTAACAAGATTTAATGTGGTACAAACTTGGAAGTTTGAGTAGTTTACGAAACATCCTTGGAGATGTGCCATTCTGAATAATTTATAGTCCAACTTTTGCAAAACATTGTGAGATTTTATGCCAGGATTTGTTGCCCATAAAATTTCTCAATGGTAAGTTTAAATTTTTGTTTATAACAGTTACATATTACTTTATTTTTTTAAAAAATGACTTGCAAAGGCAAGTTTGAATTCCTCCTAACAACCATTTTATTTTTCATGGCATGCCCTTGATATCATTTTAGTTTGTACATAATCCCACATAAATATTTTTGTTTTGTTTTTTGTTAACCTTATTTGGGATAGTATAGTTGATTTCAATAGGTACACAAGAAATAGTCAAAATATTCAAAAGTAGTAAAAGAATTCAACTAAATCTTCTACACAATAACATATACATTGTTAGAATGATACAAAAAAAACTGGATGCTTTTCTACCACAGAGAAAGAGAGATTGGCGAATGAATCTTTGACAAGAGATTAAGACATGTAGAGGAAGGAAACCATGTAGTATATGTTTTTGTATTAATTTTTCCTCTCTCTCTATAGGGTTGAGTCTTATAGCATCGACGTGTATTACACAAGTTGGTCGCATCACGTGAGAAAGATTGGTCTATGACTTGGCACACGCTTACAAGGCACTCACCGACCATGTATTCTAACCTAACCCGGTAGCGGTAACACCCATCGCCATAGCCGTGACAAACCATTAAAAAGCTTAATTAAGAGCATCTCCAGCCGCGTTCCCCAAAACGTCCCCCAAAGCGCGCCGGATCGAGCGTTTGGGGGACGTGATTTGTTCGTGCCGTGTTTGGGGGACGTCGCTCCCCAGCCGCGTCCCCCAAACGCCGCCCCCAAACATTTAAAATAATTTTTTTAACACATAAACCATTTATATCAAATGTAGCATATGAATAAAAATGTTTGCGAGGACTGTTTTCAAATTAAATTACAACAAACAATAAAACAAGTAATCAAATATAATAAATAGGGCTAGATGCTACATCAAGGTGCCACGGTATTTCCTTTGATCCTCCACAAATGCTCAACGAGATCAGCTTGAAGTTGCTCATGCACATTGCTGTCACGGATCTCTGCGTGCATGGCGAGAAAATCAGCAAAATCTGCAGGCAACTCATGATCAACCTCCGCGAGAGGGCCTTGACACTCATAGGGACCAACATGTGACCTAACATGATTCTTGCGGTCATCCTCGATGATCATGTTGTGCATGATCACACAAGCCTGCATCACCTCCCACATTTGGTCGTGAGACCAACTTAGAGCAGGGTACCAGACAATAGCAAATTGTGCTTGAAGCACACCAAATGCCCGCTCGACATCCTTCCTGCAAGCCTCCTGTCGCGTAGCAAAGTGAGAATTCTTCAGACCTGATGGATTCGAGATTGTTTTGAAAAAAGTGGCCCATTTTGGATATATACCATCGGCTAGATAATAGCCTTTGGTATATTGGTGGCCATTGATCTCATAGTTGCATGGTGGAGCATGCCCTTCCACTAGTCTGCTGAACACCGGAGACCGCTGCAACACGTTGATGTCATTGTGTGATCCCGCCATGCTAAAGAAAGAATGCCAAATCCACAGGTCATAATCTGCCACAGCTTCAAGCACCACACTGCAATATCCATGACGGCCTTTGTATATACCTTGCCAAGCAAACGGGCAGTTCTTCCATGCCCAGTGCATGCAATCGATGCTTCCAAGCATTCCAGGAAATCCTCTGGCAGCATTTTGTGCCATGATCCTTGCAGTCTCTTCCTCAGTTGGCCCTCTCAAGTAGTATTTGCCAAACTTTCCCACCACAGCTCGGCAAAACTTGTACACGCACTCAATGGAAGTAGACTCACTCATGCGAAGGTAGTCGTCCTGTGTATCGGTAGGTGCTCCGTATGCAAGCATCCTCATGGCGGCGGTGCACTTCTGAATCGACGAGAACCCGAGAACGCCTACAGCGTCGAGCTTGAGCTTGAAGTAGGGGTCGAACTCTCGAACGCCGTGGAGGATATTCATGAACAGCCCCTTGCTCATCCTGTACCGGCGCCGAAAATTGTCGGCCTGTGTTGCATCGTCGGTGAAGTAGTCGTTGTGCAGCATGGCATGCCCCTCCATCCTCTGCCGGGGCTTCGACTTCCTTCTTCCCGGCCTTGATCCTCCGCGGCGCGGCCTCTTCCTCTTCTCCGCCTCAGCGTCAAGCATGTCTTGGAGGGACGCGATGATCAGCAAATGCTCCCGCAGGTCGTCGTCGAACGCTTGCTCGTCCTCCAGCAGCAGGGCAACCATCTCATCGTCGCTGTCCATGGCTAAAGCAAAATCAATGGTTAAAATTTCGCCGAGGCAGACGACGCAACAAACAGCGGCCAATCGCGCCTACCTGGCAAGTCGTCGAGCACCTTCTGTGCGCGGAGGCGGGGCGGATTTGACGGCGCGTTCTGGGACGCGCTGGCGACGCGGCGGCGGCGGCACGACCGGCGGGAGCCCCAGCCGCGACAACGGTGCCGACTCTCAGCAGAGATCGACGCCCAAACGGCCGGGAAATCCAGCGACGGCGGTGGGGTGGGAGGCGCGGGAAGGAAGGAGCGACGAGAAAAGAGGCGCGAACCAACAGTTTATACAAATAGTCGCCGACATGTGGGAGCCCGCCTCGCTTTTCGTTGTGTCCGGCGTCCCCTGTGGGACGGGGACGGGCTCGGGGCGCCGGACACCGTATAGGGGCGCGCCGGACAAAAAAAGGCTTTGAGGGACGCGGCTGGAACGCATTTTTCGTCCGGCGCGCCCCAAATCCCTTTGGGGGACGCGACTGGAGATGCTCTAAACACCCGGGTGATGACCATATACTCAAGAGGTAACCAAAAGACCAAACGTGGACACGTGTCTCCCGTCCATCTGCCGGAGAGTGCATACAAGTGCGTGCATATAGGAGTGAATGGTATTACGTATTTCTCAAGTCCAGTTCAAGGCGTGTTGCAAACTTGCAATGACGAAGGCTGCGTGTTTTGTGGTTCGCCAAAAGAAAAAGGGCTGCGTGTTGTGCAGTCCTTCGTTTGCTGGACAGCTTTGGCGTGAAGCTACATGTCGATCTATGTTCTCTAGAAACTATAAAACCCTTGAACGCAGACACAGCAGCAGAAATTGACATTAAACTGTCATCTCTCTTATAGGAAAAAGGGAAAAAAACGATTACTGAACTATCGCCGACTCTAGAATACTAGAGTAACTCTATCCTCTGAAACAACGGTATGTTTTGGATAACATCAAAAGGCGATTAGCCTGACATTCATAAAAGTGCTGTAAAGTCGTCAATCATGAATTTAGGTTATACATTACATCGTTTTCTCCAGGATTTTAAAGATGTTTCACTCCCCTTAGCAGCTAGCATAAAGTTCTCAAAGAATTTTTACATGGCATGTGAAGCAAGAGGTAGTGGGAATATTTGGACCACATCGCAAAGGTATACTTTCACTAGTAGCAGTTCTACCTCGATCACATCAATCAACTATTAACACTCGTTCGATAAGCATGGAAGCATTGCTTTGGCCCCTACAGACTATTTCACCTTAGGAGCCCTGGGATTTTGGACACGGAGAAAAAGGAGATCGTGACTTGCCCACTTCTATTTGCTTTGTTTTTAGATCTTGCACACAATTGGAAAAAAAAAGTCATTACGTTGTGACTAGTACCTTCATCCTGCTTCCATTGTAGTGTCACTCATGACTGCTACGTACACATGTTTTTTTCCGAAATATAAAATAAACTTAAGAAATCCCTCAATTTGTGTTGGTTGTAATTTCTCACATTTTCTCGTAGATGTTTCCCTATTTGCCTTTGTTTACCACTAGCCAGCTTTCTAGCAATCACAATGTAATCATGATTGATAATGGGTGCATGAATGATACCAACACACACACGTTGACTTACGACAAGATTGAAGGCAACATAGCTGTTCATCATCCAGTAAATCGGCACACATGAGGGGGGGCAATTGCCTTTTATTCCCTGGAGTTGACCACTGCTCTTGGGCATCATATTCGATCGAAGTGATAAATGTGTGCTCATAATGTAGGAAGCAGAAAGTGGGTGCTGTCAAATAAAGCGTAATTCTGGCAGCCGCAATATCCTTCATCGGATATCAGTATGTTTGCAAGAAATGTTTCGTTTTTTTTTTTTCCTTTCCTTTGGGGGACATAAATTGTAGCACCTTGTCGTTTATCTCCATTAGCTAGCTCATAAAAGGGACGTGGAAAGCAGATGTGTTAATCATCCTGGATTGATGGATTAGATTTCCGTGGGTTCCCAACACATTCGTGGATCACATTAAGCTTACACCATGAAAGTTGAGCAAAAGGTCCATGGCGTGTCCTGAACTATGCATGGTGCGTGGCCCAACTAGCAAAACCCACAATTGTAAAATCATATTTTTTCGATAAAGGGGATACCAATTACACCTAGTCTCTGCAACAACGCAACACCCTAATAGCAGTATGGATGCACACAGCAAAAAAAAAAAAACTAAGAAACAATAGTTCCGCTATAGCATCCTAGGCTTAGCAATAGCAATACAACCACCACAGAGACAACACCTGAAATACAAAATCTCCAAAAACGACGCGTCCATGAAGGAAATGGTGCACCAGCGCCATCGTCGCCCGGCCAAAGATCTTAGATTTTCACCCTGAATATAGTCCCCGCTCTTAAAACAATGCCTCCAACAAGGTCATTGCCAGACACAACCAATTAAGGCCAGACCTTGGGTTTTCACCCTGAAAGGTAGAACTCTAAATATCACCTGTGCTCCCGCCCCCACTTCCATACCACTGCTGCGGATCTAGGGACACCAAGCAAGTCTCTCAACAATGCGGAGACTTGAACCTCCCTTAGCTAGTCTTCCGTTCCGGCCTTAATGTTATTCCCTTCATCTGACTGCATCATGAACCAAAATGTCTCTTGATGCCAACACATACCTGAGCTTCGCGCCGCTCCCTCCAGAACCAATCGGCCGGAATAAAAGCATAGGTGCGCACGACCGAATACCACCAGTCCAGCAAACTCCAGGCAAAAAAAGCACTATTACATTTGCCGGCGGGGCCTTCGGGAACTGAATCGTTTGCCAGATCGAGGAGAGCAAACCACAGGTCAGTCTTCATCTTTGCCCAAGAGAGACCCTAGGACCGCCGCCTTTATCAGGTCAGCCCCCCACGCCGGCGACCATCCCAGACTGGCCACAGATGCCGCCGGAGACACCAAGCGCAGATTGCGTTGTCCGGAGACACCGCACACGCCCTGGGCACCGCCGCAGCCGAACGCCAACCCCCACCAGCGACATCAACCGAGGCCGGCTTCCATGCCTCTCCACCTTGCCGCCGGAACGCGGTGACAGATGGAAAGACCCACCACTATGATGGTGGCTACGCATTTGAGGTATTCAAAACAAAAATGGAAAGAAACATGGGCATAAAAAATGCTGAAAAATGAGAGCGCACACATACTTAATGAAACAATATGACTATTTATTTGTCAAGGGAAAAATCATAAACAAATGAATGGATTTCACCTTTTTTTAAAAGAGGGCAAAAGCCTTGCCCCATTCCATTAATTAAGAAGAGTTCACAAGAACGCGAGCCAACATGAACCCGCAACAAACAAAAAGTCTACTCTCGTGGCATCAAATAACTCAAACGTTTGGCTCCCGCCAATGCCACAAATTAGTGTTATCACCAGAATTTGACCGAGTCAGAGGTGGGCCGCGATCAAGGTGGACTTGAAGATTATACATGGAAGAATACGTGAATCGGCCTTATATGCAAAGTTTGGGCTAGTTTGCCCTTGTATCTGTAACATATTAGATTACGTGTCGGTTAGTTAGAGTTTGCCTCGTGCACGGTTGGGATTATTCCCACATTAGAAAGTCCCTTGGACTATAAATATGTATCTAGGGTTTATGAAATAAACAACAACCAACGTTCAACACAATCAATCTCGGCGCATCGCCAACTCCTTCGTCTCGAGGGTTTCTTCCGGTAAGCACCATGCTGCCTAGATCGCATCTTGCGATCTAGGCAGCATAAGCTTATGCACGTTGTTCATGCGTTGCTCGTGCTGAAGCCTTTTTGATGGCGAGCAACGTAGTTATCTTAGATGTGTTAGGGTTAGCATTGTTCTTCGTATCATATGCTATCGTAGTGCAACCCTTATACATCTAGCCGCCCTTACACCTATCTTAGGTGTAGGGGCGGCACCCCGCTTGATCATTGTTTAGTAGATCCGATCCGTTATGGTTGCATCCTTGTTCTTCAAGGATTAGTTTAATATCCGCAATAGTTAGACCTTACAAAGGGTTGGAGGATCCAGCGGCGTGTAGGGTGAAGTTTGCTAGCCCTAGACAGGACGTTCCGAGGATCAACCTCGTGTTGGTTTTTAGGCCCTGTCTAGGATCGGCTTACGATCACCGTACGCGAGCGCGAGGCCCAATCGTGAGTAGGATGATCCGATTATGCGGTGAAAACCCTAAATCGTCGTAGATCGCTTTAGCTTTATCTTGATCAAGCATGACCACCATATATTCGTGCACCTCGTACGAATCATGGGTGGATCGGCTCTTTGAGCCGATTCACGAGACAACCCGAGAGCCGATCTAGGCTCGTATTTAACGTTTACGTGTATGCCATGCAGAAACTAAGCGAGGCATCATCCGACACCTTCCCGACCAGGTATAGGTCAGGTGGCACGCCCTTGCGACAGACATCGGACGTGTGACCGGAAGGCTTTGCGGGCCGTCGCTCCGAGGGATCGGGGCCAGCCGCAGCCCTAGTTGTTCCCGGCTCTACGGTGTTGCCGGGCCCTGCCCGCCGGTGGGTTTCGATCGCAACACATTTCGGCACGCCCGGTGGGACAATCTTCGACATCCACCGCATCGCCATCTACATCCGAGATGGCGGAAAGCACTCCGGTCAAGTACGAGGATCTGACTGATGAGCTCAAGAAGAAGCATGACGAGATCAAGGCAGTCCTCGAAGCCGACCTCATCGGCTCTTTCCACGTAACCCGCTCCCATGGCATCGGGTGGAAGGGGATCTCACCCGAAGGCGCGCTCGATGGAGTGGACCTGTCCACCCCGTCGAAGAACGCACCAGGTCGCTGCGTCAGGAGATCAACTTCATGGTGGCTCATTCGCTGCACCGCCACTCTGAGAGCCTGGTGAACACTTTGGAGCGTGTCGCTCTGCGCGTGATCCAGAAAATCATGAGCCACCAGTTTTCTCCGTCGGGACCAGCTCTGGGGACTTACAAAGGAGAGATGCCACTCCAGTCCCGTCCATCGCTGCCGTTCGCGTTGGCAGCACCAGAAGTGCCGAACTCATCGGCATACGTCGTCTACAAGATTGGTGGTGACCCTAGTGACTACCAATTCCTACCTGAGGCGCCCAAGGAGATCCCGCACGGATACACGTGCGCATACGTACTGGATCTGCGATGAATCGGGCACTCTCGACCCGAGCCGCAAGAGCAGGGGCCTCCGGAACAGCAGGAGGAACGTCGGGAGCAGATCTTGAGAAGCAAACGTGGTTAGCTAAGTACGCCACTCCGACAAACCTCCGGAGCTCAGCTCCTGCAGCTTGGCTCGGAACTGGAAAAGCAAGCATGGCTGGCTAAGTATGCCACCCCGGCGAATCTTCGGGGTTCGACACCTTCAGCCATCACCGCGGATCAGATTTGTACAATTCTCGAAAGATCGGTTCGGCATGATGCCGAAAAGGAAGACGTTCGGCTATACCAAGCCGTACCCTAACGAGTACGAATTGATCCCGCTACCACCCAAATATCGGCTCCCGGACTTCACAAAGTTTAGTGGATCAGATGGTTCCAGCTCCATCGAGCATGTGAGCCGATATTTGGCACAGCTGGGCACGATCTCAGCATCAGACGAGCTGCGTGTGAGGTTCTTCGCACAGTCCCTCACAGGATCGGCTTTCGGGTGGTACACATCGCTGCCACCGAACTCAATCCGGACTTGGAAGCACTTGGAAGAGTAGTTCCACATACAGTATCACTCAGAGGCTTCCGAGGCTGGTATTGCCGATCTAGCACAAGTACGACAGAAGCGCGGGGAAACAGTGTCAGAATACATCCAGCGCTTCAGGACCATTAGGAACCGATGCTATTCGGTTCACGTAAGTGAAAAAGAAGCGATCGAGTTGGCGGTGGTGGGTCTCTCATCATCGATCAAGGACGTGGCCTCCCAAGCGGACTACCGTTCATTGGCGCACATGGTGCAGAAGCTGTCAGCATATGAACAGCGCCACCAAGATGTTTACCAGGACAAATTCAAGCATGCGGTGGTCCTGGTTGGGGCAGACGAGGATGAAGGTGCTGCGGGAGATCGAGAGGTAGCAGTGGCTGAATGGACTCGAGCGGCAGGCCCCGTGTCCTGCAAATGGGTTAAGCCACAAGGCCCTCCAAAAGGGTTCGACTTCGACGTGACCAAAACTGAGCAGATTTTCGACCTCTTACTCACGGAGAAGCATATAAAGGTACCCGAAGGCCACAAGATCCCCACGGTGCAGGAGCTGAACGGAAAGCCATACTGCAAGTGGCATAACACGTTCACCCACACCACTAACGACCGCAGGGTGTGGCGTCAGCAGATCCAAATGGCGATAGAAAAAGGACGGCTAATTTTCAACCAGTACGCCATGAAGGTCGACACACACCCCTTCCCCGCCGTTAACATGGTGGAGTACACTTACCATGGAGGGTGCCAGCCAGATTTATCGTGCAATATCAACATGGTAGGACCTGGGCACCACTCTGGTAAGGACGGAGATGAGGGCAGCTGCTCTCATAGCAAGGACACAGAGGAAGCCGCTCCACGCGATCGGCTCCGCCACGACGGCAAGCGCTACGTCACAGAGGGAGAAGTGAAGAACATAAGATATCAACGACCTCTCTCTGATCACCTCCTCAACAAGTATGTGGGTCAGTACGACCAACGCCGACGATACAACGACGATGATGAAGAAGATCGTCTGGCTAGGGACGACAGGAGACGTCATCGGCGTGATCACGACGAGGAGCGATATGAGCGCCACGCCAAGGAAAGGTCCAGGGAGCAAGACGACGAGGATAGGCACTGGGACTGCCCCTTCTTCAGACACTGCTGGGATTCAGGAATGAGCCGATTGCCAACAATCGGCAACTGCCCAGAATGCAAACAAAAGAAGAAGGATGCAGCTAACGTGTCCGTGTTCAAGCGCCTAGGACCTCTCCCGCCTCGGAACAAGCATGCTGAGTCCGCTCGGGTGGAAGATCTCGAGGAACTAGAGGACGATGATGAAGAAGACAGGTACCACCGGCCAAGGTGGTGCCCTGATGGACTCAGCCGTTCCCAAAAACGAAGGGTTCAGCGTCTACGTGGGTTGGAAGAAGCTGAAAGGTTATACCTGCACACGTTGAGGAAGGCACGGCCTGATCTGGCCACCAAAATTCAGCGAACCCTGGACGAAGAAGGTCGGCCACAAAGAAAAGAGTGGCGCCCCAAGCAAAGGAAAGTTGATGATGAAACATCGGCTGGCACAAACATGGTCTTCATCCTTCCAACGGAGTTTAGCGCTCCAGGATTAAACGAAGCACCTGTGGCACAACTGGACTGCGGCCCACGGCCGGTCATCTTTGAGAAGCCACGAGAAAGAAGTTACAAGCATCTGAAGGCCCTGTACTTGCGAGGATACATCAATGGGCAGCCTGTCAACAAGATGTTGGTCGACACCGGAGCGGCAGTTAACATCATGCCATACTCCATGCTACGTCGGTTGGGACGCTCCAGCTCGGATCTGATCAAGACCAATGTAACACTGAGCGATTTCAACGGCCAAGCATCTGACGCACAAGGTGTTCTGAATGTGGATCTGACCGTAGGAAGGAAAACTGTCCCTACGACGTTCTTTATTGTCGATAGCAAAAGCTCCTATGCTGTCCTACTAGGGAGAGATTGGATCCACGCTAACTGTTGCATTCCATCCATGATGCACCAATGCCTAATACAGTGGGATGGAGATGAAGTAGAAGTCGTCCACGCAGATGATTCAGCCGAGATTTCGACGGCTGGCATGAACGTTTGGGAGACATCAGGCCAAGAGCCACTCTCAGGCATCAATTTGGACGACTGCGAGCGCATCGACGTGACAAAGAACGGGGTTAGGCTGGTTTTATCCACCGGCCTGACCGTGTAACAAAGCAAACATCGATGGACGAACGTGGCGATGCCGATCCAGGTGATCGGCCCCAAGGATTTATGGAGGAACATTGCAAAAACCTTCATCGAGCAAGCAACGTGGAGGCCGATTCCAGCAATCGGCCAAAATTGTCTTCACCATCCATTCTGTTTAGGGGCAGCGCCAGCCTAATGGACAATGAGGCAATGGGTTACATCGGCTAATGAGCTAGAAGAAGTCCACACTGGTCCTAATCAAGCCGATGTTCACACATAGCGCCCTGGCTAATCACAGAAGCCGATTTCAGCAGTTACCTGGCAGAATCGGCTCGGGGGGCACCTAATCAGATGAGCATGTGCGATACATGTGCAGTGAGATATTGGGGGCCGATAGAAAATCGGCCCGTAAAAAAAAAGCCGATGAGTTTATGGGATCGACTCTAGCACAAATTTTATGGGATCTACCAGTAGCATGTGCAAAACACAAGGATCTCTAGCTCTGTGTCAGAGGAGTTCTACTTCTGAGCGGTTGTGTGATCATCTGCAGTATCGACTTTCAATGGAGGAGGGGTGATCGGCTCTGGCTGGCTCTGCATGATAGTTCTCTCAGACATGATCTAGCCCAGGTCCATTTGTTTGAATGGCGTGCCCTCGTCTCTGTTTCGCCTTGACTGAGACTCGGGGGGCAGCTGGCCTGGTGGATGCTCTGTTTTTGAAAGCCGATTGGGTGGCCATCGGTTAGTCCTGCGCCGCGATTTTCGTCAAGGGTGGTGATCCGGTGGAACTCAAACTCATTGATCGAAAGGATGAAGGATAGATCATGAGGGCTTGATGCGCTGACATCGGCTTGTTGAGATTTGACCAAGTTCGCGATCACCCCGTGGTCGAAGGGATGAAAGGGCGGATTATCAGAAACCGATGCGTTGCCATCGGCTCATCGAGAATCGGCTTAAAAGAAATCGGCAAATCAAATTGGGGAAACTTCTTCATTAATGAACAGGATTTCTTACAAGGAAAGAGCTGATTGCTCAAAGAAGGAAGAACAAAAGAAGGGTCTATTGACCAATCTACTACTGCTAGTCCTATACTAGTAGATCCTAATCTACGGGCCATCGCTGCCCTCGTCGTCATCCTCGGAGCTCTCATCGGCACTACTGCCGATGGGCTCCTCGTCGCTGCTCCCGTAGCCCTCTACGGGAGCTTCATCCTCCTCTTCATCGTCGCTGCCGTCGTCGTCCCACCACATGCGGAGGCGTTTCGCCGGCGGGTAGCCCTCGAGGGAGTCATCGTCGTCTTCCTCCTCCTCTTCTTCAGAGGAGGGGCAGCCGTCCCAGGGGAACCGGTCATCCTCGCTTTCCGACTCCAGTTCCCCGTCGGCGAGGAACTGGAGATCTTCATCCCCGCTGGTCAAGGACTTGTCGTCCTCGGACCAGATGGAGGAGGCGTGGCTTTCCTGGTCCCATTCTTCTGGGGCGCGGATGTCCTCCGGCGTCTCGCGGGAGGAGGAGGACCCATTGGAAAGGCCGGAGGAGGATGAGGAGGAAGAAGACATGGTGGCGCAGGAGGGTTTTTTGGGTGCTAATGCGAAGGGGATGAAGAAGCAAACTGTGTAGAACGGTTAAATAAAGGGGATATGAGGGAGATTCAATGCCACAGCAGTTTCCGAGGAAGTGGTGCCCAACAGAAAAATTTTGCAGGCCACGTGGAGAAGTGGAAAGGGCAAGGCATCATGATGAAGGATTCTGCGGCAGTTCTGCTCTGCCACGACATGACCCGACGAAAGAAAGCATAATGATTTTGGAAATGTCATTTCCAAAACCAGGGGGGCATGTGTTATCACCAGAATTTGACCGAGTCAGAGGTGGGCCGCGATCAAGGTGGACTTGAAGATTATACATGGAAGAATACGTGAATCGGCCTTATATGCAAAGTTTGGGCTAGTTTTCCCTTGTATCTGTAACATATTAGATTACGTGTCGGTTAGTTAGAGTTTGCCTCGTGCACGGTTGGGATTATTCCCACATTAGAAAGTCCCTTGGACTATAAATATGTATCTAGGGTTTATGAAATAAACAACAACCAACGTTCAACACAATCAATCTCGGCGCATCGCCAACTCCTTCGTCTCGAGGGTTTCTTCCGGTAAGCACCATGTCTGCCTAGATCGCATCTTGCGATCTAGGCAGCATAAGCTTATGCACGTTGTTCATGCGTTGCTCGTGCTCGAAGCCTTTTTGATGGCGAGCAACGTAGTTATCTTAGATGTGTTAGGGTTAGCATTGTTCTTCGTATCATATGCTGTCGTAGTGCAACCCTTATACATCTAGCCGCCCTTACACCTATCTTAGGTGTAGGGGCGGCACCCCGCTTGATCATTGTTTAGTAGATCCGATCCGTTACGGTTGCATCCTTGTTCTTCAAAGATTAGTTTAATATCCGCAATAGTTAGGCCTTACAAAGGGTTGGAGGATCCAGCGGCGTGTAGGGTGAAGTTTGCTAGCCCTAGACAGGACGTTCCGAGGATCAACCTCGTGTTGGTTTTTAGGCCCTGTCTAGGATCGGCTTACGATCACCGTACGCGAGCGCGAGGCCCAATCGTGAGTAGGATGATCCGATTATGCGGTGAAAACCCTAAATCGTCGTAGATCGCTTTAGCTTTGTCTTGATCAAGCAGGACCACCATATATTCGTGCACCTCGTACGAATCATGGGTGGATCGGCTCTTTGAGCCGATTCACAGGACAACCTGAGAGCCGATCGAGGCTCGTATTTAACGTTTACGTGTATGCCATGCAGGAAACTAAGCGAGGCATCATCCGACACCTTCCTGACCAGGTATAGGTCAGGTGGCACGCCCTTGCGACAGCATCGGACGTGTGACCAGAAGGCTTTGCGGACCGTCGCTCTGAGGGACTGGGGCCAGCCGCAGCCCTAGTTGTTCCCGGCTCTACGGTGTTGCCAGTCGCTGCCCGCCGGTGGGTTTCTGACCGCAACAATTAGACTCACACTTAATTCTATAAAGGATAACCGCCGGAGGTGCGTGCTTGTTCTTGAAGACCCTCAAATTCCTCTCATTCCAAAGCTCCCAAGTGGCTAGAAGGGTGATCGAAGCCAAACCCGTGTGTTGAGTCATCATAGGCCACCAAGATGAAATGGCAAGGGTTGGCCAAGCATGAAGATCAAGGAGATGAATACCAAGCCAATTCTTGATGAGCCCCAAAAGAAGAATGGCGTAGCGGCAATTGATAAAGAGATGGTCCGCCGACTCGAACACCATATTGCAAAAAGGGCAATTCCCACAATTTTTCCAACCACGCTTCCCCAAGCGTTCGCTAGTCCAAAGCCGATTTTGAAGCAAAAAGCTTGTGCTTGGGTGGAGCCTAAACTTTCCACGCCGAGGAGCTAAGAGGGGAGCCGATGGCTCCAAAGAGTTGTGCCTTATATGCGGACTTGGAAGAATAGAGGCCATTGTCGGTAAGGTTCCATGAAATCTCGTCCATAACATCCACACGGAGGGCCACATCTCTAAGCCTAGTCCAAAGGGATAAGTATTGGAGGACATGCTCGATAGAATCATTGGTATTGGTAATGCTTTGGATGCTCCAAAGGGATGAATTTCACTTTGTACCTTTATGCAGGCCACAAATGGTACTGGTAATGCTTTGGATGAATCATTGCAAGTTCGATAAGTTCGTAGCACTTTGATAGTTCCCAAATCCATGCATTAATTGATTCACACTCTAAACTTATAGGCTGCAGAATTCACACAAATGGTATTAGTAATGCTTTGTGAAAACATCCATGGTTGTTGTGTTGTTGGAACTTACTGAAATTTATAGAAATAATTACTCTTTCTTTGAAGTGCACAAAGAGCCATGATGAATTCTTGTAGATTCCTTTGTTTTATTCATATTGGTACTGTCTACGCCCATGAGTCCCAATACGACCTTCAAAGTTGGCCTATAGAACACCGATTTTACCTAGGTCACCTCTAATATAGGTAATTATCTAGTTCAGATTCGTAGAAGACCCAACACTAAATCACAAATGCATATTCAAGTTTTTTTAGCAAAAAACTTGCAATTATAACTATGCAAAAAGGAGAAGATCGATGACTAGAATTGAGATTTTGTGTTTGGAAGTGGAAAGATAGAGAGAGAGAGGACCAACCCTAGGTGAGGGAATTGCACAAACCACCAACCATTGGTGTTGTTGTTGCACAAACTATTCACTTACATGGATTTTGCACATAGCACCAACTTCATGTAATAGGTTGCAAAAGGTGTAGATCTGAGATCAAACAGATTAATAGAAAATATGAGGAAGACCTGATGACTTCAATTCACGAGCCAGTGATGATTGGCATTGAGTGTCCATGTGTCATGAGCTGGTTGTCTCATAATTTTTTGAAAAATTAAAAAGTATCACAAAAGTTTCGTCGAATCTCACAAAAAATTTCAAATTGTTGATCTAAATTGTTCAAAATTTCCTTAGGTCAGTAGTCTACATTACCAGCTGATGACATGTTTATAGGCAACAACATGACTCATTAGCCACGGTGGTTAGATCTGATGTTACTTAGCTTATTAGACATGGACCTACGTGCAACCAATTACATGAATAGAAGGTGATTTGTGTTAAAAAAAATATAACATGAGTAGTTAGCACAAGTAAACCAGCAATAGTTGGTGCTTTGTGCAATTCGCGGAACCTAGCTATCAAGATCCAAGTCCACTACATCCCTCCCGGTCCGCTCGCGCGAGCGGCTCCGGAGGAAACCCTTACCCTAAAAAGCGAGCGCGCTCGATCTCTCCCTCCTGGCCACCGCTGCCGCCGCCGGCTGTCGAAGGCGGCGGGTGGATGGAGGCGCACCCGGACGGGGCCCCTTCACGCAGAGGCGGGACATCACCGGGGCCACGAGGGTGGTGGAGCGGTCGGCGGCGCGGGTCCTCTGCGGATGTCGTCGGCGCATGACGGAGGGCACGGAGGAGATCTTCGACCTCGGCAAGGAAGGCAACAAGGAGGGGAGCGGCGCGGCGCGCCGGCGCGGCTTGGAGGCGGAGGTGACCGACCACATCTCGGCGGCAGCGGCACGAAGAGGATGCCCGGCCAGGGAGGAGTCCCTGTCGCATCTGATGCCCGCCCGAGGTTGGGGTCACGCTGCGATTCCCCACTATGGTGTCAGCGTGGAGGAGGGAGGGCGGGTTCGGTCTGGGATTTTCAGGACAGATCTGGACCTTCAGGGCCCGGTCGTCCATGGCTGCGGGCTGGAGCGGCTGACATTCGTCGCGGGCGGCCGAGCCCTTGCCGGAGGTGGTGGGAGGCTGCTGTGATCTGTTGAGATTTGTGTGATTCGAGGTTCTCTCAGTTGTGTTGGTGGTCGGAGGCCTTGCATCTATGATGTGAAGGAGCTGTGGTGGCGGCGGTGCGAGGCATCTGATGACGCGTAAAGCACACGCCCGTTGGGAACCCCAAGTGGAAGGTGTGATGCGTACAACAGCAAGTTTCTCTCAGTAAGAAACCAAGGTTTATCGAACCAGTAGGAGTCAAGAAGCACGTTTTTTTTTGACCAACCACTGTGAGGCAACAGCCCCACAGCCCAACTTTATTCCAAAACCAAAAGAGTCTTATGTACAAACAAAAATAAAGAAAGAGAGAGCAGAAACCTACCCAATCAAAGAATTAGACTCTAAGGTAGAGTCTTAATCCAATCTAACAACTTGTCTCTATGCTTAACTTTAATTCTATGTCTCAACAACCATACATCATGCAAAAAACCTGCCTTCCACCTTGCAAAGGTGGGTCTCTCTCCTCTGAAAATTTTCGCATTCCTCAAAATCCAGATATTCCAACATGCCAGCATCAAGACCTCCATAAAAAATGGCTTCGCAAATTCTTTCCTGGCATGAGCTATCACCATCTCGCAGATCATCACTAGCCCTCCAATCAAATTGCAAATAATTCCAAATCCCGACGCTGAAGTTACACTCAAAAAATAGGTGAATCCTATCCTCATAAGCATGTAAAGGACACAATTCACAGTGATAAACATCAGTGACCTGCCAATGTCTTCTCTTTAACAAATCCTTGGTATTCAGACGATCCACCAAAAGAAGCCATGTAAAGACCTTAGTTTTCATCATGCAACTAGACTTCCAAATCCACTCATAGACTTTGGGCACTTTTAGATGTTTGTGTATATGATAGTAAAACTTGGCGAGACGCATAGGCACCACCCCAACAGATAAGTCCATTCATCAAGCACCACCGGTAATGGGATTTGCTTGCATTATCAACCCGAGGTGTCAGTAATTACGTAAAAGCTGACTGGGATAATGGTGTATAAAATAAACCTGTTATATCATCCATAGCATAAACCTCTGCAGCCATTATCTCTTCTCTCAACACAAATGAGAATAACCTGGGAAACTTATCCTTAAGCACCATAACACCATCATCAAACAGCCAATTATCTGTCCAAAAGAGAAAAGTATCACCAGTACCCAACTTCACTCTGGCCACAGCCCTAAAATTATCCACTTGCCTAAGCACATCCTTCCACCAAAAAGAGCCACACAAGTTTTCAGCATGAGGAACTCTGCCAGCATAGTGATTTTCCCAAATTAATCTCACCCAAGGCAAGTCTCTTTTGTTGTAGAACTTATCCAAAAATTTAATAAGCAAAGATGCATTCTGTTTTTGGAAGTTAACAATACCAAGGCCACCTCTAATCTTAGGCTTACAAATCATTTCCCAAGCAGCTAAAGACTGCTTTGGCTCCCCTTCTTTGTCCCTCCAAAGACACTGTCTCAAAATTCGATCCAACTGGACAGTAAGACCCACAGGTAACTGCAAAGTACATAAGAAGTGTAATGGCATAGAAGCCAATGCAGAATTAATTAACTGCAATCTAGCACCTTGGGAAAGAAAACTAGAGCTTGCAGACAATTTCCTTTCCAACCTACACACCAAAGGAGATAACTCAGTAATAGTAGGTTTCATTGTACCCAATGGTAACCCCAAATAGGTGAAAGGCATCTTCCCCATCTGACAACCAAAACCCTCTGCCAACGACTTCAGGTCATCCTCCGGCACATTAATTGGAACCATTTGGGATTTGTCAAAATTTATTTTTAAGCCTGTGGAGTTTGAGAATTTATGCAACACCTCTTTCAAAGCCAACAATTGATCTATATCAGTCTGGTAAAATGAGGAGTGTATCATCAGCATATTGCACTATAGGGAAATCCATATCATTTGTCTCAATTGGTCCGCATAAACTGCTAAGCTGAACCAACTCATTCACTCGCTGATTGCAATAAGTCTGAACCAAACAAGTAGAATAAAGGAGAGATGGGATCCCCCTGCCTAACACCTCTTTTACACTCAAACTGTTTACCTGGAATCCCATTAAGCAATATGGATGAGGTACCTGTAGACAGAATAGCTTTTGCCCATCCTAACCACTGATCATTAAATCCTTTATACTTCATCACCTGCAGAAGTGCCTCATGCTCTATAGTATCAAATGCCTTGGCAAAATCCAATTTCAAAATGATGATGGGCTTTTTAGACACATGGCAGAGATATAAATACTCAAAAGACCATGCAAGACAATCCTGGATGGATCTATTTCTTAGGAATCCATACTGATTCTTATGTAGGCACTCCAAAATTCTTGACTGCAACCTATTGGCAGCAAGTTTTGTCAAAAATTTGACACAAACATTGGTTAGGGAAATTGGCACTGAAATCATTAACTGTCAAAGATACTTGCTTCTTTGGGACCAAAGTAATATAAGAACCATTAATATTCTGCAATTTAATTGAACCATCATGAAAATCTTGAGCCAATTTATAGAAGTCCTTTTTTATGATATGCCAACATTTCTTCAGGAATAAACCATTAAACCCATCTGGACCAGGTGCTCTATCAACAGGCATATTTTTGATCACATCATCCATCTCCTTTTCTTGAAAGGGTGCAGTCAATTCCTCCAAACCATCAACTCTCTTGATTAATGAATGTAAATTAAACTCCATCTTGATGCCATCCGACTTCCCCATCCTATTTTTATATTCAGCCCATAGCAAGGAGGCCATAGCATGGTGATCAGACACCTCATTACCATCATTATCATGCAACATGGGTATTGTATTTCTCCTAAATCTCTCAGTAGCCATTGCATGAAAAAATTTAGTATTATCCTCTCCTTGCTTAATCCAACGAATAGTACATCTCTTCTTCCAATAGTTACATTCAGCCAACAACAATTCCTCCAAATGCTGCTTCACAATCTGCCTAAAATTGAACTCTGCCCTGTACAAAGGCCTCTCCTCTTCCAATGTATCCAAAAGAAGAAGTACTTTATTACAATTCTGTATCAATGATTTGAGTCTAGCCAAACTCATATGCCACTTCTTCAAATCCTGCCTTAATCCCTTTAATTTGTCTGCAATAATTGCAGAGCTATACAATTTAACTGAACCTCTCTCCCAAGACTGAGTAACACACTCTTTAAAGCCAGGCAAGTCAACCCAATAATTCTCAAACCTAAAAATCTTTGCCTTGGGGATATTAGTGTCAATATTGACCACACAAGGAACATGATCAGACCCTTTTTTAGCTAGGGGAAGCACCAAACTATTAGGATAATCAGATATCCAATGCTGGCTTGTGAAAAACCAGTCTAGCTGTTCTAATAAAGGCTCTCTTTGCATATTTGACCAGGTATACCTTCTGCCTTTCAAGGGTAGTTCAAGTAGACCCAAATGACCAATGATATCATTGAACAAGAACATCTCATTCACATCTCCTCCTGGTTTATTCCTATTATCTTGTGACCTTATAAAGTTAAAATCACCAAGCAACAGCCAATTGTCATCACAAGCAATATTCAAATTATACAGCCAAGACACAAACTGATCCCTTAGCACCCCATGGCAAGGACCATACACACAAACCAGTGTCCATTTTTCATTATTATGGGAGGAAGCAAACTCAATTCTGATCCCATATCTGTGAGTCTCCACAAGCATACCATGAAACATAGAAGAGTTCCAAATGACTAAAATTCCCCCTGAAGCTCCCACCGATGGAGAATAGGCAAAATTATCAAACCTTTTAGGGCAAAATGTCCTTAAAAAACGCCAATCAAACATTTCACATTTTGTTTCTTGTAAACATATAATATGACAGCCACTTTCATCAATTTTTGCTCTAACTTCTCTCTGTCTGTTTTCAGCATTTAAACCTCTTACATTCCAACAGAGAATACTCCATTTTCTTCTACTCATTGAATACATAATAAAAACTGATAAAGCACATATATATCATGCACAGATGCATAGCACCCCACATTCCTGATGCCCAAATAGTGTGATTTAAGGTCTTACATGACACTGAACACCCACACAGACCAATGCACAACAGCCTACACTCACCCAAGAAAGTTCCACTGATCTTCACCAACACCAAAAGCACAGAATCATACCCATTAACCCAAAAGACTCCAGCCCAAAGTACTTCATAATTCAACTTATTCATCAGAACTCTTTCCTGTGTCAGAATCCTCAGGAGCTGCTTCAAGCTTCTCCTTGGTCAGCAGACTATCAGCAATGCCCAGCTGCCTACCAATTCTCTGCAATACATGGATTGGGGTTGCAGGAGCCCTGACAAACCTTTCTTCATCCACAGAAGGACTATTGCTATGAACAGAAGCCGAAGGGCCAGGCTGATCATCTACCTGAACAACCAAAAGCTTTGCCCTTCCCCTGGCCTTCTTCTTGGGCTGTACCTCAAGCACTGGAGCAGGTCTATAACCTTCTTTCAAACAACTCCTAGTGAAACGACGCTCTTGTGAATGTACCACAGGTGTGGCCACCTTTTTAACCCTTCTAGTTTTCCCCTTCACAGGAGTAGAAGCAAATATCAAAGGTAGCTCATCATTTGCCTCCTTTTCATCCTCAGCTGGTGCTTGCAAAATTAGTGCTTTTCTCCTAGGGTAGCACTTAACTCTCTGCTGCATAGCAAGCAAAGAGTCCTTAAAGACAATCCATCCTTCCTTTTCCTCAATTGTAAAAGCAGCAGTCCAAGATCTCTTCAACTGAACAAAAGGAGAAGTTTGCAGGGATAAAGGAACTGAAGCAGATAACAACTGAGGAATCATGTTCTGAAATAGTCTGTGCCCATTGCATATCGGTGGAATGACAGGGCCATAAACCACCCTTTCTATCATCTGTTGTGGCATAGGAGGACCATCCAAATGCTGAAAAACTGAACAACCACTCGATTATCTTGTGACATATTAACCGACTCTCCGTAACCCTCGAAGGAGCTAAGACCATTGATTCTCGCTTCATCACCCTCCCGATCCTCTTCTTGTGGCTGTTGCTGTTCCTCCTCTTGCATATTAGGTTGTTGCACATCATGAAAGTGCTGATTATGGAAATTGTGGCCCATTGGACCCTGCTCCATTGGTCCTTGCTCCATTGGCACCAAATTCCATCCAATCTCTGGATACTGTGGAGGCACAAACATGTTGTGAAACTGCTGCAAATTTCCAGGCATAGGATGAGGGTTACCATCAGGTGGCATTGGGTCCTCATCAGCTGGTAACTCCTCAGCAAACTCTGCAGAGAGAATAAACAGAGGCACAGTCCAAGACTCCTTCACTCCTCCCACAGAGGCAAATTTACCAAAAACCACATCTCTAGGAACCAGTGCAGGAGAAGGAAAAGCAGCATGTAACACCCCATTTTCCAGAACCTGCATTTTTCCTACTGTTTTAAATTTAGGGCCAACAAAAACTTTTCATTTTATGATTGCATGAGTTTTTGTTTGAGTCATGAGTGTTCTGGTCTTAAAAATTTCTTTAGGTTTATTCAAAATTA
This sequence comes from Lolium rigidum, assembly GCF_022539505.1. Classification (NCBI taxonomy): domain Eukaryota; kingdom Viridiplantae; phylum Streptophyta; class Magnoliopsida; order Poales; family Poaceae; genus Lolium; species Lolium rigidum. The sequence continues at coordinate 133,228,299 of NC_061508.1, forward strand.
GGGAGTTACCTTGGTTAATATTATAACCCCATTTTAAGATCGGTAGGGTTTGAACCATTTTGTGTTTGGCTATGACCTTCACCACCATTTCTTTTTCACTTTACTAAAAACCCTAGCTTTTTGCTGTTGACCATCACCATCCTCATGAGGGGGAAACACCTCCCTCCCTTATTGGGAAAATGATATAGTATCACCTAGGGTTTTCACCTTAAACACCATCATCATCTTTTTATTCTTTCTTTTCACATTTGTGCACTTGATCCCTTGTCACTCTTGGGCACATGCACTTGGCATGGCCTCTCCTTTTCTCACCCCTGCCCCTTCTCTTTTCTCTCCTCTCTCTCTTGAGTTTTGGCGAGAGACAAGAGGGGAAACCTCCCCCTCTCTTTTTCTTTCTCTCTTCCCTCTCTTTCTTTTCTGTTTTCGGGCCGTGGACACCACCACAACTCTCTCTCTCACTCTGGCCCAACCTTACCTCGCACCACCCCCTCTCTTTTGGCCCAAAACATCACCCGCACCCCCCTCCCGCGCCAAAACCCTAGCCACTAAACGCACGCGCGCGCCACGGTGGTCAAGCGACATGATGGCTCGACGCCTCGCTTCGCCCGCCATCACGCCTCGCCTGCCGTGCACCCCCTCGTTTCCCTCCCTCGGCGACGCCACCGGGGCTACGTCACCGCGGGCCCTACGCGTGACGCTCTGCCCTCGCGCGCCCGTTGGCCATCGCCACCGCCCACGCCCTCTGCCTCGCCTCCCTCCGCCTATATAAACACCACCGAGAGGCACGCCTCCCCCTTCAGCTCCCCCACTCACTACGCCGCAAGGCTGCTCCACTCCCTCTCCGGCTGCTCGAGCGGCAGCCGAGCCATTGTCGTCGCCACGCCGGGCGCTCACCACGGTCACCGCGTGGGTGACGCGCAGGAGGTCGACGCCACGGCGCCAACGCCGCTCCCTGCCCCTGATCTCCTTCTCCCATGACGCCTCTTGCACCTCCTGACCCTGCCCCTCCCTTCTTCTCCTCAGGAACGCCACAGGACGCCGCCGCTCACGACGCTCCGACGCCGTCCGTGACGCAGACGACCGCCGAGCAAGGAGGAGCGGCAGCCCACTGGACACCGCCGGCACCCGCACGCCACGCACGCCTACGCCACCGACCCGTCCGCACCGATCCACGCCGCAGCCGGCCGCCGGTAAGCCCCCGGCCGCCCGTTCTTCCTCCGCGCCGGCGGCGCCTCCGGCGTCGCGCACGCGCCGGATCCGGGCCGTCGGATCCGGATCGGGCGGGTGCATGGCGCATGCACGGCCACGACGGCGTGCATGGCCACGTCGGCCTGCCGGACCCGCCACGGGCCCCCGGCCCTTTTTCTTTTTCTTTTTTTCCCGGCCACCGGAGAGCCCCACTGGGCCGGCCCATTCGGCATAGCATCTGCACGGCCCAGGGCGTTCCCGCCCTTTCCTTTCTTTGAAAATTTGTCAAACAAAGTTTTAAAATGCAAATCTGCATGTGAACTGTTTCGTTAATAAAATTTGTTTGGTAGCTCCGATTGACATGATTCCAACTGCATTAGAACCAGTATGTAAATACCTTTCAGATGCCACTGGCCTTGTATTTTTAGGATTTTTGTACGATTTCTAAAGTATAAAACACGATCACTGTATTCTGGTTAGTATTTCTAATTCCTAAAATTGAAAAATAAATATTTTTGAATGATTCCAATTGTGTTAATCTTGTATTGTTACTGTGCATCTAGGAAAAATACCAGAAACCTCTGTTAGTAATGTTTAGTCTCTGGTAATGATTGTAGGTGAGTCACATGAAATGATAGGGTTAGGGTTTGATGTTTTTAATTAAACCTTGATGCATTGTTTATCAAAATGACCAAATCATGTTTGTTTTCTGCCAAACCACTCCCCTGCATACTTTCTCTTTCATTTGTTACACTTGGTTATTGAATATATGTTGATTGTTTGTATCGTTTACTTTGGCGACGCTAGATACGAACGAGGGAGAGGTTGAAGGGGAGGACTTTGGAGAAGGATTTGAGGAGGACCAGGGACAAGCCAACCAAGGCAAGCCATCTTTGAACTCTGAATGATGTGGTGTTGGATGTCATTTGTTGATATCCCTAAGCATCTTGTCTCTCTTTATGTGGTGATCTCTTTTTGTGATCTATGTATGGTTGTAATAGGAATAGTTCCTTGTGGTGGTTTTTCATCTTGGTTCACACATGGGAGAGGTGCATGGTGTCACGGCCATGCTATTACCTTGAGTCTTCATAAGTGCTCAACCCGAGCATATACCATCCATAATTATTATTGCACCACACCCCTACCTTGTTAATTAATTAGGTATCAAAGTCATGATGCTTGGTGTGTTTCTCAAATTGAGAGAAGTATGCCGTGTACTCCCTTGAAAATGGTTGGGTATCACAACCACCCCACTCTAGTAGAATAGTAGCACCACAAATCTGAAAGTTTGATCCACCCCCTATGTTATCATCTTACATGCTTACCTTAAGCAAGTAAGAACCCCTTTTATGTCACCCACCTATTCCCTCTTGAGATGATGATCTACATCTCGGCCATGTTATTTAGTAGCTCCTACTCATGAAATTTTAGGATGGGAACCCCTCAAGGTTTACCTTGTTGTAAATGTTTATGAAAACCTTGGGTGTGTTAGCCCAAGTGTATGGTTTAAGAAAAACAAAGGATCTTGATAAGGATGTTTGGGAAAGTGGTTTATGGCTGTTCGTGGAACACCAAGGTGTTGTGGGAAAAACGAGATGGTTTCTAAAAAGTGGCCTTAGCGTATATGTGTACACCAGCCCAACTTTTATTCGCGCAACCACATTATCCAAAGTGGGCACGGGCTTAGTCCGTAGTGCTGTTGAAATTGGCATAAGCACCCTTCACAACTCTCTAGGGAGGGTCAAGATGACCTCCGACGCCGGGTTGCGCTCTGGAGGAGGCAATACAACTGTCTTAGCGATAGCCGGACGATTGCGAGGGTCTTCCGTCGTGGCGCCGGAGATACGCTCAAAGGAGGTATCTTTGCCGGGGTGCCGGGAAGGGGTAAGCCCGCGAGGGAAGGACTTGTGCCAAGGGAGATGGGCGAAAGACTATGACTGATTATTCGAGTCTCGCATACTTTCGTATGACGATCCGGGGATGATCCCGGCGGATTTATCGGTTCTTGTGGGGAAAGTGCGCACACTCTGCGGAGTTAAATCTATTCGAATAGCCGCGTCCGCGGTCATGGACGGAGTTGCAAAGGTCTACCTTTACCGGGGCTTGAGTTTTGTTTTATCAAATGCTTTGCAAGGATGTGTTGTGTTGAGTGTACCGGAAAGGTACGGAAAAAGGGCGTGTGTCGACCATATGGAGATGGTCGTGGAAAAACTAAGACCAAGTGGGGGACTTCTCCTAGTGTTTCATGTAGTGGAACTCTTCTTCAATAAAGATATAGAGATGTCATAGAACCTTTCCTCGCATATCCATCAATTGAGATGGAGAAATGCAACTCTTCTTCAATAAAGATATAGAGATGTCATAGAACCTTTCCTCGCATATCCATCAATTGAGATGGAGAAATGCAACTCTTCTTCAATAAAGATATAGAGATGTCATAGAACCTTTCCTCGCATATCCATCAATTGAGATGGAGAAATGCAACTCTTCTTCAATAAAGATATAGAGATGTCATAGAACCTTTCCTCGCATATCCATCAATTGAGATGGAGAAATGCAACTCTTCTTCAATAAAGATATAGAGATGTCATAGAACCTTTCCTCGCATATCCATCAATTGAGATGGAGAAATGCAACTCTGCTTCAATATGCCTACACTTGTTGTTGATGCATGCTATATCCACAAGAGAAAGCTGTTCTCCCTCGCTTGTCTCTTTTAGATAGCTTTTGTAGCACCCCTTTGATGGTTTGCGAGTACAATTCCAAATGTACTCACGGCTTTGTCCCTGGCTATTAACTTGGCCGGACTATGAGGAGGACTATGAAGACGACGGAGGATACCGGGACGACTATGCGACCTAGGACGATCTCCAAGTCGGACGCTGTAGGTCTAAGGCATGACTTGGGCCCGACGACGTTGACGTGTATCCGCTGCTATGTGTTTGAACTTGCCCGTCGTGGCATTTATGTAAGGCCGGGACATGTGATCCCGCTATTGTAAGACTTATTTATTCGATGCTTGTAATGGATGATGTAATTCTGGATATTCAGTTCGGTTATGTGCTCACGGTGCACTGATCATGGGATCGTGAGTTGAATGCATAACAGGGAATTTCGGACAGCTAGTCCGGGGTCCCCACAGAGCTGGTATCAGAGCCATCCTGACCCTAGGAGGCCCTAGTTAGCATGGACGCTAAGATAGTACAAAAACTATTTTCTAAAATAAAAACGAGATGACTATATGCTGAAATAAAGCCTAGTCTCTCCCCTACTTTCTCTTAGATAATTAACTTTACTTGTATTTGTTATTAATGTTTTTACTATATGCACTTAAAATTTGGCACACTTGGATCATCTTACTAATTAAGAACTTAAAACTTTTGTGTAGATGGATCCACCGATGTTCACCGAGAGCATCCAGCTTGGCTTTAAGAAGCCTCCCTACCTGTTTGAGACCGCCCTCGTCGAGGTGTCACAGGCCGTTGGACGCCTGGCACCCGAAGTGAAGGGGGGACAGATGGAGAGCACCAAGGACGGTGAGATGTCCTGGATGGTGGTTTGCACACTCCGAGGCTCACATGTGAAGCAGCTTGAGGAGATTGAGGTCCAGGTCTTTGACCGCACTTGGGAGGATGGACTTGTGAGGGTGCTTCAAGCAGCCCTCTCTCGCCTCGTCTTCCACCACCGTGTCGAGTTGGAGGCCATGGGACTTCCTCACGCCTTCTTGGGGCGCCGCAATGAGGAGGGGGTTCCCACTATGATCCCCTACTTTTGCCCCCTTGGACGCCAAGTGAGCCGGATGGAGAACTTGTTGTTCAAGACACGGCTCAGCCTTGACTCCAACGGGATGGAGAATGAGGTGTTGAAGCATGAGATGGAGGGGCTCAAGATGGACTTGAAGTTGGCTAAGCTCAAGCATCGTCGCCAACAGAAGAAGACCCTCCGTGTTCGCGAATCCAACTACATGCTCAAGGTTAAGGTTATGCACCTCAAGGCCGCCCTCCGCGAGGCCGAGGAGAAGCTTGAAGAGACTCAGGATGACGGCGAAGATATCCGCAAGGAGAACACCGCCCTTGTGAGCGATGATGAGGACTACATGGAGGAGGAAGGACTTGATGGGCTTGATGATGAAGATGACGAGGACCGCGCCTTCATCAACGACGCGATCGAGGAGCCCGCACCCCTTCACACCGTGGAGGCTACTCCGGATGATGAGGAGGATCCCGAGGAGCCCCGTTCGATGGTCCTTCCGCACCACTTGATGATTTCTAGATGTGCACCTTCGAGACTTGGTCTATGTTAGGATGTCCCGTATGATGCGATGAACTTGTTGGTCCTTATGTGACCTTGTTGGATGTGAACTTGATGCTTTTGGTGGAACCAATGTTTATGGTTGAATGTTAGTCTTTGCGTTCGCTTTTTGCTTCCCTTATTTGAAGTCTTTTCTTCTCATGCATGCACATACCTTTCCCCGTATGTAACACGGCGCTTAAAACTTCCGAACTTTTTCACCATCTCATTTCCATGTCTATCATCTTCACCTTTCCGAGATGGTTGAGACCCGCCGTGGGGGTAACACTTCCGACAATCCACCACCACCCCCGGATCCGACATGACACAAATCTTGCGCCTCTTGATGGAAGACCGCCAACGCGCTCGCGCGGAGAGTGAGGCAAACATAGCCGCACTTAGGCAGATTGCCCAAGCCGCCGCGGGAAACCGCAACAACGAAGAAGGAGAAGGACACGGCGAGGAAGCACCAAGATCCCGTCTTAGAGACTTTCGAATACCAACCCGCCCGTATTCTCCAAATGCGTCGCTCCCCTCGATGCGGATGAGCGGCTCCGCACCATTGAAAACAACCTTGAAGTTGCCGCGGTCGGAGATCACGAGAAGGTTCTTCTCGCCACTCACTTTCTCTCGGGACCCGCTCGGGCTTGGTGGGAGAATGTCAAAGCCATGCGAGGCTCCTAATCATGTCATCAGCTGGGAAGAATTCACCGCCAAGTTCCGTAAAGCTCACATTCCCACGGGTCTGATCAAGATGAAGCGTGATGAATTTTTCAATCTGAAGCAGAACAACTCCAACGTGGTGGATTATCTTGAGAAGTTCAATACTCTGGCCAGGTACGCCCCACAAGATGTGGACACCGATGAGAAGAAGCGCGACCGTTTCATGAATGGTCTCATGAAGAGATTCGAGTATCCTAGTGGCTGTACCTTATCCCGACTTGGAAGCGTTGGTAGACGCCGCTATTATGGTGGAGTCTAAGCGCAAGGCTGCCTATGAAACCAGGAAGCGCAAGATGCAACAACGGCGGAGTGGACCCGGCAATCCTAAGTACCGCGGTCCACCCCCATCAAGGCCTGCCCACCCACCTCGGAGGAACTCAACCCCGGCTCCAACTTATCGCTCTAACAATTACACCCCCAACCGTTCAGCTCCACGGCACCGTTCGGAGGAGGAGGGTATAATAACAACCCTCGCCCCAATCAGCCAGCTCGTCCTCAAGGAGATGGATGTTTCGCTTGTGGGAAGCCGGGGCATTTCTCTCGTGATTGCCCTACCAAGATGAGGACACCTCAGCGTGCCAACGCCCCGGACCCAATCAAGCTCAAGCTAGGACTGCATCGGGGAAGAAGCCGGTTGTCAAGAAGCGGGCAAATGCTGCTCATGGCCATCCGAACCATGCTAGTGCTTGAAGAAGCGAGAGGAAGCACCGGACATCGTGATGGGTACGTTCCTAGTCAACTCCACTCCTGCCCGTGTTCTTTTTGATTCCGGAGCATCTCATTCCTTCGTTACCGAACCCTTCGTTAAGAAGAGCGGGCTAAAACCAACCATAATGAAACGCCTCATGCTAGTCCAAATTCCTGGATCCACCGCTAAAACCCGCTTATCTTGCAAACAAGTTCCTATTATTATACACCAAGTACCTTTCCAGGCGGAGCTCATAATCTTAGGAGCCCAAGGCTTAGAGGTAATACTAGGAATGGATTGGATGACCAAGTATAAGGGACAAATAGACTGCGTCGAAAAATCCATTACCCTCACCAATGATCAAGGTCTGCCAGTTAAATACACCGCTACCGTACATTCATCGAAAGCCTTTTGTAGGAAAAGCATCTCTGGACCCCATCTCGAACAAGTTCCTATTGTACTGTGAATACCACGATGTCTTTCCGGAGGAATTGCCGGTATGCCCCAGGACCGTGACATCGAGTTCATCATAGAACTGATTCCGGGTACCGCACCCATAGCCCAGAGACCTTACCGTATGAACCCCCAAGAACTGATCGAATTAAAGAGACAATTGGATGACATGTTGGCCAAAGGACTGATCCGACCTAGTGCTTCGCCATGGGGATCGCCTGTGATCTTCGTGGACAAGAGAGACGGAACCATTCGCTTATGTGTGGATTACCGGAGGCTCAACGAAGTCACCATTAAGAATAAGTACCCTCTGCCCAAGATCGATGATTTGTTTGATCAGATGAACGGAGCAAAGGTTTTCTCCAAAATTGACCTTCGCACCGGGTATCACCAACTTAAAGTGCGAGAAACCGACATTCCCAAGACTGCCTTCACCACCCGTTACGGATTGTATGAGTACACCGTAATGTCTTTTGGACTCACTAATGCCCCCGCCTACTTCATGAATCTCATGAACAAGGTTTTCATGGAATACCTAGACAAGTTTGTTGTAGTGTTTATTGATGACATCTTGGTTTATTCCAAAACTGAGGAAGAGCATGAAGAACATCTACGACTCGTTTTGGGCACCCTTAGGCAACATCGACTGTATGCCAAGTTTAGTAAATGCCAATTTTGGCTCAAAGAAGTTGGATTTCTTGGCCACGTTTTGTCGGCCGAAGGACTTTACGTTGACCCCTCTTTGATCAAGTCCATTGTGGACCGACAACCCCCTAAGAATGTTACAGAAGTGAGATCTTTCCTAGGATTGGCGGGATATTACCGCAAGTTCGTTGAAGGATTCTCAAGTATCGCCAAACCAATGACCCTCCTGCTTAAAAAGGGTAAGAAGTTTGAATGGACAGAAAAGTGCGAAGAAAGCTTTCAAGAGCTTAAGAGACGACTTGTTTCAGCTCCCATCCTAACCATGCCCGACGTCACTAAGGACTTCGTAATCTATTGTGATGCTTCCAAACTTGGTCTTGGAAGTGTTCGATGCAAGAAGGGAAGGTGATCTCTTACCTCTCCCGACAGCTTAAACCCCACGAGGCCAATTACCCCACCCATGATGCGGAATTAGCCGCCGTAGTTCACGCCCTCAAGACATGGCGCCATTATCTTATTGGAAACGGGTGCGATATATACACTGATCATAAAAGCCTCAAGTATATTTTTACACAAAGGGAGTTGAACATGCGACAAAGGAGATGGATTGAGCTCATCAAGGACTATGATCTTAGTATCCATTATCACCCGGGTAAAGCCAATGTAGTTGCCGACGCCCTCGGCGAGACCCCTGTTCCCTTAACTACCGATTGAAAGTCGAGCAACCCCGCTTTACCAAGAATTTGAAGATTTTGGATTGGAATTGGTTAGTCATGGATTTCTTGCTGCCATGGAAGCCAAACCAACTCTACGAGATCAAATCAAGGAAGCCCAAGTGGGACACAAAAGTATTGAAGGGATCAAACGTCGCATGGGCAAGGAAAAGGTAGAAGGATTTTCAATAGATCCAAATGGAGTACTGTGGTACAACGGACGTCTCTGCGTACCAGAACATTCCTGAATTGAAAAATCTGATAATGGAAGAAGCCCATAATACCCCTTATTCTATTCACCCTGGAGGATCTAAAATGTATCAAGATTTGAAGGACACCTTTTGGTGGCATGGTATGAAGCGGGATATTGCCTTCTTCATCGCTCGATGTGACGTTTGCCAGAAAGTTAAAGCTGAGCACCAACGCCCCGCCGGATTACTGCAACCTTTGAAGATACCGTTATGGAAATGGGAAGAAGTGGGGATGGACTTTATCACCGGACTTCCCGAGGTCTAGCCGTGGACATGACTCCATCCGGGTAATAGTCGATCGTCTCACCAAAGTAGCTCATTTCCTGCTGTCAAAACCACCGATCGTGGGAGAGCGTTAGCTGATTTGTATATCTCTAGGATAGTCAGTCTTCATGGAGTTCCCAAAGTCATCGTATCCGATCGAGGAACCCAATTTACCTCTCACTTACGGAAACAGACTTCACGAAGCCATGGGCACCAAACTATCTTTTAGTACAGCCTATCATCCTCAGACCGGAGGACAGACCGAAAGGGTAAACCAGATTCTGGAAGACATGCTCCGAGCATGTGTGCTTGCTTATGGAACCAAATGGGAAGATTGCCTGCCTTTCGCCGAGTTCTCTTATAATAACAGCTATCAAGCCAGTCTTCGGATGGCCCCCTTTGAAGCCCTCTATGGGAGGAAATGCCGAACCCCTCTCAACTGGACCGAAACCGGAGAAAGCCAAGTGTTCGGTCCAGACATACTTCGAGAAGCGGAAGAACAAGTTCAGCTTATCCGTGACCGTCTAAAGGCTGCACGGTCCCGCCAGAAGAGTTACGCCGACAGCAAGCGGCGGGAATTAACTTTCGGCACCGGAGATTTCGCCTATCTACGAGTAACCCCTCTCAAAGGAATGAAACGTTTTCATGTCAAGGGCAAGCTTGCGCCCAGATATATTGGCCCTTTCAAGGTACTAGGCCGAAGAGGAGAAGTGTCCTACCAACTTGAGCTACCCCCTGAATTGTCCGAGTTCCATGATGTCTTCCACATCTCTCAACTTCGGAAATGTCTCCAAGCACCCAACAAAACGGAAGTCTTCAAGGATATCGACTATCGTGTGATAGACCTCAACCACGATTTAACCTACCGAGAAAATCCCATTCGTATCTTGGAAGAAGCCATGAGGGTTACTCGCCGAAGGAAGATTAAGTTCTTCAAGGTCCAATGGAGTAATCACTCTGAGGATGAAGCCACCTGGGAAAGAGAGGACTATCTGAGACAAGAGTTTCCCCATCTGTTCAATCACCTAGCCGTGGAATCTCGGGACGAGATTCTTCTAAGGGGGGAAGGTCTGTAACACCCCATTTTCCAGAACCTGCATTTTTCCTACTGTTTTAAATTTAGGGCCAACAAAAACTTTTCATTTTATGATTGCATGAGTTTTTGTTTGAGTCATGAGTGTTCTGGTCTTAAAAATTTCTTTAGGTTTATTCAAAATTAGGGAGTTACCTTGGTTAATATTATAACCCCATTTTAAGATCGGTAGGGTTTGAACCATTTTGTGTTTGGCTATGACCTTCACCACCATTTCTTTTTCACTTTACTAAAAACCCTAGCTTTTTGCTGTTGACCATCACCATCCTCATGAGGGGGAAACACCTCCCTCCCTTATTGGGAAAATGATATAGTATCACCTAGGGTTTTCACCTTAAACACCATCATCATCTTTTTATTCTTTCTTTTCACATTTGTGCACTTGATCCCTTGTCACTCTTGGGCACATGCACTTGGCATGGCCTCTCCTTTTCTCACCCCTGCCCCTTCTCTTTTCTCTCCTCTCTCTCTTGAGTTTTGGCCGAGAGACAAGAGGGGAAACCTCCCCCTCTCTTTTTCTTTCTCTCTTCCCTCTCTTTCTTTTCTGTTTTCGGGCCGTGGACACCACCACAACTCTCTCTCTCACTCCGGCCCAACCTTACCTCGCACCACCCCCTCTCTTTTGGCCCAAAACATCACCGGCACCCCCCTCCCGCGCCAAAACCCTAGCCACTAAACGCACGCGCGCGCCACGGTGGTCAAGCGACATGATGGCTCGACGCCTCGCTTCGCCCGCCATCACGCCTCGCCTGCCGTGCACCCCCTCGTTTCCCTCCCCTCGCTGACGCCACCAGGGCTACGTCACCGCGGGCCCTACGCGTGACGCCTGCCCTCGCGCGCCCGTTGGCCATCGCCACCGCCCACGCCACTGCCTCGCCTCCCTCCGCCTATATAAACACCACCAGAGGCACGCCTCCCCCTTCAGCTCCCCCACTCACTACGCCGCAAGGCTGCTCCACTCCCTCTGCGGCTGCTCGAGCGGCAGCCGGAGCCATTGTCGTCGCCACGCCGAGGCGCTCACCACGGTCACCGCGTGGGTGACGCGCGGAGGTCGACGCCACGGCGCCAACGCCGCTCCCTGCCCCCGATCTCCTTCTCCCATGACGCCTCTTGCACCTCCCGACCCTGCCCCTCCCTTCTTCTCCTCGGGAACGCCACGGGACGCCGCCGCTCACGACGCTCCGACGCCGTCCGTGACGCAGACGACGCCGAGCAAGGAGGAGCAGCAGCCCCTGGACACCGCCAGCACCCGCACGCCACGCACGCCTACGCCACCGACCCGTCTGCACCGATCCACGCCGCAGCCAGCCGCCGGTAAGCCCCCCGGCCGCCCGTTCTTCCTCCGCGCCGGCGAGCGCCTCCGACGTCGCGCACGCGCCGGATCCGGGCCGTCGGATCCGGATCGGGCGGGTGCATGGCGCATGCACGGCCACGACGGCGTGCATGGCCACGTCGGCCTGCCGGACCCGCCACGGGCCCCCGGCCCTTTTTCTTTTCTCTTTCCCGGCCACCGGAGAGCCCCACTGGGCCGGCCCATTCGGCATAGCATCTGCACGGCCCAGGGCGTTCCCGCCCTTTCCTTTCTTTGAAAAATTTGTCAAACAAAGTTTTAAAATGCAAATCTGCCTGTGAACTGTTTCGTTAATAAAATTTGTTTGGTAGCTCCGATTGACATGATTCCAACTGCATTAGAACCAGTATGTAAATACCTTTCAGATGCCACTGGCCTTGTATTTTTAGGATTTTTGTACGATTTCTAAAGTATAAAACACGATCACTGTATTCTGGTTAGTATTTCTAATTCCTAAAATTGAAAAATAAATATTTTTGAATGATTCCAATTGTGTTAATCTTGTATTGTTACTGTGCATCTAGGAAAAATACCAGAAACCTCTGTTAGTAATGTTTAGTCTCTGGTAATGATTGTAGGTGAGTCACATGAAATGATAGGGTTAGGGTTTGATGTTTTTAATTAAACCTTGATGCATTGTTTATCAAAATGACCAAATCATGTTTGTTTTCTGCCAAACCACTCCCCTGCATACTTTCTCTTTCATTTGTTACTACTTGGTTATTGAATATATGTTGATTGTTTGTATCGTTTACTTTGGCGACGCTAGATACGAACGAGGGAGAGGTTGAAGGGGAGGACTTTGGAGAAGGATTTGAGGAGGACCAGGGACAAGCCAACCAAGGCAAGCCATCTTTGAACTCTGAATGATGTGGTGTTGGATGTCATTTGTTGATATCCCTAAGCATCTTGTCTCTCTTTATGTGGTGATCTCTTTTTGTGATCTATGTATGGTTGTAATAGGAATAGTTCCTTGTGGTGGTTTTTCATCTTGGTTCACACATGGGAGAGGTGCATGGTGTCACGGCCATGCTATTACCTTGAGTCTTCATAAGTGCTCAACCCGAGCATATACCATCCATAATTATTATTGCACCACACCCCTACCTTGTTAATTAATTAGGTATCAAAGTCATGATGCTTGGTGTGTTTCTCAAATTGAGAGAAGTATGCCGTGTACTCCCTTGAAAATGGTTGGGTATCACAACCACCCCACTCTAGTAGAATAGTAGCACCACAAATCTGAAAGTTTGATCCACCCCCTATGTTATCATCTTACATGCTTACCTTAAGCAAGTAAGAACCCCTTTTTATGTCACCCACCTATTCCCTCTTGAGATGATGATCTACATCTCGGCCATGTTATTTAGTAGCTCCTACTCATGAAATTTTAGGATGGGAACCCCTCAAGGTTTACCTTGTTGTAAATGTTTATGAAAACCTTGGGTGTGTTAGCCCAAGTGTATGGTTTAAGAAAAACAAAGGATCTTGATAAGGATGTTTGGGAAAGTGGTTTATGGCTGTTCGTGGAACACCAAGGTGTTGTGGGAAAAACGAGATGGTTTCTAAAAAGTGGCACTTGCGTATATGTGTACACCAGCCCAACTTTTATTCGCGCAACCACATTATCCAAAGTGGGCACGGGCTTAGTCCGTAGTCCGTTGAAATTGGCATAAGCACCCTTCACAACTCTCTAGGGAGGGTCAAGATGACCTCCGACGCCGGGTTGCGCTCCGGAGGAGGCAATACACTGTCTTAAGCGATAGCCGGACGATTACTGAGGGTCTTCCGTCGTGGCGCCGGAGATACGCTCAAAAGGAGGTATGTTGCCGGGGTGCCGGGAAGGGGTAAGCCCGCAGGGAAGTACTTGTGCCAAGGGAGATGGGCGAAAGACTATGACTGATTATTCGACTCTCGCATACTTTCGTATGACGATCCGGGGATGATCCCGGCGGATTTATCAGTTCTTGTGGGGAAAGTGCGCACACTCTGCGAGTTAAATCTATTCGAATAGCCGCGTCCGCGGTCATGGACGGGTTGCAAAGGTCTACCTTTACCGGGGCTTGAGTTTTGTTTTATCAAATGCTTTGCAAGGATGTGTTGTGTTGAGTGTACCGGAAAGGTACGGAAAAAGGGCGTGTGTCGACCATATGGAGATGGTCGTGGAAAAACTAAGACCAAGTGGGGGACTTCTCCTAGTGTTTCATGTAGTGCAACTCTTCTTCAATAAAGATATAGAGATGTCATAGAACCTTTCCTCGCATATCCATCAATTGAGATGGAGAAATGCAACTCTTCTTCAATAAAGATATAGAGATGTCATAGAACCTTTCCTCGCATATCCATCAATTGAGATGGAGAAATGCAACTCTTCTTCAATAAAGATATAGAGATGTCATAGAACCTTTCCTCGCATATCCATCAATTGAGATGGAGAAATGCAACTCTTCTTCAATAAAGATATAGAGATGTCATAGAACCTTTCCTCGCATATCCATCAATTGAGATGGAGAAATGCAACTCTTCTTCAATAAAGATATAGAGATGTCATAGAACCTTTCCTCGCATATCCATCAATTGAGATGGAGAAATGCAACTCTTCTTCAATATGCCTACACTTGTTGTTGATGCATGCTATATCCACAAGAGAAACTGTTCTCCCTCGCTTGTCTCTTTTAGATAGCTTTTGTAGCACCCCTTTGATGGTTTGCGAGTACAATTCCAAATGTACTCACGGCTTTGTCCCTGGCTATTAACTTGGCCAGACTATGAGGAGGACTATGAAGACGACGGAGGATACCAGGACGACTATGCGACCTAGGACGATCTCCAAGTCAGACGCCTGTAGGTCTAAGGCATGACTTGGGCCCGACGACGTTGACGTGTATCCGCTGCTATGTGTTTGAACTTGCCCGTCGTGGCATTTATGTAAGACTGGGACATGTGATCCCGCTATTGTAAGACTTATTTATTCGGTACTGTAATGGATGATGTAATTCTGGATATTCAGTTCGGTTATGTGCTCACGGTGCACTGATCATGGGATCGTGAGTTGAATGCATAACAGGGAATTTCGGACAGCTAGTCCGGGGTCCCCACACAGCATAAACCAGAACTCTCTCAAGAATTGGATCTGTATGGTTCCAATACAAGAACTTTCCAAAGGTAGAAACAGCATTGGCAATGTCCAGATCATTCCTATAATCTGGATGCATACCCACAAACATTAACCAGCCCTTACGAAAACCCTGCTCAGCCCTATGATTGACAGCTCGGTCTACAGGGATAAATCTAACTGTGGTATTAGCATTGATATTATATTCACCATGCTGAATCAGAGCATTAACCGCTGTCGGGCCACTAAACTGATACAGACCAACTCCATATAGACTAGGCTGATAGTCGACGACATTGCGGTTGAGAGGACCAACCAAGAAATTGCGAACCTGATGCCTCCAAAAAGCTTGTAGATTTGGCGGAGGCGGAGGATGCACCACACCAATACAATCACTCTGATGCTGCTGCGGAGGATCTTGCGTGGCGAAGTAGAACGATCGGGGAAGTCTCGTCGGGCCACCATCAATGACCTGATGCCCCCAGGGCACCCAAGGTGTAGGATCAACTTCAAAGTTCGCCATGGGGAGGGACGGAGCAACAGAGGAGGGCAATGAAGAAATACGTGGACTCTCCTCTTTGGTGAGCACCTCCGGCACATTTAATGTCGCCTCCCCTGCCTTGGAAGGTGAACCGACAATCCCTTCTGTCGGCCCAACAAAGGACACCTTGTCCGAGCCCAACTCGCCCTCTTTTGCCAATTTGGGCACCCAGCACTTACCCAAACCAACCTTAGCATTTAAACACTTTCGTTTAATATGACCATAATTAAAGCAACCTCGGCAACGAATTTTGTTCACACAGTCCTTTGTAAGATGAGCCATGCTAAGGCAACGTTGACATTTCCAAACTTGAAAGACCATATCATCCACCATCTGATCAAACTGAAGATCCTCCTTCTCCTCATTCACCTTCCCCTTATTAGGTTTAACACTAGAACCAGGATTTTCATTAAGAGGAGTTTCTTCCGCAGACATATTTTCTTTTTGGGAATTATTAGGAAGGACTTCCCCAGATTGCCCCTCCGAAAAGATAGGCAGCTTTGTGCCAAAAGAAATGACTGGAGAGGACACAGTATTATATGAATACAGATTAGACGGATGAGAAGTCTCAGCAGCATAACCCTTTCTAGCATCATAATGTATATCCTCAGCAAAAACCAAACGTTTATTGGGAATAGTAGTATGCTTAAGAGCTGGTTTTGGAGCTGGCAAATTAAGAGCATCCATACCCAATTTAGTCCTCCTTTTGGAAGGGCTTACCAAAGTCCATTCTTGGGAACTTTCCCTCTGCCACTGCTCAAACTCTCTTCTCCAATTAGGACCACCATCACTCCATAAATGGAAGAAGCATTTGAATTTTCCTGTAATGAACACTCTCTTTTGGATGATATAAAACCCAACCTCTTTAGTAGCCACTCGAAAAGAAAAAACTCTGTCCCTTACATGATTCACCTTAAGATAGCCACAAAAGCCCCCTAAGGCTGCTTCCAATGCTAGGGCAACAGATTCTTCCTCTAATCTGAATGCCGCTCTCCCAAAGGACACAATCAGGGTGAAATATGTTTGCCCCTTTGAAGGATGAACAGTGCTTGAGAATTTCCTCAGTACTTCCTTAGCAAAATTTTCCCCTGCTTTAAAATCCAGCCCCAAGGTGATAGCAGTGTGCACTGCAAAAGAAGGTTCAGGCAACTCAGCTGCAAGCTCTATAGGAGGATCAGCAGGGACAGGCCTAGCAGCAGCTGTTGAAAGTTCCTTCTGTAATGCGACGGGGGTACAACAGGATCTTCCTTGTGAGGATCAACCCCACAGGCTAAACCAGCTGATCTGACCCTGACCACATGATGCTGAAAGTTGACCTTCATACCTGCTTTAAAGCACGGCTTCGACCTAAGCACTTGCACTGCAATGGGATCATCCTTCGCATTAAGCAAAATCACCCAACCATTGGAGCTCCAAAATTTCATGGTACCATCATACGCATTCATGCGACCTCTATCCAGATCCTTCTTCGTGGAATAAGTAACCTTCCAGTCCAAAGCAGACTCCGTCCCCATAGAATCACGTGGATCCAGGCCTATCACCCCTTTCACAGTACTAGGTAAAACCCTAGCCTGAGAACTAGACGGATCAACCTTCTCCGAACTCAAGATCGGATCGCCAACACAAACCAAATGACAGGGAAATTCCATAGACATACCAACTGAGATAGAATCATTAATAGCCACAACCTTGGCATCCACAGTAATCCCACTATCATCAAGGAGAACTAAACGACGACGATCGAAATGAAGAAGGATATTACCCGTGTGAATCTCCTTAACCTTCTTCTGCAGCAACGTAGTATACGTCACTGCCCAACGCCCAGCCATTAGCTCCAATGCATGGTCCCCCATGTGACTACAAACCTGGATTGGATCTCCAGACCTCATCTTCAATGAACCCGCCATGAGATCTAAGAACAGAATGCCGAGAAGGGTATGTGAATGTGGAGGAGAGGACGCCGGAGAGATTGATCGGAGTGGATGTGATCAATCACCAGAGATCAAAGAGATCGCTGGTGTAAGAGATCTAGGGTTTAGGGGGCGACGTGGAGGAGGAGGAGGGAGCCATTTTGAAATCATTATTTATCGCTTGTGTCAGTCAAGAAGCACGTTGAAGGTTGATGGCGGAGGAGTGTAGTGCGGCGCAACACCAGGGATTCCGGCGCCAACGTGGAACCTGCACAACACAATCACAGAACTTTGCCCCAACGTAACAGCGAGGTTGTCAATCTCACCGGCTTGTCGTAAACAAAGGATTAGATGTATAGTGTGGATGATGATGGTTGTTTGCGAAGAACAGTAAAGAACAATTGCAGCAGTTTGTATTTCAGATGTAAAGAATAGGACCGGGGTCCACAGTTCACTAGCGGTGTCTCTCCCGTAAGATAACAGATGTTGGGTGAACAAATTACAGTTGGGCAATTGACAAATAAAGAAGACATAACAATGCACATACATATATCATGATGAGTACTATGAGATTTAATCAGGGCATTACGACAAAGTACATAGACAGCTATCCAGCATGCATCTATGCCTAAAAAGTCCACCTTCGAGGTTATCATCCGAACCCCCTCCGGTATTAAGTTGTAAACAACAGAAAATTGCATTAAGTATGGTGCGTAATGTAATCAACGTAAATATCCTTAGACAAAGCATCGATGTTTTATCCCTAGTGGCAACAAGCACATCCACAACCTTAGAACTTTCCGTCACTCGTCCCGGATTTAATGGAGGCATGAACCCACTATCGAGCATAAATACTCCCTCTTGGAGTCACAAGTATCAACTTGGCCGGAGCCTCTACTAGCAACGGAGAGCATGCAAGAACATAAATAACATATATGATAGATTGATAATCAACTTGACATAGTATTCAATATTCATCGGATCCCAACAAACACAACATGAAGGATTACAGATAGATGATCTTGATCATGATAGGCAGCTCACAAGATCTAGCATGATAGCACAATGGGGAGAAGACGACCATCTAGCTACTGCAATGGACCCATAGTCCAGGGGTGAACTACTCACACATCGATCCGGAGGCGATCATGGCGATGAAGAGACCTCCGGAGATGATTCCCCTCTCCGGCAGGGTGCCGGAGGCGATCTCCTGAATCCCCCGAGATGGGATTGGCGGCGGCGGCGTCTCTGGAAGGTTTTCCGTATCGTGGCTCTCGGTACTGGGGGTTTCGCGACGAAGACTTTAAGTAGGCGGAAGGGCAGGTCAGGGGGCCACACGAGGGGCCCACACAACAGGCCGGTGCGGCCTTGGCCGCGCCGCCCTGGTGTCTGGCCACCTCGTGGCCCCACTTCGTAAGTCCCCCGGTCTTCTGGAAGCTTCGTGCAAAAATAGGACCCTGGGCGTTGATTTCGTCCAATTCCGAGAATATTTCCTTACTAGGATTTCTGAAACCAAAAACAGCAGAAAACAGCAACTGGCTCTTCGGCATCTCGTCAATAGGTTAGTGCCGGAAAAGGCGTAATAATGACATATAATGTGTATAAAACATGTGAGTATCATCATAAAAGTAGCATGTAACATAAGAAATTATAGATACGTTTGGGACGTATCAAGCATCCCCAAGCTTAGTTCCTACTCGCCCTCGAGTAGGTAAACGATAACAAAGATAATTTCTGAAGTGACATGCTATCATAATCATGATCATACTATTGTAAAGCATATGAGATGAATGCAGCGATTTGAAACAATGATGAAGATAATGAGTAAACTAATGAATCATATAGCAAAGACTTTTCATGAATAATACTTTCAAGTCAAGCATCAATAAGACTTGCATAAGATTTACTCATAAAGCAATAAATTCAAAGTAAAGGCATTGAAGCAACACAAAGGAAGATATAAGTTTCAGCGGTTGCTTTCAACTTTAACATATATATCTCATGGATAATTGTCAACACAAAGCAATATAACAAGTGCAATAAGTAAACATGTAAGAATCAATGCACACAGTTGATACAAGTGTTTGCTTCTAAGATAGAAGGAATAGGCAAACTGACTCAACAATAAAGTAAAGATAGGCCCTTCGCAGAGGGAAGCATTGATTACTATATTTGTGCTAGAGCTTTTCATTTTGAAAACAAGAAACAATTTTGTCAACGGTAGTAATAAAGCATATGAGTTATGTATAAGACATCTTATAAGTTGCAAGCCTCATGCATAGTATACTAATAGTGCTCGCACCTTGTCCTAATTAGCTTGGATTAACACTGATTATCATTGCATAGCATATGTTTCAACCAAGTGTCACAAAGGGGTACCTCTATGCCGCCTGTACAAAGGTCTAAGGAGAAAGCTCGCATTGGATTTCTCGCTTTTGATTATTCTCAACTTAGACATCCATACCGGGACAACATAGAAAAAAGATAATGGACTCCTCTTTAATGCATAAGCATTCAACAACAGTTATTATTCTCATAAGAGATTGAGGATTAGCTGTGCACACTGAAACTTCCACCATGAATCATGGCTTTAGTTAGCGGCCCAGTGTTCTTCTCTAACAGTATGCATACTCAAACCATTTGATTGTGAAAACCGCCCTTACTTCAGACAAGACGAACATGCATAGCAACTCACATGATATTCAACAAAGGTAAAAGAGTTGATGGCGTCTCCAGAAAATATGGTTACCGCTCAACAAGCAACTTACTAAGAAATAAGACACATAAGTACATATTCTTCACCACGATAGTTTTTAAGCTATTTTATCCCATGAGCTATATATTGCAAAGGTAAAGAATAGAAATTTTAAAGGTAGCACTCAAGTAATTTACTTTGGAATGGCGGAGAAATTGTTATCACCAGAATTTGACCGGATCAGAGGTGGGCCACGATTAAAGATGAGCTTGAAGAGTATACATGGAAGAAATACATGAATCGGCCTTATATGCAAAGTTTGGACTAGTTCGCCCGTGTATCTGTAAATATAGTAGGATACGTGTCAGTTAGATAGAATTTGGCTCGTGCACGGTTGGGATTATTCCCACGTTAGAAAGTCTACGGACTATAAATATGTATCTAGGGTTTATGAAATAAACAACAATCACGTTCACCACAAACCAATCTAGGCGCATCGCCAACTCCCTTGTCTCGAGGGTTTCTTCCGGGTAAGCATCATGCTGCCTAGATCGCATCGGCAGTACACGTTTATTCGCTGTTCATGCGTTGCTCGTGCTGAAGCCTTGTTGATGGCGAGCAACGTAGTTATCATAGATGTGTTAGGGTTAGCATTGTTTCATCGTATCATATGCTTTCGTCCGTGCAACCCTTAGACGTCTAGCCGCCCTTACACCTATCTTAGGTGTAAGGGCGGCACCCCGCTTGATCATTATTTAGTAGATCCGATCCGTTATGATTGCTCCTTGTTCTTCAAGGATTAGTTTAATATCTGCACAGTTAGGCCTTACAAACGGGTTGAAGGATCCAGTGGCACGTAGGGTGTAGTTTGCTAGCCCTAAATAGGATGTTCCGGGGATCAACTTCATGTTGGTTTTTAGGCCTTGTCTAGGGTCGGTTTATGATCACCGTGCGTGGCCGCCAGGCTCAATCACGCGTAGGATGTTCCGATTATGTGGTGAAAACCCTAAATCGTAGTAGGTCGTTTTAGCTTTATTTTGATCAAGCAGGACCACCATCTGATCGTACACCTCGTACGGATCATGGGTGGATCGGCTCCTTGAGCCGATTCACAGGACAACTCGAGAGCCGATCGAGGCTCGTATTTAATGTTTACGTGTATGCCATGCAGGAAACTAAGCGAGGCAAATCCATCACCTTCCCGACCGGGTATAGGTCGGGTGGCACGCCCTTGCACCGAGCATCGGACGTGCGTGCCGAGTCTTTGCGGGCCGTCGCTCGAGGGACCAGGGCCAGCCGCAGTCCCGGGAGCCTCCCGGCTCTACTCGTGTTGCCCGTCGCTGCTCGCCGGTGGGTTTCCGACCGCAACACATTCTCGGCACGCCCGGTGGGACAGTCTTCGACATCAACCGCATCGCCATCTACATCCGAGATGGCGGAAGGCACTCCGATCACGTACGAGGATCTGACCGAGGAGCTCAAGAAGAAGTATGACGAGGTCAAAGCGATCCTCGAAGCCGACCTCATCGGCTCTTTCCACGTAACCCGCTCACACGGCATCAGGTGGAAAGGGTTCTCACCTGAAGGCGCGCTCGATGGAGTGGACCTGTCCGCCCCGTCAGAAGAACGCACCAGGTCTCTGCGTCAGGAGATTAACTTCATGGTAGCTCATTCGTTGCACCGCCATTCTGAGAGCCTGGTGAACACTTTGGAGCATGTCGCTCTTCGGGTGATCCAGGAAATCATGAGGCATCAGTACTCTCCGTCAGGACCAGCTCTAGGGACTCACCAAGGAGAGATGCCACTCCAGTCCCGACCACCGCTGCCATTCGCGTTGGCAGCACCAGAAGTGTCGAGTTCACCGGCATACGTCGTCTACAAGATCGGTGGTGACCCTAGTGATTACCAGTTCTTGCATGAGGCACCTAAGGAGATCCCTCACGGATACACGTGCACATACGTGCCAGACTGCAGTAACTGGGCACTCACAAACCAGACTGCAACAGCAGGGACTTCTGGAACAGCAGGAGGAACTTCGGGAACAGATCTTGAGAAGCAGACGTGGCTAGCTAAGTATGCCACTCCGATAAACCTCCAGAGCCCAACTCCTGCAGTTGGCTCAGAGCTTGAGAAGCAAGCGTGGCTGGCTAAGTATGCCACTCCGGCGAATCTTCAGAGTTCGACTCCTGCAGCCAGCACCGCGGATCAGATCAGTACAATCTTGAGAGACGAGTTCGGCATGGTGCCGAAAAGGAGGGCAATCGGCTATTCCAAGCCGTACCCCAACGAGTACGAGTTGATCCCACTACCACCCAAATATCGGCTCCCCGAATTCTCCAAATTTAGTGGATCAGATGGCTCCAGCTCAATCGAGCATGTGAGCCGATATTTGGCACAGCTGGGCACGATCTCAGCATCAGATGAACTACGCGTGAGGTTCTTTGCACAGTCTCTCACAGGATCGGCTTTCGGGTGGTACACATCGCTGCCACCAGACTCAATCCGGACTTGGAAGCAGTTGGAAGAGCAGTTCCATATGCAGTATCACTCAGAGGCTTCCGAGGCTGGCATTGCCGATCTAGCACAAGTACGACAGAAGCGCGGGGAAACAGTGTCAGAATACGTCCAGCGCTTCAGGACCGTTAGGAACCGATGCTATTTGGCTCGTGTGACTGAAAAAGAAGCAGTCGAGTTGGCGGTGGTGGGGCTCGCATCACCGATCAAGGATGTGGCCTCCCAAGCAGACTACCCTTCACTGGCGCACATGGTGCAGAAGCTGTCATTATATGAACAGCGCCACCCAGATGTATACCAGGATAAATTCAAGCGTTCGGTGGTCCTGGTTGAGGCAGATGAAGATGAAGGTTCTGCGGGAGATCAAGAGGTAGCAGTGGCTGAATGGACTCGGGGGGGCAAGCCCCGTGTCCGGCAAGTGGGTTAAGCCACAAGGTCCTCCAAGAGGGTTTGACTTCGATGTGACCAAGGATGAGCAAATTTTCGACCTCTTACTTAAGGAGAAGCAGCTAAAGGTACCCGAAGGCCACAAGATCCCCACGGCTCAGGAGCTGAACGGAAAGCCATACTGCAAGTGGCATAACACGTTCACCCATGCCACCAACGACTGCAGGGTGTGGCGTCAGCAGATCCAAATGGCGATAGAACAAGGGCGTCTAATTTTCAGCCAGTACGCCATGAAAGTCGACACACACCCCTTCCCCACCGTTAACATGGTGGAATGCACTTACCCTGGGAGGTGCCAGCTAGGTTTCTCGTTCGACATCAACATGGTAGGACCTGTGCACCACCCTGGCAAGGATAAACACGAGGGCAGCTGCTCTCATGACAACGACAAAGAGGAAGCCGTTCCACACGATCGGCTCCGTCACGATGGCAAGCGCTACATCACAGAGGGAGAAGTGAGGAATGTGCGATATCAGCGACCTCTCTCTGATCACCTCCTCAACAAATATGTGAGTCAATACGACCAACGCCGACATTACAACAACGATGACGAAAGAGATCGTCTGGCTAGGGACGCCAGGAGACATCGTCGGCATGATCGCGACGAGGAGAGATATGAGCGCCACGCCAAGGAAAAGTCGAGAGAGCAAGATGACGTGGATAGACACTGGGACTGTCCCTTCTTCAGACACTGCTGGGATTCAGGAATGAGCCGATTGCCTACAATCGGAAACTGCCCAGAATGTAGACAGAAGAAGAAGGATGCAGCTAACGTGTCCGTGTTCAAATGTCTAGGGCCTCTCCCGCCTCGGAACAAGCACGCTGAGTCCTCTCGGGTAGAAGATCTCGAGGAACTAGAGGACGATGATGAAGAAGAAGAAGATAAGTACCACCGGCCAAGGTGGTGCCTTGATGGACTCAGCCGTTCCCAAAAGCGTAGGATTCAGCGACTACGTGGTTTGCAGGAAGCCGAAAGGTTATACCTGCACACGTTAAGGAAGGCGTGGCCTGATCTGGCCGCGAAAATTCAGCGAACCCTGGACGAAGAAGATCGGCCACAAAGGAAAGAGTGGTGCCCCAGACAAAAGGGAGCCGATGATGAGACATCGGCTGGCACAAACATGGTGTTCATCCTTCCGACGGAGTTTAGTGCTCCAGGATTAGACGAAGCACCTGTGGCACAACTTGACTGCGGCCCACGGCCAGTTATCTTTGAGAAGCCACGAGAAAGAAACTACAGACATCTGAAGGCCCTGTACTTGCGAGGTTATATCAATGGGCAGCCTGTCAACAAGATGCTGCTGGACACCGGAGCAGCAGTTAACATTATGCCGTACTCCATGCTACGTCGGTTGGGACGCTCTAGCTCGGATCTGATCAAGACCAACGTTACATTGAGCGATTTCAACGGCCAAGCTTCTGACGCACAAGGTGTTCTGAACGTGAATCTGACCATAGGAAGGAAAACCATCCCTACGACGTTCTTTATTGTCGATAGCAAGAGCACCTATGCTGTCCTGCTAGGGAGAGATTGGATCCACGCCAATCGTTGCATTCCATCCACGATGCACCAATGCTTAATACAGATGGGATGGAGATGAAGTAGAGGTCGTCCACGCAGATGACTCAGCCGAGATTTCAACGGCTGGCATGAACGTTTGGGAGACGACAGGCCAAGAGTCACTCTCAGGCATCAATTTGGACGACTGCGAGCGCATCGACGTGACGAAGGACGGGGTTAGGCTGGTCTTATCCACCGGCCTGACCGTGTAGCAAGAACAAATCTATGGACGAACGTGGCGAGGCCGATCCTTGTGATCGGCCCCAAAGATCTATGGACAAACATTGCAAAACCTTCATTGAGCGATTCAATCAACATGGAGGCCGATTTCAGCAATCGGCCAAAATTATCCTCACCATACGTTCTGCCTGTGTTCAACGTCGATCTAACGGGCAACGGGGTTACGTTGGCTGATGAGCTGGAAGAAGTCAACATTGGTCCTAACGGAGCCGATGTTCAAATACAGTGCCTTGGCTAACTACAGAGCCGATATCAGCAGTTACCTGGCAGAATCGGCTCGGGGGCACCTAATCAGATGAACATGTGCGATACATGTGCAGTGAAATATTGGGGGCCGATAGAAAAATCGGCCAGTAAAAAAAAATTCTCACGATGTACAGCCGATGCACAGACATCGACTTTAGAGCTAAGAAACAAAGCCGATGCACAGACATCGACTCTAGTACAAATTACACAGGATCTACCAGCTGCGTGTTCAAGACGCGAATTTCGACCAAGTCGGTCTTCAGTTCAGCTTCGAGGCCTTCTGCTTCCTTGAGGGAGTGAACAATGAGCTGATTTTGTTGCCCGAACCTTTTCTTCGAAGACCTCCAACCCTTTGCGCAAGGTCGCCAGTTCAGCAGTGCTGTCAGAAGCGTCAGTCTTGGCGTACAAGGCAGCCTTTTGCTCATTAAGCCGTTGGTGTTTCGTCTGCAATATCGGCTTTCAATGGAAGAAAAGGTGATCGACTCTGGTGTATCTACTGTCGGCTTGGCCAAGTTGGCCACCTTCTCAGCTACACTCATAGGAATTGCTGGGACCATAGTGGTTGACCCTTTCTTGGAGGCCGATGGTGGCAAGTCTGGCTGGCTCTGTGTGGTGGTTTTCTCAGTTTTGCTCGAGCTCAGGTCCATTTGTCTGAACTGTGTGTCCTCACCGCCGTTCTCGCCTTGACTGAGGCTCGGGGGGCAGCTGACCTGGTAGATGCTCTGTTTTTAGAAGCCGATTGGGGTTTCATCGGCTGGCCCTCCATCATAACCTTCTTCAAAGGTGGTGAGTTGTTGCAGAAGAAGACCACCAGAGCTGCTGAAAGGAATTTGAAAGGGAAGCCGTCATCATCTACACGGTCAGGGCCGTTTCTGTTGATGCAAAAAGATAGAGCAAGGCGCTATGTTCGAACAGCAAGGAGTGGTTAAGGATCACCTTCAGGCCTGAGACCATAGCGTGGGCATTGGATGATGTTGCCTTTGGGTCCGTTGCTGTTGCGAACCTGCGCGATTGACATCTGAGGTTCATATGGCCGTGGGTTGGATCTATTCAAGCGGCGATTTGGGGATTTGAGTTTTGCTCTTTCGGATAAGTCGCAGGTTACCATTTGAATAGACAATAGAGTTGGCCTTGCTCGCGTTTTATGGCAAGGGCCGATGAGCTGCCATCGGCTCTTAATGTGTTGACTCACTTTAACAATTGGCAAAGTTGGAAAAGGGACAGAATCAGCTGAGAAATTTCTTCTTCATTAATAAGAGGGGTTTTTTACAATGAAGAGCCGATTGCTCAAGAAAGGAAGAACAAAAGAAGAGCCGATTGCTCAGGAACTACTAATCCTACATTACTAATCCTCGCTGGCCTCGTCGTCGGCATCGTAGCTGCCGTCGGCGCTCTGCTCCGGAGAGTTCCTCGTCGCTGCTGCCCCAGCCCTCGGCCGGAGCCTCTTCTTCCTCGTCATCATCATCGTCCTCGCCGTCCGCCCAAGCGCGGAAGCGCTTCGCCGGCGGATACCCAGCGGAGGAGGAGGAATCATCCTCCTCCTCTTCCTCTTCTTCCTCCGCTTCTTCTTCTTCCTCCTCCTCGTCGGAGGAGGTGGAGTTCGCCCAGGAGTGGAGGTCGTCTTCGCTCTCGCTCTTCAGCTCCCCTTCAATGAGGAACTGGAGGTCGTCCTCCCCATCGGTCAGAGGTAAGTCACCATCTGACCCGACGAGTGCTTCGGGTGGGCCATCTGGCACGTGGTCAAAGTTCCACTCCTGCTCGCTCGAGGAAGAAGATTGGAAAGAGAGGCCTGAGGAGATGGAGGAAGAGGAAGACATTGCTACAGGGGAAGAGGGTTTTTTAGGTGCCGATGGCCAGAAACAGAGCAAGGGGATGAAGTGGCGAATCGTTCGGCACAGTTAAATAAAGGGAGTATAGTGGAGATTTAATGCCATTACGGTTTCCGAGGAAGTGATGTTAAAGCTATCAAATCTTGCAAAGAAGTTGTGAGGGCAAGGCATCATGATGAAGGATACTGCGACGGTTCTGCTCTGCCACGACATGACCCGACGAAGAAAAAGCAGAGTGATTTTGGAATTGTCATTTCCAAAACCAGGGGGCATGTGTTATCACCAGAATTTGACCGGATCAGAGGTGGGCCGCGATTAAAGATGGGCTTGAAGAGTATACATGGAAGAAATACATGAATCGGCCTTATATGCAAAGTTTGGGCTAGTTCGCCCGTGTATCTGTAAATATAGTAGGATACGTGTCGGTTAGATAGAATTTGGCTCGTGCACGGTTGGGATTATTCCCACGTTAGAAAGTCTACGGACTATAAATATGTATCTAGGGTTTATGAAATAAACAACAATCACGTTCACCACAAACCAATCTAGGCGCATCGCCAACTCCCTTGTCTCGAGGGTTTCTTCCGGGTAAGCATCATGCTGCCTAGATCGCATCTTGCGATCTAGGCGATACACGTTTATTCGCTGTTCATGCGTTGCTCGTGCCGAAGCCTTGTTGATGGCGAGCAACGTAGTTATCATAGATGTGTTAGGGTTAGCATTGTTTTATCGTATCATATGCTTTCGTCCGTGCAACCCTTAGACGTCTAGCCGCCCTTACACCTATCTTAGGTGTAAGGACGGCACCCCGCTTGATCATTATTTAGTAGATCCGATCCGTTATGATTGCTCCTTGTTTTTCAAGGATTAGTTTAATATCTGCACAGTTAGGCCTTACAAACGGGTTGAAGGATCTAGTGGCACGTAGGGTGTAGTTTGCTAGCCCTAAACAGGATGTTCCGGGGATCAACTTCATGTTGGTTTTTAGGCCTTGTCTAGGGTCGGTTTATGATCACCGTGCGTGGCCGCCAGGCTCAATCACGCGTAGGATGTTCCAATTATGTGGTGAAAACCCTAAATCATAGTAGGTCGTTTTAGCTTTATTTTGATCAAGCAGGACCACCATCTGATCGTACACCTCGTACAGATCATGGGTGGATCGGCTCCTTGAGCCGATTCACAGGACAACTCGAGAGCCGATCGAGGCTCGTATTTAATGTTTACGTGTATGCCATGCAGGAAACTAAGCGAGGCAAATCCATCACCTTCCTGACCAGGTATAGGTCAGGTGGCACGCCCTTGCACCAGCATCGGACGTGCGTGCCGAGTCTTTGCGGGCCGTCGCTCGAGGGACCAGGGCCAGCCGCAGTCCTGGGAGCCTCCCGGCTCTACTGTGTTGCCCGTCGCTGCTCGCCGGTGGGTTTCTGACCGCAACAGAAATACCATGTAGTAGGTAGGTATGGTGGACACAAATGGCATGGTTATTTTGGCTCAAGGATTTGGATGCACGAGAAGAATTCCTCTCAATACAAGGCTAGGCTAGCAAGATTGTTTGAAGCAAACTCAAGTATAAAAGGTGCAGCAAAGCTCACATATGAACATATTGTAACTATTATAAGACTTTACATTGTCTCCTTGTTGTTCAAACACCTCAACCAGAAAATATCTAGACTCTAGAGATCAATCATGCAAACCAAATTTCAACAAGCTCTATGTAGTTATTCATTAATGAGTACAAGGTACATGATGCAAGAGCTTAAACAAGATCTATATGAGCACAATAATTGCCAAGTATCACATTATTCAAGACATTAAACCATTTACCACATGCGGCATTTTCCGTTTCCAACCATATAACAATGAATGAAGTAGTTCAAATTTCGCAACGAACATTAAAGATGAAGCTAAGAACACATGTGTTCATACGAAACAGCGGAGCGTGTCTCTCTCCCAAACAAAGAATGCTAGGATCCGATTTATTCAAACAAAAACAAAAATAAAAACAAACAGACGCTCCAAGTAAAGCACATAAGATGTGACGGAATAAAAATATAGTTTCACTAGAGGAACTCGATAAGTTGTCGATGAAGAAGGGATGCCTTGGGCATCCCCAAGCTTAGACGCTTGAGTCTTCTTAAAATATACAGGGATGAACCACGGGGGCATCCCGAAGCTTTGACTTTTCACTCTTCTTGATCATATTGTATCATCCTCCTCTCTTGACCCTTGAAAACTTCCTCCACACCAAACTCGAAACAAACTCATTAGAGGGTCAGTGCATAATTCATATATTCAGAGGTGACATAATCATTCTTAACACTTCGGACATTGCACAAAGCTACTGAAAGTTAATGGAACAAAAAAATCCATCAAACATAGCAAAAGAGGCAATGCGAAATAAAAGGCAGAATCTGTCAAAACAGTAACGGTTCGTAAGGACGAATTTTAAAGTGGCACCGGACTTGCTCAGATGAAAATGCCCAAATTGAATGAAAGTTGCGTACATATCCGAGGATCACGCATGTAAATTGGCAGATTTTTTGATTTTTCTACGAGGGACTACTTGCTCAAATTCGTGACAGCAAGAAATCTGTTCCTGCGCAGTAATCCAAATCTAGTATTGGCTTTACTATCAAAGACTTTACTTGGCACAACAATGCAATAAAATAAAGATAAGGAGAGGTTGCTACAGTAGTAACAACTTCCAAGACTCAACAAAACAGTAACAAAATAAAAACATGGGTTATCTCCCAAGAAGTGCTTTCTTTATAGCCATTAAGATGAGCTCAGTAAATTTAATGATGCACTCGCATAAGGATGAGAGTTGAAGCAAAGAGAGCATCAAAAAGTAAGTATGAAACAAATTTAAGCCTAACCCACTTCCTATGAAAAGGAATCTTGTAAATAAACAAGTCAATGAAGAACAAAGTGAATAGCATAGGAAGACAAAACAAGTGTAACTTCAAAAATTTCAGCATATAGAGAGGTGTTTTAGTAACATGAAAACTTCTACAACCATATTTTCCTCTCTCATAATAACTTTTAGTAGCATCATGAACAAACTTAACAATATAACTATCACATAAAGCATTCTTATCATGAGTCTCATGCATAAAATTATTACTACTCCCAACATAAGCATAGTCATTCTTATTAATTGTAGTGGGAGCAAATTCAACAAAGTAGCTATCATTATTATTCTCATCAAGTGTAGTAGGCATAGTATAATCATAATAAAATTTACTCTCCATAGTAGGTGGCACCAAAAGACCACTATCATTATAATCATCAAATATAGGAGGCATATCATAATCAACATAGACTTTCTCCTCAATACCCGGAGGGCTAAAGAGATCATTTTCATCAAAACCGACCTCCCCAAGCTTAGCATTTTCCATATCATTAGCAACAATGGTGTTCAAAGCGTTCATACTAATATCATTGCTACTAGCATGCAAATAAGGTTCCATAGGTTTTTTAATTTTCGCATTAAACCATTCATGTCTTGACTCAGGAAATAGTTTAAAAAGCTCACAGATGTTTTCCATTAAGCCTAACTAGTGAAATCACACAACTTAGTGTTCTCAGGAGTATTCATTTTAACAGCAGTAAATAAAGCAAACTAAATAAAGTAAATGCAAGTAACTAATTTTTGTGTGTTTTCAATATGGAGAACAAGACAGTAAATAAAGTAAAACTAGCAACTAATTTTTTTGTGTTTTGTTTAAGTGCAGCAAACAAAGTTGTAAATAAAATAAAGCAAGACAAAAACAAAGTAAAGAGATTGGAAGTGGAGACTCCCCTTGCAGCGTGTCTTGATCTCCCCGGCAACGGCGCCAGAAATTTAGCTTGATGACGCGTAAAGCACACGCCCGTTGGGAACCCCAAGTGGAAGGTGTGATGCGTACAGCAGCAAGTTTCCCTCAGTAAGAAACCAAGGTTTATCGAACCACTAGGAGTCAAGAAGCACGTTGAAGGTTGATGGCGGAGGAATGTAGTGCGGCGCAACACCAGGGATTCCGGCGCCAACGTGGAACCTGCACAACACAATCACAGAACTTTGCCCCAACGTAACAACGAGGTTGTCAATCTCACCGGCTTACTGTAAACAAAGGATTAGATGTATAGTGTGGATGATGATGGTTGTTTGCGAAGAACAGTAAAGAACAATTGCAGCAGTTTGTATTTCAGATGTAAAGAATAGGACCGGGGTCCACAGTTCACTAGCGGTGTCTCTCCCATAAGATAGCAGATGTTGGGTGAACAAATTACAGTTGGGCAATTGACAAATAAAGAAGGCATAACAATGCACATACATATATCATGATGAGTACTATGAGATTTAATCAGGGCATTACGACAAAGTACATAGACCGCTATCCAACATGCATCTATGCCTAAAAAGTCCACCTTCGAAGTTATCATCCGAACCCCTCCAAGTATTAAGTTGTAAACAACAAACAATTGCATTAAGTATGGTGCGTAATGTAATCAACGTAAATATCTTTAGACAAAGCATCGATGTTTTATCCCTAGTGGCAACAACACATCCACAACCTTAGAACTTTCCGTCACTCGTCCCGCATTTAATGGAGGAATGAACCCACTATCGAGCATAAATACTCCCTCTTGGAGTCACAAGTATCAACTTGGCCGGAGCCTCTACTAGCAACGGAGAGCATGCAAGAACATAAATAACATATATGATAGATTGATAATCAACTTGACATAGTATTCAATATTCATCGGATCCCAACAAACACAACATGAAGGATTACAGATAGATGATCTTGATCATGATAGGCAGCTCACAAGATCTAACATGATAGCACAATGGGGAGAATACGACCATCTAGCTACTGCTATGGACCCATAGTCCAAGGGTGAACTACTCACACATCGATCCGGAGGCGATCATGGTGATGAAGAGACCTCCGGGAGATGATTCCCCTCTCCGGCAGTGTGCCGGAGGCGATCTCCTGAATCCCCCGAGATGGGATTGGCGGCGGCGGCGTCTCTGGAAGGTTTTCCGTATCGTGGCTCTCGGTACTGGGGGTTTCGCGACGAAGACTTTAAGTAGGCGGAAGGGCAGGTCAGGGGGCCACACGAGGGGCCCACACAACAGGCCGGCGCGGCCAAGGCCCAGGCCGCGCCGCCCTGGTGTCTGGCCACCTCGTGGCCCCACTTCGTAAGTCCTCCGGTCTTCTGGAAGCTTCGTGCAAAAATAGGACCCTGGGCGTTGATTTCGTCCAATTCCGAGAATATTTCCTTACTAGGATTTCTGAAACCAAAAACAGCAGAAAACAACAACCGGCTCTTCGGCATCTCGTCAATAGGTTAGTGCCGGAAAATGCGTAATAATGACATATAATGTGTATAAAACATGTGAGTATCATCATAAAAGTAGCATGGAACATAAGAAATTATAGATACGTTTGTGACGTATCAGCATCCTGGACATGGCTGTCCCAGCCCTCGGAGGTGTGGAGTTGCACGATGATATAGACGAAAGTCCAGCCTGATTCTTGTCGGGTCGGCGACGACGGCGCCCGCGGGTGTCGTGCCCCTTCTTGGAGGCATCGCCGAGGAGTGTCGGTGTCTCCTGCGCTCTCTTCGGGTTGGTAGCTGTCTCCGAGCAAAAGCCTAAATATGGAGTTAGATCGGCATGATTGCGGCGCCATCGACGTCGTCCCTCTGTTGGGAGTTTTGCGTTTGGGGACACGGCTTGAATGTCCTATGTTGTTCTCCATCCGGTGCTCGCTGCTGTTCAAGCTGATCTTTAAGGGCGCTATGAACGCCATAGCTGGCAAGGCCAAGATGATGACTTCTCGGGACCGACCAAGGTCCGCTATCTTCTCTTTAAGATGGTGTGTCGACAAGGGGAGTCCTCTTGGAGTTGCTGTTCTTCGGAGGTGTCTAGCGGCGGTCGAGACGCAGCTTTGTTGGTTAGTTTCTGTGTTGTAGTTGTGTGGTTGTGGTGGCTGTCTTCGGACTAGCCGGTGTGGAGTTGGTGCTACACTCGTTGCACGCAGCGAGTGAAAGCTCAAACCTCTGCCTTCTATACAAATATGGTACATTTTTTGTGTACTCTCGAAATCTCGAAAAAAAAAAATCCAAGTCCACTGTGTAGCCCAAAAGGAAGAAGCCTTACCGATCAAACTATCATCACTGTAATAAAAAAAAACATGGTTGCAAACCAAAAGCCTTTCTGTTCTCCCCAGAAAGGGCGTATGTCCCTGTCCCTGCTCTCTCGTCCAGCCTTCCAAGGAGATTCGCCTCGCCACTGAAACTTTATCGCAGTCAGCAGACGTGCATGCGGCAACGGCAGCCATGGATTGCTAGCGTAGCTTTAACAGTGCGCACTTTAAGAGCAAGCAAGTAGATTCTGCTGGCCGAGTCACCCCGAGGGAGATCGGGTACCATGCCCTAGATTACCCAAAGCTGTACATATATGATACTATATCAATACAGTATGTTCAGCGACTGCAGCTGCACTGACTGCAGCGGATCAATAGCTTTAACTGCGATCGAATACGCCGTAATGGCCAGCTTCGGCGAGATCAAGGCACCGGGTACACGCCGCCATCGCCATGTGAGAAGCGTCGCGGCATGCATAGCAAAGGGCAAAGCAAGTCGCAAAGCAAAGCGAAAATGGCCGTGAGCTTCCCATGTTTATGCTGGTTTTCTTTTGAGACATCACCCTTCTCGATCTTCTGCTGAGTGCGCAGCCAAACACACAGCAATGTCAATAAAGATAAGATTCCGAGCCGCTCTGACGAACAGAGGATCCAGAATGAACATCAACACAAAATTCACAAAATCCACCTGCAGTACTTCTCTGCTGCATGCAGAAGCATTCCATAGTCGCTGCGTTCTCCTTTCTCTGGATAACATATTTTTATCCCCATGTGGATGTGATTCTAGTTAATTAGATTAGAACTCTCAAAGCTTGCTCAATTCCTTTCTCCTCATACTGGATTTTGTCGTGCTGCCTACAGCTCTACGTTAGTTTTGTTACTTTCTCCGCCTCCTAGTTTTTTAAACTTACCCGCCTTACCATCGATCATCATCACAAAAATTTCTGAGTTTCGTCTTTTTGGCAGCAAACCTTGTAAATTCAGAACTTTTTCCGGTGAAGAGAAACCGGTATTTTTCCATGTGTGGTAATTAGTTGATATCAATATTCCCTGAAGACTGGGCCGGACTCAACTTCGATGAACCGGACTTGGACTCACTCGGGGATAACTTCACGGCGGAGGAGGTCTTAAACGCTATCAACCTCCTCCCCGGTGATAAGGCTCCCGGTCCGGATGGATTTACGGAGGCCTTCTACAAGAATTGTTGGGACATCATCAAGGAAGACGTGATGCGTGCCATTAACCTCTTTGGCGATCTCCATGCGTTCAACTTTCATTGGTTGAACTCCGCCAACATTGTTCTCTTGCCAAAGAAGGATGGGGCGGAGGAAGTTTCCGATTTCCGCCCAATTAGCCTCATCCATGGGATTGCCAAGATCATTTCCAAGATGCTCTCCATTAGACTTGCACCGCGTATGGACGAGCTTGTTTCCATGGCTCAAAGTGCTTTCATCAAGAAGAGGAGTATACATGACAACTTTCTCTATGTCAAGAACCTCGCGACTAGGCTCCATAAAAGGAAAAAACCGGCCCTGCTCTTCAAATTAGACATCCGTAAGGCCTTTGACTCCGTCCGTTGGGATTACCTTGTCGACCTTCTTCAAAGACGTGGCTTCCCTCCGAAGTTCCGTAATTGGATTGTGGCCTTGCTTGTTACCGCTTCTTCGAGGGTTCTTCTAAATGGTGTGGCGGGTGACCCTATCAAGCACGGTCGTGGCTTGCGCCAAGGGGATCCTCTTTCGCCTCTATTGTTCGTCATCGCCATCGACCCCATTTCTCAAATCCTCGAGATGGCCACCGAGAATGGCATGCTGCACAAGATTGCTAGGAGGGGGGCCATGTTGAGGACTTCCCTCTATGCGGACGATGCGGCTATTTTCTTGGCACCAATTAAGGGCGACGTCCATAACTTTGCGACTATCCTTCTTCGTTTCGGTGAAGTCACGGGCCTTTGCACAAACTTCCACAAGAGCTCCGTGGTGCCTATACGGTGCGACGGCGTTGATCTTGACGACATTCTTCATGGTCTACCGGTTCTTATGACTTCTTTCCCATTGAAGTACCTCGGACTTCCGCTTTCGGTTGGGGCCCTCCGCAAGGCCGACTTCCAACCCCTTGAGGATAAAACGGCCGGGAAGATCCCCGCTTGGAATGGGAAATTCATCACTACGGCGGGTCGCACCGCTCTTGTCAAATCCGTTCTCTCTTCGCAATCCATCTACCACCTCACCTCCCTTAACGTCCCAGCCGGCTCCATGCACAACATGAAGAAAGTGGAGAGAGCTTTTTTGTGGGCGGGCACGGATAAGGTCTCCGGTGGAAAGTGCAAAGTCAATTGGGACATTGTTTGTAGACCAAAACATCTTGGTGGGCTTGGTGTTCTCAATAGAGAGTTCTTTGCTAGAGCTCTCCGGTTGCGTTGGCCGTGGCAAGAATGGAAAGAGCCAAACAAGATTTGGGTGGGGCTTGGAAACCCTTGCGACGACACGGACATGGACCTCTTCTACGCTTCCACGACCATTACCTTGGGTAACGGAAAGAAGACCCCCTTTTGGAAGGCACCTTGGCTTAATGGCAATAGGCCTATTGACATCGGCCCTCTCATATACAACATCTCCACGAGGAAGAATTGGAATGTCAACAAGGCTATGGCCAATAACGGTTGGATCTCGAAGATCAAAATGGATGTTGAATTTTCCATTGAGCATATCCGCCAATACATTTCTCTTTGGACCATGCTTGCGGAGGCCACCGTAAGAGACGACCTTGAGGATGACATCACTTGGAACCTCACCGAATCCGGCACCTACTCTTCAAGCTCCGCCTATAAGGCGCAATTCTTTGGGGCTATTCTTGCCCCGATCGCTTCTTCGGTGTGGAAGTTTTGGGCTCCGCCTAAGATAAAGTTCTTCATGTGGCTTGCTCTTTAAAATAGGCTTTGGACTAATGATCGTTTGGAGAAGCGAGGGTGGCCAAATGGGCGGCATTGCGAGCTTTGCAACCGGGCCTTCGAGACCGTCAACCATCTACTTGTCAATTGCCGCTTCACCATCCGCCTTTGGGGGCTTCTCAAGGATTGGCTTGGCTTGCAACAACTTAACCTCCTTCCTTGGCCTGCTACTACTCTCCATTCATGGTGGGCGTTGATATCCAAGCGTAAAGACTTAGCCTCTCTTGCCCTCCTCGTCTCTTGGGAGATTTGGAATGAAAGAAATGGCCGGGTTTTCAACAACAAACATGCTCCACCGTCGGTCATCCTCCACAAGATCAAGGGCGAGGCGAAGCTTTGGATCCTCGCGGGTGACAAATGTATGGGTAGCTTAATGCCGCGAGAGTAGTCCTTGTTATTCTGGGGGTTTGGGTTGTAATCATCTTTTCTGTAAAACTTCTCCTTCTTAATTAATGGAATAGGGCAAAGCTTTTGCCCTCTTTTCAAAAAAAATATTCCCTGAAGAAACTCATGACTACTCTTTAGGGGAAGCATCTGACATTCGGACATGTGCATATTTTAGCAATCTTGATTTAAACTAAAGTTGGAGTATAGACTAATGAAGGGGACTATTTTTTTAGATAAAAATCACGCACACACAATCAGAGAATCATTTGTAGAAAATAAAAAAAAGCATTAAAATGTCTAGCTGATGAGCACATTTGAACGTATATGCTACCTTTTCTGTCCTAAAACACAAGAGTTTTGGTGGGCTAACCCTACCAAAACAGCCTTATAGTTTGCTACGGAGGCGATACTTTTCTACTTCACTACAAGGAAAATCAAGCACGGATTACTATGATAAGCACAAAACATATAACATGTCTAACAGTATCTTCAGACGAAAACAAATCTCGCAGGACATTCAGTGAGAGAACGACGACTTGCAAATCGAACCTCAACCAGACCTGTACCCCACCCTACGATCTAGCATTCCCCATTTCATGCTAAATCTAGCAGAACATTTTAATGGATGCAAGGTTACTTCGCAAATCTTACGAAGAAAAGGAGCTAGACAACGAGTGCATATTGTGCTTGTCTTCTTGTGTAAAAGTTTTGGTTAGAGCATCTAGGCAAGCTGCATTCTGTGATGGACACCACTTCACTGGAATCTCGGCACAATCTTTCTAGTTTCGCAGGACAGATTGCATTTCGTGAACCTGGGTCAAAACGGTCAAAGTCAAATGTCAACTCACCACCCCATGCCTTTTTTGCCTCCCCTCCACATGGAATATGCGAAAGAAAGGGAAAGATAGATTAGGATAGAGTCTTTTCATAGCCAGAGCATCTGATTCTCCATGCATGCAAACTCAATGCCACTTGAATCCAGCCAGTGCGCTGCATCAATGTCAGGGCTGCAACGTGTGCGTGGTTTCTGCAACGTGGGCGATAGCAGAAAGAAGTGCTTAATCGTATAGACGTAAAGCCCAACAAGGGAAAGGATCTTCTGATGTGCCTTATAAAAGCCATGAGATTCCATCATGGTAAAGATTTCCCATGCTGAAACTGTCCTCTGGAGGCAGATCTAAGCATTAGATGCTGGATGGGTGCAGAAAATGCAGAGATCTTCAGTCTTCAGAAGATGATGTACAGTA
This sequence comes from Lolium rigidum, assembly GCF_022539505.1. Taxonomy (NCBI): domain Eukaryota; kingdom Viridiplantae; phylum Streptophyta; class Magnoliopsida; order Poales; family Poaceae; genus Lolium; species Lolium rigidum. Next base: position 133,265,777 of record NC_061508.1, read on the forward strand.
AGTGATGCAGAAGGGAGGGAAGCAGATTTTGTGATATGCAGACACATGCTGCAAAAGAAGGCGAGGTGCAAATCAATAAAACAAGTCCAAACCTCAAAAGGAGGGGTAGCAACCAGGATTGCTGCAAAAGGAAGAAACCCCTATTGGATTCTCTCGGCTGATTCCCCATGCAATTATAGCCCCATGATTTCACTTCCCAACAACACACTGCAAGTCTGTGTGCAACAGTATCCTACGAGTGCTTAATTCTTTCTCTTGTTTATGTCAACATGTGCTCAACACTTGGCTTGCTCGCTCTTGTAACGAGGCGGATCTATCTCGGCTAGCTCATTCTTTCTTTTCTCCTGCTCTTGCCATGACGATCCCATATTGCCATGCACGCGAGCTTCACATCAGTAAAGTGTTGGGTTTTGTAGAACAAACTAGTGTAGCCTATGCAGTAGCAGTACTTTTTTTTTGTAGTCGGGGAAACAAAGTTTTGCAGTTCCTACAGAGTAAAGTGGCATTTCTTGGTTCATTTTGCTGTCAAAATCTGGTTTGCAGTGCTACTGAAATAATCAGAGAACAGCTAGAACAATGTGATCCTATTGCTTGCTACCATTACAAACATTTCCGCCCAAAGACCTCGGCTTTATTGCATGAACAGTACAACCCCAAGAGCATGTCCAAGGCTATTTCTTTGCTTTCTGCAAGATAACTTTGAAAACAGAAAGATAAACACCGATTGCGCCATTGCTATTGGGCAAGACAGAATCAAGCTGCTAAGATAAGCAGTGAAGAAAAGGTATTGGCTTAGGCAGAATCTTGCAGAAAGCCAGTGCACAGCGCCCCGGGCTGGCACCGGAAGGTAGCGGTCGACTTTATGTGGAGCAAGCGAGATCGTATCGTCGCCTTTTTCCTCCTGCGTGGATCGCATGAGGTGTTTAGGAGTAGCTTGATTTGATTCTCTGCGCGCGAGTCCCCGAGTTGATTGGTATGTTTAGGGGCAAAGTGAGCTTAAGATTTGCTTCTTTCCACAGGGGCACGAGAACCTATGCAGCTCCTGGGAAAGAAATCATGGTGTGCCCACAGCTACCTGGAGTAGCTTCTAAACAAATCTTTGCCTTTGAGTGAGTCGTCTGAATGATCGATGATCGTGATCCGCCTTCCAGGCGTCGGGAACTTCGTTTTTTTTTTCTGAGAACTCCAGACGTCGGGAACTTGTCGGTTTGTTGGTAGGACGGATTCATTATCGGCCCATTATTTATTTTTACTGGGCTACTGCTGACTAGGTAGATCCTCAACAGCTCACGTGGAGTGATAACGAACACATGGTCTCTTGTGGCCCAGTTCTATATGCAACGGTCGTGCCGTCAAGGCATTGGTGAGCCGGCCCAGGTAATTATTTTTTTTCTTTCATGTTTTCCTGTTTGTAGGTACTACTCCATATCGTTTGTATTTTTCTGTTTCTTTTATCATTTTTCATTCTCTCCATTTACTTCATGTTTCTTGTTCTTTTCAATCATATGATTTTTTTTGTAATGCATAGCATTTTTAACTTGGAATAGAGATTTTGCACTATATGGGCATAATGTAACCTTGTGAATAACTATTTTGAATTGCATCAATATGTTGTATTTAAATATTATTTTTAAACATCATGAATAATTATTTTGAATTGCATGAATCTTTTTTCTTTAAATATTATTTATAAACCTCGTAAACAACTGTTTTCAACTGTATAACCAATTTCTCCTTAAGTTTCTAACGGATCTAAGAACTGTCCGCACGGACGGCCCGAATTTCTTTAAATATGTACTTTTTTGCCAAAAGGAAAACTAATATTACTGTGATCTTACAGAAAAGTCCAAAGAAACATAATTTTTTTACATATAAGGCCTTCTTGGACTTCGTCTTCATCGCCGACCACCGAGAAGAGAAGACGGCAGGCCACTGCCAAAGCTCCGCTTGCGCCTTGGAATCGGAGCCCTCCCGCAGCAGTGGGGTAGTCGAACTTCACGTGCTCCGAAGAGCCAGCACCTCGAGCCGCCAACGACGCCGACGCACAGCACCACAGCATCACCTCCAACTTATTTTATGAGAAAATACTTTTAATATTTTGGCTTCGAGATTAGCAAAAAAACTTGTCATATTAATGGGTCGCACTAGCAGAAGTACCAGAAAAATAACATTCGAGATGAATGAAGCACCATGCAAGGAATTTTGAGAAGAAATTTTTGATAACTTGCTCCAGATAGCTAGGGCCTCTTAAAGCTCCGTATCCGAAGAGTTTTCGTGCTCATTTTTAGCAACAAACCTAGGACATACTTATAACGAAGATTATCAATTTGGTGCATCTCTTCTTTGTCACTCGATGGCATGTCGAGTGGTGTCAATGCGACTGCTAAGCAGAAAGATTTTAGACAGGGAAGTGAGTTGGGGGAGTGGATGTATAAATCCAGCACATGAGTTTAAATTCTCACGGACGCGAATTAAGGTTCATATCTTTACCTACTGATAAAGAAAGTAAGGTTTCTCCCTAAATTTTCGTCCGTTTTTAATTATCTAAATGAAATTACAGAGAATGCCACTGTTTATGTTAACGTTAAAGCGTTTTTTTTCGTTTCAATCCCTCGCCGTTGGTCAGTGGCATGGCGTTGTGATGGATACATGCGTTGATGGGCCTGATCTGGACCGAAATCTCCTCTTGAAGTTTCAGTCAAAGGCTGCCTGCTGCCATAGGCTCACACATCTGATGGTGTACTCTTTGGATTTTGGATTTCCTTTGTATCCTTCTCGATTCAGTTTCATCAGCTGGCAAACCTCCATTGACTAGGAATTCCTTAATAGGGTTTACCTAGTTTGGTGCTCTCCGAACCACAAAAACTGGCACGTCAATCTCCATGTAATCCATCATCATAGTTTCTTCCGGTTTCGATCCCGAAGTCCCCGGGTTAATGAGAGCAGTCCTCGGGTTTCCTTCGTCAATGTCCATTGGCACAACATGGGATTCCGGTACGAATATTGACTCGGATTCCGGACTTGGTTTGATCGACGGTTTCCTCAGGTGAGCCAAGGCTATTCCGGAAGGAATTTCTTGCCTGGATGAGCCCGGCTTGGAGAGTGTGTCCGCGGCTTCATTTTCTGCTCGCGGAATATGGTGAAATTCGCATCCCTCAAAGAATCTGGCGATCTTCTGCACATGGAACCGGTATGCGGTCATGTTGGTATCTTTTGCATCCCAATCTCCGGAACACTGCTGCACCACCAGATCCGAATCACCGTAGCAAATGATCCAGTGCACTCCGATTTCTTTTGCGACCTTTAACCCATGGACTAAAGCCTCGTACTCAGCAACATTGTTTGATGCCCTGAAGTGTATCTGTAGCGTGTATCTCAAGTGATCCCGTTTTGGCGAGGTGAGAACTATTCCCACACCGAGACCCTCTTTGAGTTTGGATCCATCAAAGTGCATCCTCTAGTAATCCACTTCCGGTTTGGGTGGCTTGTACTGCATCTCAGCCCAATCAACCAGGCAATCCGCCAAAGCTTGTGATTTTATGGCGTCTCTTCTTTCGTACGTGGGTACATAAGGAGATAGATGAATTGCCCACTTGGCAATCCGGCCGCTGGCATTCTTATTGCCAATGATTTCTGAGATAGGTGCCTCGCTCACCACCTTCATCGGATGCTCTTCGAAGTAGTGCTTGAGCTTAGTGGCGGCCATGACCACGCCATAGCCATAGGTCATTTTCTGGAAGTGCGGGTAGTTTTGCTTTGAGAGGGAGAGCACCTCGCTCAGGTAATATACCTGTCTCTGCACGGTTTTTCCTTCCTCCTCTCTTACCACCACAACCACGACACTCACGACCCGGTTTGTTGCTGCTATGTAAAGCAACATGGGTTCCCTTTCCAAAGGTGAAGCCAATACCGGGGTTGTGGCTAACATTTTCTTTAACTCTTTGAACGCTGCGTCTGCCTGCGCGGTCGAGACGAAAGTATCCGATTTTTTCATTAGGGCATACAGCGGCAAAGCTCTTTCCCCCAACCGGCTTATAAACCGGCTTAACGGTGCCAGGGATCCGGTAAACTTTTGCACATCTTTGAGGCATTGAGGTAAGTCCATCCTTTCGATGGCCCGAATTTTTACCGGATTAACCTCTATACCGCGGCTTGAGACCGGGAAACCGAGCAGCTTTCCGGCAGGAACGCTGAAAGTGCATTTTGCCGGATTAAGTTTCATCCGGAACCTTCGCAAGTTGTCAAACGTTTGCCTCAGATCATCGATCAGAGTATCTTTTACTTTCGTTTTTATCACGACATCGTCGACATAGACTTGCACGTTTTTACGGATTTGATCGTGAAGGCATTTTTGCATACAACGCTGGTATGTTGCGCCAGCATTTCTCAAAACAAAAGGCATAGTGACAAAGCAATAAGCCCCGTGCGGGGTAATGAACGCAGTCTTTATTTGATCTTCCTTTTTCAGGAGAATTTGGTGGAAACCGGAATAAGCATCCAGAAAAGACAACAGTTCACAACCAGCGGTAGAATCGATCACCTGATCAATCCGGGATAGCGGGAACGGATCCTTGGGACATGCCTTGTTCAGGTTGGTTGATACGTCCCAAACGTATCTATAATTTTCTTATGTTCCATGCTACTTTTATGATGATACTCACATATTTTATACACATTATATGTCATTATTATGCATTTTCCGGCACTAACCTATTGACGAGATGCCGAAGAGCCAGCTTGTTGTTTTCTCGTTGTTTTTGGTTTCAGAAATCCTAGTAAGGAAATATTCTCGGAATTGGACGAAATCAACGCCCAGGGGCCTATTTTTCCACGAAGCTTCCAGAAGTCCGAAGAGGAAACGAAGTGGGGCCACGAGGTGGCGCCACACTAGGGCGGCGCGGCCCAGGTGCTGGCCGCGCGGCCCTGTTGTGTGGGCCCCTCGTGACCCTCCCGACTCTGCCCTTCCGCCTACGTAAGGTCTTCGTCGCGAAACCCCCGGCACCGAGAGCCACGATACGGAAAACCTTCCGCAGACGCCGCCGCCGCCAATCCCATCTCGGGGGATTCAGGAGATCGCCTTCGGCACCCCGCCGAAGAGGGGAATCATCTCCCGGAGGTCTCTTCATCGCCATGATCGCCTCCGGATCGATGTGTGAGTAGTCCACCCCCGGACTATGGGTCCATAGCAGTAGCTAGATGGTTGTCTTCTCCTCATTGTGCTATCATGTTAGATCTTGTGAGCTGCCTATCATGATCAAGATCATCTATTTGTAATCCTACATGTTGTGTTTATTGGGATCCGATGAATATTGAATACTATGTCAAGTTGATTATCAATCTATCATATATGTTATTTATGTTCTTGCATGCTCTCCGTTGCTAGTAGAGGCTCCGGCCAAGTTGATACTTGTGACTCCAAGAGGGAGTATTTATGCTTGATAGTGGGTTCATGCCTCCATTAAATCCGGGACAAGTGACGGAAAGTTCTAAGGTTGTGGATGTGTTGTTGCCACTAGGGATAAAACATCGATGCTTTGTCTAAGGATATTTGTGTTGATTACATTACGCATCATACTTAATGCAATTGTCTGTTGTTTACAACTTAATACTGGAGGGGGTTCGGATGATAACCTGAAGGTGAACTTTTTAGGCATAGATGCATGCTGGATAGCGGTCTATGTACTTTGTCGTAATGCCGTGATTAAATCGCATAGTACTCATCATGATATATGTATGTGCATTGTTATACCTTCTTTATTTGTCAATTGTCCAACTGTAATTTGTTCACCCAACATCTGCTATCTTATGGGAGAGACACCACTAGTGAACTGTGGACCCCGGTCCTATTCTTTACATCTGAAATACAATCTACTGCAATTGTTCTTTACTTGTTCTTCGCAAACAACCATCATCATCCACACTATACATCTAATCCTTTGTTTACAGCAAGCCGGTGAGATTGACAACCTCACCGTTACGTTGGGGCAAAGTTCCGTGATTGTGTTGTGCAGGTTCCACGTTGGCGCCGGAATCCCCGGTGTTGCGCCGCACTACACTCCTCCGCCATCAACCTTCAACGTGCTTCTTGACTCCTACTGGTTCGATTAAACCTTGGTTTCTTACTGAGGGAAACTTGTTGCTGTGCGCATCACACCTTCCTCTTGGGGTTCCCAACGGACGTGTCAACTACACGCATCAAGCAAATTTCTGGCGCCGTTGCCGGGGAGATCAAGACACGCTGCAAGGGGAGTCTTCCACTTCCAATCTCTTTACTTTGTTTTTGTCTTGCTTTACTTTATTTACTGCATTGTTTGCTCTCTATATTAAAAACACAAAAAAATTAGTTGCTAGTTTTACTTTATTTACTGTCTTGTTCTCTATATCAAAAACACAAAAAAATTAGTTACTTGCATTTTTACTTCTGTTATCATGTCTAGCTCTGCACCTGTTACTTCTTCACCTGAGGAATTAGTCTTCACTTTTAAACAAGGGGATGAGGAGAGTTTTAAAGATGCTTGGTCCAGAATTTTTGATTCTTATCGTAAAGATGAACCTCAAATGACTCTAAGTTTGCTCCTTAGTAACTTTTATTTTGGGCTTATGATTCGCTATAGATATGCCTTGGATGTTGTAGTGGGAGGAGATTTCCTTCATTGCGATGGGGATCAAGCTTTTAATGCCATAAAAAAATTGGTTGCATCACATAGTTCAGCTAATAACTTTGATTCAGCTCTTATTAGCATTTATAATAGATTAAACACTCTTGAGACAAGTGCATCTTGCTTGAAAGAAAATTATAGTTATGTTCGTAACCGTCTTGATCAAGTTTTGGTGAACTCGAACCTTCAACATGGGACCCTACTATTAAAGTTGTTATAGGTGGTGAAACTTTTCATGCCAATTGTGATATTATGTCTGAATTTTGCCTTATGCCTAAGAGTATTTATGAATCTTTGACACTTTGGGGACTCGTTGAAGGGGAGAAGGAATAACTCTTATTGATAACTCGTTATAACTCATAAGGGAATAGCCGAGGGTGTGCATACAACCATTCTTGGAAGAACAATATCCACCGATTATCTTGTTATTGAATGTGTAGGAACATGACAAATCACACTCGGAAGATCCTCGCTGAAACTATTGGGAGCAGTCATAGATGTGGGAGAAGGCACCCTAAAATTCACCTCTACACCAGGAGGTAGACATGTATTCCCTAAATCAAAGAGTAAGAAAAACAATAAGAAAGGTAGGCGTAATGCCCGAGGTAATGTTGATGCTTCATCTCTTGATAATATTTGATACACACTTTCTGCGCCTAGCTGAAAGGCGTTAAAGAAAAGCGCTTATGGGAGACAACCCATTATTTTACTTCTGCACTTTATTTTTTATTTGAGTCTTGGAAGTTGTTTACTACTGTAGCAACCTCTCCTTATCTTTATTTTATTGCATTGTTGTGCCAAGTAAAGTCTTTGATAGTAAAGCCAATACTAGATTTGGATTACTGCGTAGGAACAGATTTCTTGCTGTCACGAATTTGAGCAGTAGTATCTGTTGAAAAATCAAAAAAATCTGCCAATTTACGTGCGTGATCCTCAGATATGTACGCAACTTTCATTAAATTTGGGAATTTTCATCTGAGCCAGTCTGGTGCCACTTTAAAATCCGTCTTTACGAATTGTTCTGTTTTGACAGATTCTGCCTTTTATTTCGCATTGCCTATTTTGCTATGTTTGATGGATTTCTTTGTTCCATTAACTTTTAGTAGCTTTGTGCAATGTCCAGAAGTGTTAAGAATGATTATGTCACCTCTGAATATATAAATTATGCACTGACCCTCTAATGAGTTTGTTTCGAGTTTGGTGTGGAGGAAGTTTTCAAGGGTCAAGAGAGGAGGATGATACAATATGATCAAGAAGAGTGAAAAGTCAAAGCTTGGGGATGCCCCCGTGGTTCACCCCTGCATACTTTAAGAAGACTCAAGCGTCTAAGCTTGGGGATGCCCAAGGCATCCCTTCTTCATCGACAACTTATCAGGTTCCTCTAGTGAAACTATATTTTTATTCCGTCACATCTTACGTGCTTTACTTGGAGCGTCTGTTTGTTTTTATTTTTGTTTTCGTTTGAATAAAATCGGATCCTAGTATTCTTTGTTTGGGAGAGAGACACGCTCCGCTGTTTCGTATGAACAAATATGTTCTTAGCTTTATCTTTAATGTTCATTGCGAAAGTTGAACTACTTCATTCATTGTTATATGGTTGGAAACGGAAAATGCCGCATGTGGTAAATGGTTAATGTCTTGAATAATGTGATACTTGGCAATTGTTGTGCTCATATAGATCATGTTTAAGCTCTTGCATCATGTACCTTGTACTCATTAATGAATAACTACATAGAGCTTGTTAAAATTTGGTTTGCATGATTGATCTCTAGAGTCTAGATATTTTCTGGTTGAGGTGTTTGAACAACAAGGAGACAATGTAAAGTCTTATAATAGCTACAATATGTTCATATGTGAGCTTTGCTGCACCTTTTATACTTGAGTTTTCTTCAAACAACCTTGCTAGCCTAGCCTTGTATTGAGAGGAATTCTTCTCGTGCATCCAAATCCTTGAGCCAATAACCATGCCATTTGTGTCCACCATACCTACCTACTACATGGTATTTTTCCGCCATTCCAAAGTAAATTACTTGAGTGCTACCTTTAAAATTTCCATTCTTTGGCTTTGCAATATATAGCTCATGGGACAAATAGCTTAAAAACTATTGTGGTGAAGAATATGTACGTATGTGTCTTATTTCTTAATAAGTTGCTTGTTGAGCGGTAACCATGTTTCTGGGGACGCCATCAACTTTAACCTTTGTTGAATATCATATGAGTTGCTATGCATGTTCGTCTTGTCTGAAGTAAGAGCGATTTTCATGATCAAATGGTTTGAGTATGCATACTGTTAGAGAAGAACATTGGGCCGCTAACTAAAGCCATGATTCATGGTGGAAGTTTCAGTGTGGACAACTAATCCTCAATCTCTTATGAGAATTTTAATTGTTGTTGAATGCTTATGCATTAAAGAGGAGTCCATTATCTCGTTGTCTATGTTGTCCCGGTATGGATGTCTAAGTTGAGAATAATCAAAAGCGAGAAATCCAATGCGAGCTTTCTCCTTAGACCTTTGTACAGGCGGCATAGAGGTACCCCTTTGTGACACTTGGTTGAAACATATGCTATGCAATGATAATCCGTGTTAATCCAACCTAATTAGGACAAGGTGCGAGCACTATTAGTATACTATGCATGAGGCTTGCAACTTATAAGATGTCTTATACATAACACATATGCTTTATTACTACCATTGACAAAATTGTTTCTTGTTTTCAAAATGAAAAGCTCTAGCACAAATATAGTAATCAATGCTTCCTCTCGCGAAGGGCCTATCTTCTACTTTATTGTTGAGTCAGTTTGCCTATTCTTTCTATCCCAGAAGCAAACACTTGTATCAATTGTGTGCATTGATTCTTACGTGTTTACTTATTGCATTTGTTATATTGCTTTGTGTTGACAATTATCCATGAGATAAATATGTTGAAGTTGAAAGCAACCGTTGAAACTTATATCTTCCTTTGTGTTGCTTCAATGCCTTTACTTTGAATTTATTGCTTTATGAGTAACTCTTATGCAAGTCTTATTGATGCTTGTCTTGAAAGTATTATTCATGAAAAGTCTTTGCTATATGATTCATTTGTTTACTCATTATCTTCATCATTGCTTCGAATCGCTGCATTCATCTCATATGCTTACAATATTATGATCAAGATTATGATAGCATATCACTTCAGAAATTATCTTTGTTATCGTTTACCTACTCGAGGGCGAGTAGGAACTAAGCTTGGGGATGCTTGATACGTCCCAAACGTATCTATAATTTCTTATGTTCCATGCTACTTTTATGATGATACTCACATGTTTTATACACATTATATGTCATTATTATGCATTTTCCGGCACTAACCTATTGACGAGATGCCGAAGAGCCGCTGTCGTTTTCTGCTGTTTTTTGTTTCAGAAATCCTAGTAAGGAAATATTCTCGGAATTGGACGAAATCAACGCCCGGGGCCTATTTTTCCACGAAGCTTCCGGAAGTCCGAAGAGGAAACGAAGTGGGGCCACGAGGTGGCGCCACACTAGGGCGGCGCGGCCCAGGTGCTGGCCGCGCGGCCCTGTTGTGTGGGCCCCTTGTGACCCTCCCGACTCTGCCCTTCCGCCTACTTAATGTCTTCGTCGCGAAACCCCCAGTACCGAGAGCCACGATACGGAAAACCTTCCAGAGACGCCGCCGCCGCCAATCCCGTCTCGGGGGATTCAGGAGATCGCCTCCGGCACCCCGCCGGAGAGGGGAATCATCTCCCGGAGGTCTCTTCATCGCCATGATCGCCTCCGGATCGATGTGTGAGTAGTCCACCCCTGGACTATGGGTCCATAGCAGTAGCTAGATGGTTGTCTTCTCCTCATTGTGCTATCATGTTAGATCTTGTGAGCTGCCTATCATGATCAAGATCATCTATTTGTAATCCTACATGTTGTGTTTGTTGGGATCCGATGAATATTGAATACTATGTCAAGTTGATTATCAATCTATCATATATGTTATTTATGTTCTTGCATGCTCTCCGTTGCTAGTAGAGGCTCGGCCAAGTTGATACTTGTGACTCCAAGAGGGAGTATTTATGCTCCATAGTGGGTTCATGCCTCCATTAAATCTGGGACAGAGTGACGTAAAGTTCTAAGGTTGTGGATGTGTCTGTTGCCACTAGGGATAAAACATCGATGCTTTGTCTAAGGATATTTGTGTTGATTACATTAGCACCATACTTAATGCAATTGTCTCGTTGTTTACAACTTAATACCGGAGGGGTTCGGATGATAACCTCGAAGGTGGACTTTTTAGGCATAGATGCATGCTCGGATAGCGGTCTATGTACTTTGTCGTAATGCCCCGATTAAATCTCATAGTACTCATCATGATGTATGTATGTGCATTGTTATGCCTTCTTTATTTGTCAATTGCCCAACCGTAATTTGTTCACCCAACATCTGCTATCTTATGGGAGAGACACCACTAGTGAACTGTGGACCCCGGTCCTATTCTTTACATCTGAAATACAATCTACTGCAATTGTTCTTTACTGTTCTTCGCAAACAACCATCATCATCCACACTATACATCTAATCCTTTGTTTACAGCAAGCCGGTGAGATTGACAACCTCACTGTTACATTGGGGCAAAGTTCTGTTATTATGTTGTGCAGGTTCCACGTTGGCGCCGGAATCCCTGGTGTTGCGTCGCACTACATTCCTCCGCCATCAACCTTCAACGTGCTTCTTGACTCCTACTGGTTCGATTAAACCTTGGTTTCTTACTGAGGGAAACTTGTTGCTGTGCGCATCACACCTTCCTCTTGGGGTTCCCAACGCACGTGTCAACTACACGCATCATTGGTGTAGTCAATACACATGCGCCACGCTTTCGGAGCCTTGGGTCTTCTTCTTTCTTTTTTTCGACCAGCACCGGATTGGCCAGCCACTCAGTATGCAGTACTTCCACGATGAAACCGGAAACCAGCAGCTTCGTCACCTCTTCTGCAATGATTTTCCTCCTATCTTGAGCAAACCGGCGCAAAGGTTGCCTCACCAGCTTCGCGTCCTTCCGGACATTCAGAGAGTGCTCAGCCAACTCCCTCGGCACACCCACCAAGTCATCAGTAGATCAGGCGAAGATGTTCTGATTCTCACGGAGGAAGTTGATGAGCGCGCTTTCCTATGCTTCACTCAGGCCGGCACCGATGCGAACGGTGCGCTCAGGGTAAGCCGGATCCAGCACGATGTCCTTTGTTTCCTTCGTCGGCTTGAAGGCCGGTGCGCCAAGCTGGCCGCTCATTGCCGCTAAGTTCATCTGGGACGATTGAGCCAGCGCAACTGCGGTTTGCATTCTCCTTTTTTCTTCGGCTATCACCATCGATTCGGCCAGATTTGATCCGACAGAGGCAGTTTCCAGCGACACTTTGTAGTTTCCCACCAAGGTTAAGGGACCGTTGGGTGCTGGCATCTTCATATTGAGGTAAGCCATATGGGTTGAGGCCATGAACCTAGCCAATGCCGGTCTCCCTAGCAGTGCATGGTAAGGACTGTCGAGATCAACCACTTCGAACATAATGTTTTTCAACGTGGCAATTGTCACGGCCGCCGAACAGCGCATCAACCCGGACTTTTCCCATTGGCGAATAGGACAATCCCGGAACGATACCGTGGAAAGTCGTGTGACTTGGCTCCAGCATGTTTGGAGTTATGAGAAATGTATGAATGGTGTGCCAGTACATGATGTTTATGCTGCTACCATTATCCACCAGCACTTTGCTGAACCGGACTCGCGATGATGGCCCGTGCATGATCGGATCCACCACCAGAGCATATCCACCCAGATTCGGCATCACTTTCGAATGATCCTTGAATGACCAAGTAATTTCTTATTCTGACCAAAGCATGTATTTCGGTACTGTCGGTATCACTACGTTCACTTCCATGGAACGATGATGCACACTTTGCCGGTCTCTTGGTTCAGTTACGAATACGACACAGCACACATCCGGATCGTGGTAAACATTCCGGCTCAAAGGTGCCGGAGGTGGAGCATGATTATTGCCCTACGCCACCTAGTGAACTTCCTGCTGCTGCTGCGGCCGGTTCTGCTGAGCGTAAACCGATTGCGCATTCGCCCCGGTTAGCGGCGGCGGCGGTGACAATGCATCGAAACCTTGGTCTCTAGCATCTTTCTCTGCACCTCTTTCCATCAATCTCTTGGTCCAAGAGCAATCTTTTGTCAAGTGGTTTGCCGGTCTAGTTAGGTTCGGTGTGTGCCAACGACACGGCTGATCCATAGCGGATTCCATGGTGTATTTTGCCTGTTCTTGCCATTGTTTTTTCTCAACCCACTGTTTCTTTTGGCCAGCCCACGGCTTGGTTCTGGTTTTTTGCCTTTGCCTTCCGCCGGCGCTGGAATTGTCCTGCACTGCGGCCACTTGTTGCAATCCGTATCTTCTATCCGAAAAATCTTCCCTCCTTTTGTTATTGTCATCGTGGGGAACAGACAGATGCCATAGGATGGCTTAAGTTGGGGCCGAATGGACGCTAGAGGATTCGGGGGAGGGTTTGTGATTAGATGGGATGAACTTCCGGATGGTTTCCTCAAGAACTTAGCCGAGGCTAGAGGTTGAAGAAGAAAGACATAAGGAAGAACTCGCTCTAGATCATCTTCTTTATTGATCTCCACAGGTTACAAGTTTCTCAGTACAAGGGTTCGCTATGCGTACGTACATACCTCGTCGCCTCGCCCGGAGGAGAGGGCTACCCCTCTCCTTATATACGGGAGAGAGTGGCTTACAGGGCAAGAAACCCTAATGGCATCTTTGACTAGACAAACTACTTTACAAAGTTACTTTAATCATAGATGACATCGGGGTCTTCTTTAATCAGGGAGGCTGACATCCTCCGGCTTCTTTCATCGTCATCCTCCTCTTTATCGTCAGGCCTTCGTTTAAAGCCACTTTGCTTAGCTCATCCTTGTCCTCTAGCTCTGAAGAGAATCTTTGACCAGTCCTGCCGACATGCTCTTCTTTCCGGTAGCCCGGTGTCTTCTTTACCCGGTTCCGGTATACCCCTCTTGGGGATACCGGCTTAGATTTACTTAGCCAAACTCTTATCTTTGTGATCCGGTATGAACATTAAACCGGTATCTTGATGGCTCAAACCATCCGGTTTGGCATGCCTTTGGCATACCGGGGGTCATCCCCCCAACAGTAGTCCCCGAAGCTGGTATAGTCTGGCGGATTCTATCCAACAGACCATGCCAGGTTCTCACGTTTTTGGATACCGGTTTAATCTATCCGGCGCTTAGCTTAGATCCGGCATCTTTGCCCGGATTCACGTTTTCTCTCTTTGCAAGGCATTTTCCGGTATCTTATCCTCCGGCATCTTAGTCATTAAACACCTCCTTGGCGAAGTCGAGAATTTCTCGGGCCCCGCGCCTGTCAGTGACATGCGCACTGTGACTGACGCGTCAGTGTCAGGGGTCACTTCCCTTCGGTTTCCGCGCGCGTATTAACTGCCTCACAGCGGATCCTAGCCACCGTTCTGGATCCGTGTGCACCTCCCTGTGGCTTTCTGTTTTTACGCGTGTATCGCTGCGCCACGCGGCGGCCCGTGGAGCGAACCGTCGCGGCCCACGGACCGAACCGCCGCGGCCCGGCGGTTTTCGGCCCACCTCTCTCTCTTCCTTTATAAGGCGAAACCGCCCCTTCTTCTTCCTCTTCCCGCATTCCCCACTTCTTCGCGCACAGTGTCCTTTGCTCTCTGCGCCTCCGCCGCTTCGTTCGCCGCTCGAGCCCCGCCGCCCGGCGAATCTTCGCTAATGCTCCGCCGGACGTCGCCGAACTTCGCCACGCGAAGAACCTCTGCGGTGCTCCTCTCGCGGTCGCGGCATTGGTGTTTCCTCAAGCTCTTCTCCACCTTGCCGTCGATGGACCTCCTCGCCAACCGCAAGCTCGCCACTCCACCGGCGAGCCACTTCCTCTGCGAGTCCGCCGCCTCAGGTTAGGCTCAATCTGCGTTTACGCCTCTTTTGCTTGCTTTCTAGATCTTGAGTTGGTAGTGTATTTACTTCTCCTTTTCTTTTGCTTTTTATTTTACTCGTAGATCTTCGCGCGGGGGTAAATCGTGGGATTCGTGTTTCTCCGCGTCCAATCTCATGTCTAGTGAGGAGTCTTCCTCTGCCTCTTCTTCTGCCTCTTCTTCTGCCTCTTCCTCTGATAGCCGGCATAGCCAATCCTCCGACGGATTAACCGCCGATCTTTTCCAGATGGACATCGATTCCGGTAGCGACCAAGAAGCTGGTAGCTCTAGCAAAGCTTCCGGCGTAGATCCCGCCGGTATCACACGCGGGGCCTGGATGGGCTCCAACGTTAGCCAGTACGAAATTGACTGGCTTTACCGGTCCAGGAGGATTCCGGAGGAAGTATCCTGCCGGCTCCCTGGTGACGAGATTGAACCGGTGCTTGAACCCGGTGAATGCGTTGTTTTTCTCGCTCACTTCGAGCGCGGCTTCGGCCTTCCCGCCTCTCCTTTCTTCCGGAGTTTCCTTGATTTTTACCAACTCCAACCTCACCATCTTCCCGGCAACGCCGTTTTCTACCTCTCTTGCTATGCCACCTTTATGGAGGCTTATATCGGCATTCGTCCCACTCGCGAGACGTTTGCCCGTTTCTTTGCTCTTCGGATCAATTCCGTTCAGGGCAAGGAAATCCCTAAACCCAAACCCCCCGTACAATGCGGGTCTTGCATCATCGGCTCCCGCCAAGGGAGCCCTTTTTTCAAGTTTTCCGGTCTCGAGTCATGCCGGCTATGGCAAGGGACCTTCTTCTACGTGAAGAACGACGGCGCCGCAGATCTCATCGATCTGCCGCCCTTTAATCCGGCGCCGCCCAGAAAAATCAACTGGAGCTACAACCCGAAGACATATCACGTCGAAACAAACCGGGTGGTACGCTTCATGGAGAAGCTGATGAAGGAGACTAACATCTGCTCCGATGATATTATCCGCGCCTTCATCTCGCGCCGGGTGCTTCCTCTTAAGCGCCGCGCTCATAAGATGAGCGAGATGTACGGTCCCGGTGATCCTACCAAGATCACCGGACTTCCTCTCGAGCAAGAAGGACATTGTCCTCAAGGCTAGGCGGATCCGCCGCACCGCCATGCCGGGTGATTGGGAATGGGGCCTCCGGCCCTCGGTTCCACTAACCCTCCGACCCAAGAAGTAAGAAATTACGCAACTCGGGTCGGTTTACCGGTAACTTTTATACCGTGACTAACCCTTTTTTCTTTTGTTTTCAGTGCCAAGGACCGCTTCCCCCGCATTGACTCAGACCGAAGAGGCCCTTGCCGGAAGCGTGCTCTGGACAAGTTCGACCCGGACCCCTACATTCATTGGCAGGACCTGAAGATGGGCCGGACTCCAGCCTCGCGCCTCGGCAAATCTCCACCGGAACCATCCGGTTCGTCTGACGACCTGACCTTGCTTGAGGTAGCTCTTCTTTTTGATCTCTCATATTCTTCTGTTATTGTTCCTCTGTAGATGTTCCCTCAGCCAACATCAACCCACAGGTCCACGAGCACGTTCCTCCCCTGCAGGCCGAGGCAGGCCAAGAGTTTGTGGAGAAGCTCATGGCCCAAGGCCAAAAGAACAAGGCTCCGGCCTCTGACGCCGGTTCGAGCCAGGCTCCTGCATCCAATCGCTTCCGGACTGAACCCTTTGCGGGGAAGGTCGCAGGCGTGAGGCGCTACAAGAGCGAGCGGATGCCGACCTCTTCTGGGTAAGGCCCCGTTTCTCTGCTTGTTTTGTTTTTACCAAGTTCTTTTCCTGTTGCTTTTTTCCAACCCTTTCTTTTTCTCTCTTTCAGCCCCGCGCTCAACCTCGGCCCCAGGCCTGAGGGCTCTGCCGGATCCGCAAGGACCTCAACTCCTCCTCCTCACTCAAGCCCGGCACCATCTGGTGCCGGCAACACCTCTGCCTCCCCTCTGGGAGGCACTACAAGTTCGGGGCGTGCGGCCCCTACACCGCCAGATCACCGCGCGGAGGAGGACCTTGTCTCCCCTCCCGAGAACCAAGACACCGGCGCCAGCAACATCGGCGCCGGAGAAGAAGCTGCCGGGCGGGCGGAACCTCTGGTTCCTCCTGTCCTAGAAAAGAAGAAGAAGAAGACCAAGACGTCTTCCCCCTCCAGAGCCGCGCCGAAGCTTCCGCGCCGGCAAGCTCCAACCCGGGTGACGCGCCCGGCACTCCCCTTCTCCCAGGACCACGCCAACGCCACCGCCGGAAGCTCCTCGCACCGAGCCAGCCGGTGCCACTCCAACGGCGCCGCCGCCCAAGTCCTTGACGCTCGTCAAGGGGAAGGCAACGGCCTCTAGCGCCCCTTCCGGTGGCCAGCAGCCCTTGGTACTGCACGTCGCCCGCGCCGCTAGCGCTGCCGGCGAGAAGGCCACCGGCCTGCTTGGCCGGATCACCGAGTTCCAGCGCGAAGGCCGGGAACTGGGGCACTTGCTGCCCTACGCGGAGAAGTGGAACGCCGCGGACATGTCCAAGGCGACCCGCGGCCTAGGCAAGGACCGGCTACCGATGCCTGACCCTGTTGGTGAGCGGTGCTCAGAAGAGCACTTCATGCGGCTGCGTCGGGCCGTCAAGGAGCTAGACAGCGCGTGGTTCGATGCCACGAATAACATGATGGTAAGTCTCACAAAGCCTGTTCCATTTTTTGATTTATCTTGGTTTCTTTTCTTCTGGCTCTTTTCTATCTTTCCTTGAACTTTCAACTTTATGCTGGTTTCTCTTTTTTGCTGAATCTTGTCTATCCTCCCAGTCCCCGAGTTTCGTGTTGAGAGCGTAGCTCTTAGCGCGATACTTAACTAGAAACGCGCGAAACCGGCATAGCCAGTCCCCGAGTTTCGGGTTGAGATCTTTGCTCTTAGCTAACATCATTTCCTTGAACAGACCATGGCTGACGCTCGGAAGATCCTCTTTGAGGAGCTTCTTTGGGAGCACCGGGACCTCGCTGAGGCACACAGCAAGTGCCAAGGTAAATCTCTGCGCCTCCGGCATCTTTTTACCGGAAAGCTTTCTTTCTCTCAATTCTTAACACTTATGATTTTCTTGTTTCAACAGCTATCCCGGAAGCTTCTATTGAGGCCCTCAAGACGCAGCTTGCCGCCGCCCAAGGTACAGCTTCTCGTTTTCCGGTTAACTTGCTTTCTCTACATTGTATCAGTACAACTTTGCTAACACTCTCTTTCCGGGTTCCAGAGAAGAAGGACCAGCTCATCCGGCAGCATCAGGAGGATCTGAGCACCCAGAGAGCCAGCTACAAGGAGCTCAAGGATCAGCTTATCCAGCTTGGTCTTGACCATGCCAAGGCGCTGAAGGCTGCTGAATCCGCTGCGGAGGCCAAGCTGCATGAGGCGCTGGAGGATGCTGGCAATGCCAATGTGGTGTTGCAGGCTGAGCTGGAAGAGGCCGCCAAGGCGCGGAAGGCAGCCGAGGACAAGGCCACGCGGCTGGAGGCGGAACAGAAGGAGTACGACCTTCTGGTTACGCAGACTGACGCGCTTGCCCTCCGTAAGTTTCTCTTTTTTCCTTTCCGGTTCCTGCTTATAAGCTTATTTGTTCCGGTAGCATGTGCTTAGCTTCTTTTCTTTGTCTTGCAGAGCTCTTCCCGGACTCCCAGGCGTTTGCTGTGAAGAAGGTTGGAGAGCGCCGGGTGCTATAGGCATATGAAAACCTGGGTGCGCCCTGGGATCCCTATGACCACCTGGTTGCGCTGAACGCGCGGGTCTCCCACATGCGCTGCGTGGATCGGAACCTCTCTGACATTCCGCAGGTGGCCACCCAGCTCTACAGGACTCTCTGGCCTGGAGAAGAAGTGCCAGACACCTTCTCCCTCATCAGCGACCGCCTGAAGGGTGCCGGCCAAAGGATCCGGGAGTGGCAGTGCTCTGCTGCCCGTGCCGGAGCTGACTCAGCGCTTCGCGTTGCCTGCTCCTGGTACCCGGAGCTGGACCTGGACGCCTTCACCGGCGTGCGCGAAGGGGCTGAAACAGACCTGGACCCGGTCCTCACTGCTAAGCGGCAGGATCGAGCGTACCACATCGCGGAGTACGCTGATATGCGCACCTTCATCCCCCCTCCTCCAGACGTCAAGGACTATCTGAGCGACGAGGAGGAAGGTGAAGACGCTGATGAGGCCGGAGCCGATGACGCGCCTCCAGAGGGTCCTGATGCCAACGACGCTCCTCCCGAAGCCCCTGTTGCCTGAATGTTGCCTGTTATCTGATTGCCTGTGATATGCTTGCCCTGTTCAACTTGGAAAGTGGAAACACTGCCCGTTAAATTCTACCCCGGTATGCCGGGGTCTATGATGTAAGATAATACTTAATCTCTATTTTGGTTGTGGTACAACAGTTTATGCCGGTACGCTATACCGGTAGTTAATTAACTTACGTTTGCCTTAGCATATTTGCTTGTTGATTTGCTTTTTCTTGCACTGCAATGATTCCGAAATTGTTTCCGCATCCAATTCGATACATACTTGGCTCTTTTGCTTTGGCTCTGCCTACCTTCTCTGGACGTTTTTGGCGTATGAGCACAAAGTTCTTTTACCAAGCAAGCACTTTCTTGAACTTAGAAATAACTCGAAATTTTGGCAAAAAACCGGTATAACCGGGGTTAGTTAAATTTTTCCGGATTGTTCTTTCCCGCTCTCCCTCTTCGCAGTTCATGTGCTTATCCCCTACCGGTTTATCTTGCTTGCCATGAATCCGGGTTGCGGACAGCAGCAGAGTCGAAGACTCCGGTAGGATTTAGCACACTACTAAACCGGAAAGAAAAAACGTTCAATAAGCAACCGGTAAACTGAAAAAATAAACATGTTACATGCAACTTTAGTAGGGGTAGTCCCCGAGACTCGTTCGAGGTTCCGACATCTTTTATTCATAGCAAATAAGGTACAAAAAGGAACTTCTTACACCACAACTTCAAGAGTAGAAAGGACGCAACAAAGCTACATTCCACGGATGCTTGGTCTCCTCTCCGGACCTGTCCGCCTTTCCTTTCTTCCATTCCTGTGCATCAATCAGGTAATAGGCATCATTGTGGAGAGCCTTGCTCACAATGAAGGGTCCTTCCCATGGGGGGGAAAGCTTGTGCTGGCCTTCAGTGCGCTGCACTAGGCGTAGCACTAGGTCTCCTTCCCGGAACACCCTCGGGTTAACCTTCCGGCTATGATAGCGTCTGAGGTTTTGCTGGTAAATGGCTGTTCTTGCCAAAGCTATTTCTCTTGCTTCTTCTAGCAAGTCCACATCGTTTTCTCGGGCCTCTTTGACCTCTTGCTCGGTATAGAGCTGCACTCTTGGTGAGTCATGGATGATGTCGGTTGGTATGACCGCTTCTGCTCCGTAAACCATGAAGAATGGAGTGTATCCGGTGGACCGGTTTGGAGTTGTTCTTATACTCCACATCACTGATGGTAGCTCATCGAGCCAACACCCCGGCGACTTTTCCACCGCATCGATGAGTCTTGGTTTGATACCGGAAAGTACCAAAGCATTTGTTCTTTCAACTTGGTCATTGCCTTGTGGGTGTGCCACTGAGCACAAATCCAACCGGATGTTGTTGTCCTCACAAAATCTTTTGAACTCACCTTGAGCAAAGTTTGTGCCATTGTCAGTGATAATGCTATGTGGGTAGCCATAACGCAAAATAACATCTTTTAAGAATTTCACCGCTGTGCGCCCATCACATTTTGCAATGGGTTTCACCTCTAGCCACTTGGTGAATTTATCCACCATGACCAAGATGTGGGTCATGTTTCCTCTTGCTGTTTTGAATGGGCCAACCATCTCTAGGCACCAAACGGCAAACGGCCAAGTTAGCGGTATGGTCTTCAAACCGGATGCTGGGGTATGATTTTGCTTGGCGTACCTCTGGCACCCATTACATTTTCTTACCAGATCCTCCGCATTTTCCAAGGCCATGGGCCAATAGAACCCATGCCGGAATACTTTTGCCACCAGCGCCCTTGACGAAGCGTGATGCCCACATTCCCCTCGGTGGATCTCCTCGAGCATTTCTTTTCCCTCTTCCGGTTCCACACACCTTTGGAGGACACCGGTAACACTTCTCTTGTACACCTCGCCATTGATGATGGTATACGCTTTGGACCTCCTTTGGACCCTTCTGGACTCATTTTCGTCAACCGGCAGAGTGCCGTCGACCAGGAATTCCTTAATAGGTTTAACCCATGATGGTGCCTCCCGAACCAGGAACACCGGTAAGTCTATGTCCATGCTATCCACCAGCATTGTTTCTTCCGGTACAGGCACAGCAGTCCCCGAGCTTACCGGAACAGTCCTCGGGCTTGCCGGAACAGTCCCCGGGTTTCCTTCGTCGATATCCATTGGTACAACATGTGATTCCGGTACAAAAATTGACTCCGACTCCGGACTCGGTTTGATCGACGGTACTCTTAAGTGTGCCAAGGCTATTCCGGGAGGAATTTCTTGCCGAGATGAGCCCAGCTTGGACAAAGCATCCGCGGCTTCATTTTCCGCACGCGGCACATGGTGAAACTCACACCCTTCGAAGAATCCGGCAATCTTTTGCACGTGAAACCGATATAAGGCCATGTTGGCATCTTTTGCGTCCCAATCTCCAGAACACTGTTGTACCACAAGATCAGAATCTCCATAGCAAATGATCCGGTGTGCACCGATTTCTTTTGCGACCTTAAGCCCATGGATCAAAGCCTCGTATTCAGCGACATTGTTTGATGCCCTGAAATGTACTTGTAAAACATACCGGAGATGATCTCCCTTTGGTGAGGTGAGCACCACACCGGCACCTAGACCCTCTTTGAGTTTGGATCCGTCAAAGTGCATTTTCCAGTACTCTATTCTCTGGTCTGGGGGCTTGTACTGCATTTCTGCCCAATCAACTAAGAAATCAGCCAAAGCTTGTGATTTTATGGCATCTCTTCTTTCATACACCGGTACGTATGGTGATATCTGAATCGCCCATTTTGCAATCCTGCCGCTAGCATCTTTGTTGCACATGATATCGGAGATGGGTGCCTCACTCACCACCTTCATGGGGTGTTCCTCAAAGTAGTGCTTGAGCTTCGTGGCGGCCATGAACACGCCATAAGTCATTTTCTGGAAGTGTGGGTAGTTTTGCTTTGAGAGGGAGAGCACCTTGCTCAGGTAGTATACCGGCCTCTGGACGGTTTTTCCTTCCTCTTCTCTTTCTACTACCACAACAACACTCACAACCCGGTTAGTTGCTGCTATGTATAACAACATGGGCTCTCTTTCCAACGACGAAGCCAATATTGGCGCAGTGGCTAGCATAGTTTTCAGCTCTTTAAACGCCGCGTCTGCCTGAGGGGTCCAGACGAACGTATCGGATTTTTTCATCAGAGCGTAAAGTGGCAAGGCCTTTTCTCCTAACCTGCTTATGAACCGGCTCAGCGATGCTAAGCTTCCGGTAAACTTTTGTACATCCTTAAGATCTCGCGGTATCGTCATTCTCTCGATTGCCCGGATCTTTACCGGATTGACCTCAATGCCCCGGCTTGATACGAGGAAGCCAAGCAGTTTGCCGGCAGGGACACCGAAGGTGCATTTTGCCGGATTAAGTTTCATCCGGAACCTTCTTAAGTTATCGAATGTTTGCCGGAGATCGTCGATTAAGGTTTCTTTTGCCTTAGTTTTTACCACGACATCATCCACATAAACTTGCACATTCTTTCCGATTTGGTCAAACAAACATTTTTGCATACAGCGCTGGTACGTTGCACCAGCGTTGCGCAAACCAAAAGGCATAGTGACATAGCAATAAGCCCCGTGCGGGGTAATGAACGCAATTTTTATTTGATCTTCCCTTTTCAAGGGGATTTGGTGGAAACCGGAATAAGCATCCAGGAAAGACAACAACTCACACCCGGCAGTAGAATCAATCACTTGATCGATCTGCGGTAAAGGAAAAGGGTCTTTTGGGCAAGCCTTGTTCAGATTGGTGTAGTCGATGCACATGCGCCACACCTTTGGAGCTTTTGCTTCGAGGTTCTCATCTTTCTTCTTTTCGACCAGCACCGGATTGGCTAGCCACTCAGTGTGCAACACTTCCACGATAAAACGGGCAACCAACAACTTTGTCACTTCTTCTCCAATGATTTTCCTCCTATCCTCAGCAAACCGGCGTAAGGGTTGTCGCACCGGCTTCGCATCCTTTCGGACGTTCAAAGAGTGCTCAGCCAGCTCCCTCGGAACACCTACCAAGTCCTCTGTTGACCAGGCAAAGATATTCCGATTCTCATGGAGGAAGCTGACTAGCGCGCTTTCCTATGCCTCACTGAGGCTGGCACCGATACGAACGGTACGCTCAGGGAAAGCCGGATCCAGCACGATGTCCTTTGTTTCCTTTGTCGGCTTGAACGCTGGAGCGCTCAGGCTTGCACTCATTCCCGCTAAGCTCAATTGTGAAGACTGAGCCAGCGCAACTGCAGTTTGCATCCTCCTTTTTTCCTCTGCGATCACTAGCGATTCTGCCAGGTTTGATCCGGCGGAAGCAGTTTCCAGCGAGATCCTGTAATTTCCCACCACGGTTAAGGGTCCACGAGGTGCCGGCATCTTCATCTTGAGATATGCCGTGTGGGTCGAGGCCATGAAGGCCGCCAATGCCGGTCTCCCCAGCAGTGCGTGGTACGGACTATCTAGGTCCACCACCTCGAACTCAATGTTTTCAACCCGGCAATTGTCACGTCCTCCAAACGACACATCCACCCGGACTTTTCCAACCGGTGCACAGGACAAGCCCGGAACGATTCCGTGGAACGTTGTGCGAGTTGGCTGAAGCATGTTTTCTATTATGCCCAGCGTATGCATGGTGTGCCGATACATTATGTTTATGCTGCTCCCATTGTCTATCAGCACTTTGCTGAACTTGACACGAGTCGTTGGCCCTTTCATGATTGGGTCCACCACGAGAGCGTATCCACTCGGATTAGGCATTACCTTGGGGTGATCCTTGAGTGACCAGGAGATTTCCTGATCTGACCACTGCATGTATTTTGGTACTGCCGGCATCACCGCGTTCACCTCCATGGAACGACGATGTAGGCTCTGCCTGTCTGTCGGCTCAGTGACGAACACGACACAGCACATATCTGGATCTTCATAAACATTCCGGCCCAAAGGTGCCGGTGGAGGTGGTTGGCCGTGGCCCTCTCCCACCTGGTTGACTTGCTGGTACTGCTGCCTGTTTGGCTGAGGCTGTACCGGTAAAGCATTTGCCCCGGTAAGCGGTGGTGGTGGTGGTAGTTGTTGCTGGCGCAGCATATCTTGTGGTGGTGGCAACATTGTGGTGCACCCTTGTTCTTGCGTATCTTTTACTGCTCCCTTTTGCATCAAGTACTTGGTCCAGGAACAATCCTTTGTCAGGTGGTTTGACGGATGAGCCGGATTCGGCGTGTGCCACCGGCAAGGTTGATCCATGGCGGCTTCCATGGTGTATTTCACGGGTTCTTGCCAATTCTTTTTCTGGCCCCAGGGCTTCTTTTCGACCCATTGCTTCTTAGGACCCGCCCATGGCTGCGATCCGGTTTTCTGCCTCTGACTGCCGCTGGCATCAGAGTTTTCTTGCACAGCAGCAACTTGCTGCGGAGCGTACCTTCGATCCGGGAAATCTTCCCTTCTTTTGTTGTTCCGGTTGTCCCGGTATTGTTCCTGGCGCTGCTGAGGCGGGTTTGATTGTTCCGGCTCAGCTTGTACTGCCGGTTGCATTGGGTCTCCCAACGCATAGTTATCCGCCACACGTATCATCTCTGCCAGAGTTACCGGCATGTTTCGCTGTAGCTTTTGCCACAATGGCGAACCTCTGCGGCATCCATTGCAAAACCAAGCTATGGCTTGCGCTTCTATCACCCCTTCACAAGAGTTTCTAATGGAGTTCCACCGGGTCAGGTAATCCCGGTCTGTTTCCTGTGGTCGCTGCACGCACAAAGCGAGCTGCTGAGGCCTGTTGGGCCTTCGGTAGGTGCTGCTGAAGTTGCTCACAAAAGCTTCCTCAAAGTCCAACCAACCATTTATGCTTCCTGCCGGTAAGTTGTTCAGCCAGATTCTTGCCAGTCCCACTAAAAACGTTGGCGCAATCCTCACAGCCCAACGCCGGTTTCCTCCTCCGGCTACACATCCTCCGCCGCCAGCGACGTATACCGCGGTCACATAATCCGCGAGCCAATCTTCCGGCTTAGTGGTGCCATCGTATGTTTTGGTGTCGCGGGGCAACTGGAAGTTGCGAACCGGTGGTTGCTCTTTCATGATCCTTGGGCCAAAGCACTTTGGACCCGGAGGACCCTCTGCCTCTATCATTTCAGACAGATACACTCTATCCAGACGGTGCCTCGCATCCCGTTCTGGCGGGTGTCTTTCTCCCACACGCTCTCCCAAAGGGTTCCGGTAAGCGGTGAGTCTTGTCGAGTCAGCTTCATCGTAACGTTCCGGTACCGCGGCCCTTGCCTGCCGGTACCTTGGTGGAGGCATCTCCTCCTCATCATACGCTGCCCTTGCAGCTGGATAGTTTTGCCCGGTTTCATATCTACCGGCATGATTGTTTCCGGCATAGCCTCCTTTGGCGTAGCCTCGATCTGCCCCCTTGGCTTTTTCTACCGGCATCGTGTTGCCCGGCTTGTTGTTTTCCGGCAAGAACCGGATCGTACACAGTCATCTGTTGTGCGTTCATCTCTTTTTCTCTCCTTCTGTCCGGATGGGGGGACGAGGCCTGCCCATGGGACTTGCTTCCGGCATTCTTTGTTGAACGCGCGAATTTTGAGGCCGCAGCCTTATTCAGCTTAGCCAGCTGCTCAGCATTCTGCTGCTCGATAGTTTCTAGCAGCTCTCTAACACGCTCTTGCTGTTTTGCTAAAGCATCTTCGGAAAGCGATTCACATAGCTCTACTGCAGCCTTAGCAGCTTTTATAGTTTTATCCGGGCTACTGTACTTAGGTTTCTCTACGATGCTCACAGATGCAGAGGTACTTTTGCCGGCAAGAACTTCCTTACGCAAATCTTGATCTAGATTGCGAGCCTTAAGCCGGTTCTCCGGTATCCTAGCAGCATGAGCGCTAACAGAAGCAAAGCTGGGCAGCGTTGTACTCACGTAGGGTTAGGTTCAGCTCGCGCTGCGACCGGACGATGTCGGCGCCGTTCGCGAGCAGCTTCTGGTGTTGTGCCTCCAGCTCCGCCTGAGCCGCTGCCGGGTCGATGTTCTGCGCGATGGGCGTTGCCAGCACGTTCATCGCCGCTTGGAGTGGCGTTTCCGGTGGTGCGGAAGATGCTCCCGCAGCGCCAGTGTCGCGCTCCAGCGGTGGCTTGGCCGCACGGGTCGAAGCCGCACGCCCAGCACCTTCATCCACAGCCTCCTTGCCCGCGCCGGCCACGCCAGCCATCATCACCTCGACGCTGCCGGCGGCGCGGCCAGCACAAAGCCACCTTGGCGGGTCCGGTGCCACCAGCACTGGCGAGAGGCACTGGCGCACAGGGACGGTGCCGAAGTAGACGCGGTGGCTGCCGAACTCGATGATGCGGCCGTTCTTGGGGAAGATGCCGCCGTTGGCGAAGCAGCCCGCGTTGTCGTTGATGAAGTCCATGGAGTAGAGGCGCTGGACGAGCGCGGACACCGTCCGCTCGCCGGCGACCTCGAGGATGCCCGCCCGAATATGAACTCCAGCAAGCGCCACTTCATGCCCCACGGTGGGCGCCAACTGTCGTCGTGGGGAACAGACAGATGCCATAGGATGGCTTAAGTTGGGGTCGAATGGACGCTAGAGGATTCGGGGGAGGGTTTGTGATTAGATGGGATGAACTTCCGGATGGTTTCCTCAAGAACTTAGCCGAGGCTAGAGGTTGAAGAAGAAAGACATAAGGAAGAACTCGCTCTAGATCATCTTCTTTATTGATCTCCACGGGTTACAAGTTTCTCAGTACAAGGGTTCACTATGCGTACGTACATACCTCGTCGCCTCGCCCGGAGGAGAGGGCTACCCCCTCTCCTTATATAGGGGAGAGAGTGGCTTACAGGGCAAGAAACCCTAATGGCATCTTTGACTAGACAACCTACTTTACAAAGTTACTTTAATCATAGATGACATCGGGGTCTTCTTTAATCAGGGAGGCTGACGTCCTCCGGCTTCTTTCATCGTCAACCTCCTCTTTATCGTCAGGCCTTCGTTTAAAGCCACTTTGCTTAGCTCATCCTTGTCCTCTAGCTCTGAAGAGAATCTTTGACCAGTCCTGCCGACATGCTCTTCTTTCCGGTAGCCCGGTGTTTTCTTTACCCGGTTCCGGTATACCCCTCTTGGGGATACCGGCTTAGCTTTACTTAGCCAAACTCTTATCTTTGTGCTCCGGTCTGAACATTAAACCGGTATCTTGATGGCTCAAACCATCCGGTTTGGCATGCCTTTGGCATACCGGGGGTCATCCCCCCAACAGTTATGGTGGTTGTTCCGGTACTGATCTTGGCGCGGCGGGATTCTTGGCAAAGGATCGCCCGCAATTGCCGGTTGCATTGGATCTCCCAACGCGTAGCTATCTGACACCCGGATCATTTCAGCCAAAGTGGTTGGCATGTTTCTCTGTGACTTTTGCCACAGCGGTGAGCATCTCCGGCACCCATTACAGAACCAGGCAATTTCTTGTGCTTCTATCACGCCCTCACAACAATTTCTGGTGGAGTTCCACCGGGTTAGATAATCCCGGTCTATTTCATTCTCTCGCTGCTGGCATATGGCGAGCTGCTGCGGTTTGTTTGTCCTCCGGTATGTACTGCTGAAATTGCTCACGAATACTTCTTCAAAATCAAGCCAGCCATTTATGCTTCCCTTTGGTAAATTGTTAAGCCAAATGCGTGCCGGCCCTACCAACACTGACGGTATGTACCTTACCGCCCAGCGCCGGATTCCTCCGCCCGCGGCAGTTCCTCCACCTCCAGCGATATATACCGATGTGACATAATCCGCAAGCCAATCTTCCGGCTTAGTGGTGCCATCGTATGTTCTTGTGTCACGAGGTAACTAAAAGTTACGCACCGGTGGTTCCTCCCTCATGATCCGCGGGCCAAAACATTGCGGACCCGGCGGACCCTCAGCTTCAATCATTTCGAACAAATACACTCTTTCCAGCTTGTGCCACGCATCTCTATCCGGCAAGCATCTTTCTCCAGCACGTTCTCCCAAAGGATTCCGGTAATTTCTGGCTCGTTCCCATCCGGAATAGGCTTCATCATACCGGTTGGGCGCAGCTGCGGCACCCCTTTGGTACCTTTGCGCTGGTGCCTCTTGTGCGGCATAACCCGCTCTTGCTGGGCGATAATTTTGCCCGGTTTCACCGTTTCCGGCATAAATATTTCCGGCATTGCCATTTCCGGCACAACCTGCCCCTTGGATTTTTCTACCGGCATCATGTTGCCTGGCTTTTTTTTTCTGGCCAGAACCGGATCATACACAGTCTTCTGCTGTGCATTCACATCTTTTTCTCTTTTTCTGTCGGGATGGGGGGACGAGGCCTGCCCATGCGACTTTCTTCCAGCATTTCTTGCCGAAAGAACAGATTGCGATGCCGCTTTGTTATTGCGTGCCATCTCAGCATTTTGTGCCTCAATTGTTTCTAGTAACTCTTTTACTCTAGCTTGATGCTTCACTAGAGCATCACCGGTTAACGATTCACATGCTTCTACTGCAGCTCTAGCAGCTTTCAAAGTTTTATCCGGACTGCTATATTTGGGTTTCTCTAGCATGCCCAAAGATACCAACGCGCTCTTACCGAAAAGAACTTCCCGGCGCAGATCCTGGTCTAAGTTACGACCTCTAAGCCAGTTTCCCGCTACTCTAGCAGGGTTCGCGCTAACAGAAGCAAAGCCATGTGCGGCGTTATACTCACGTAGGGTAAGGTTGAGCTCCTGTTGGGCCTGGATGACATCTGCCGCGCCGGAGAGCAGCTTCTGTCGCTGAGCCTCCAACTCAGCCTGGGTGGCCGCGGCATCGGTGTTGTGCGCGATGGGCGTGGCCAACACGCTCATGGCGGCTTGCAGCGGGGTTGCTACCGGTAGCACGGTAGAAGTACCGGCGACGATCTCAACGCGCTCGGTGGGTGGTTTGGCCGTGCGCCCGGACTTGGTTTGCCCAACGCCCTCTTCCGCAGTTCCTTTGCCGGTGCCTCCTTCGCCAGCCATCATCACCTCGACGCTGTCGGCGGCGCGGTCAGAGCGCGGCCCGCGAGCAGCTGAAGATCTTGGTGGATCCGGTGCCACCAGCACCAGCGATGGGTACCGGTGCTCCGGGATGGTGCCGAGGTAGATGCGGTGGGAGCCGAACTCGATGACGCGGCCATTCTTGGGAAAGCGGCCGCCGTTGGCGAAGCAAACCCCGTTGTCGTTGACCAAATCCAGCGAGCCGAGGCGCTGGACGAGACCGGACACCACACGCTCGCTGGAGACGGTGAGGAGGCCCGCCCGGGTATGAACTCCAGCAAGCGCAGCTGCTAGCCCCATGGTGGGCGCCAACTGTCACCGTGGTGGAACGACAGATGCCATGGGATGGCTTAAGTTGGGGCCGAATGTGCGCTAGAGGATCCGGGGGAGGGTTTGGTCAACAGGGAAAGAGGAACAAGATTCCGGATTGT
The DNA here is from genome assembly GCF_022539505.1 of Lolium rigidum. Classification (NCBI taxonomy): domain Eukaryota; kingdom Viridiplantae; phylum Streptophyta; class Magnoliopsida; order Poales; family Poaceae; genus Lolium; species Lolium rigidum. Next base: position 133,295,105 of record NC_061508.1, read on the forward strand.
ATTGCTAAACTTGACCGAAAGCCAGAGGCTGAAGAACGTACGGTACAAGACCTAGTTCTACTTTCTACTGAAGTTGATCTCTCCTTGTCTGTGTGTCTGTTTGTCTGTCTGTCCCGCGCAAGGGTGTGCCTCATCTCCTTATATAGGGGAGAGGGTGGCTTACAAGGGAAGAAACCCTAATGGAATCTTTGATGAGCTAAGCTACTTTATAAAGCTTCTTTGGCCCCAGTGACATCGCTTCTGTCTTTAATCAGGAACTGGTGACATCATCCGGTATCTTTAACATCAGCAGCTCCTTTGGCGTCAGGGCTTCGATTAAAGCTGAAGTGCTTCACTCATCCTGTCCTTTGGTCCTTGGTGGAATCTTTGACTGGAATGCCGACATGCTACAGTTGAGCCAATGCTGGATCTCCGGTACCTTTACCTCTGAGCTCCGGTACGTTTGCCTTGGTGGCATAAACTCTCTTGCTCCCCGTACTCCGGCATACCCCTCCTGGGATACCGGTTTGTACTAGCTTTGCATTGTTGAATTTAACCTTTTAGAATCCGGATCATCTTTAATCCGGTTTACAAATAACATATTATGGCATATCTGCCATAGTCTTGGCCTACCGGGGGCCATCCCCCGACACCGATTAATTTTGCAATGTGGTGTACAAGGTCGTCTCTAAATTCCTTGAAAATCGATTAAGGCCTATTTTGACGGATCTTATCTCAGAAAACCAAAGTGCATTTATTTCAGGGTGGTTGATCTGGGACAATGCTATAATTGTGTTTGAATGTTTGCACCACATTGAACATGAAAAGTTTGGATCACTTCATTTTTGTGCTTATAAGCTCATCTCTGAAAGGCTTATGATAGAGCAGATTTGAATTTTTTGCAGAAAACATTGCTCAAGTGGAGTCTCCCCATCCGGGTTTCCTGGATAATGGAATGTGTGAGGTTGGTGAAATATTCAAAGAAGTTCAATGGAAAACTATTGGAACAATTTATCCCTTCAGGCCTCATTCGGTAGGCAGGGATTGAGGTGTATTATGCCTAGTGTTTTGGGTGGAAACACTTGTTTACTCAGGATTTGTTTAGATTAAACTAGCTACTGTTTTGGGAGCCCGCTGATTTCCTAGCTTTTGAGGACCAGGTAGCAAATCATGACCCATCATCAGGCGCTGAGCTGGTGTTTCTTGAGACCGGCTAGTACCTGCAGCATGCAACTCGCCAGCATCTACAGCAGGCAAATCGCGAGGAAAGACTTGCCAGAGAAAACGCGATGGGAGACTAGCGTTTAGATTCACACGTGCATCGGCGTGTTTTGCGGGAATATTTGAGACTTAGACACTTCCAAACCTGTTGAAACCCAGTGTGCCGCTAGCGTTTCGGGAGGTCTTGGGCTAGCTCCACGAAGCAATACACTCCAATCCCAGTGTGCCGCTAGCGTTTCGGGAGGTCTTGGGCTAGCTCCACGAAGCAATACACTCCAATCCCTGTGTGCCGAATGAGCCCTCAAGAGGGCTACGATAAGGTGATCCTCTGTCCCCTTTTTTTATTCTTATTTACAGCTAACGCTAATTTATATGGTTTACTAAACAAAGCAATGAGGGACATTGTAATGGAGCCAATCAAGATTTGTCGGTGTGCACCTGGGATATCCCACCTTTTTGCAAATTATACTAAAATGTTCTGAACACTTTTTTTTTTTTTGAAAAAGAGGCAAAAGCTTTGCCCCATATATTAATTAAGAAGAGGGTGCTCGGTTTTTAGGAGAAAACCGAGCGAAAACCTACAGCAAGGGGCCAAGCCCACACAACCAACACACTCACACAAACCACAAAGCGACACAGACAAACACTTGAACACGAGACTCCAATGTCGTGCCAAAAAAGACAAGCCACGACACTGGCGGCCACCCGTCAACCAATTGCGGATCCGGGGAAGGCAACTGACAAGGTGGCGAGAAAATCGCAAACCTCTCTGGCGACGACAGCTCCGGACATCGTACGTAACGGCCAAGACATAGCAACCCCATCACCAATAGAAACAACATGACTGCCGGACTTAGATGAGAGAGAGACTGCAGCGTCACCACCAGCACCACACTTTTCAAAGGCCACCGCCTGACATGGCGGAGAAACCACATCCAAGGACTCGTGCGAGTTGGGCCTCACTTCCTCGACGGAAGGGGGCGAAAGCACACCACCACACAACTCTAGGAGCTCAGGCATGATCTGCATGACCGGAGCCGTGATCACCGAACTCGCCCTAGCACGAGGAGAGAAACAACCATGAAGGCTCGCTCCACTCGCGCCCACTTTGTCATCAACAGGCACAACCAAAGGATCGGCAGGCGTCAGGGAGAGCCTACCCAACGCTGCTTCTGCCCGCTCCAGAAAGCCCCCAATCGCTAGCATCCAGCCATGCAAGGAGTCAACGGCCTCGTGAAGAGGACGGATGGCCTCCTGAAAAAACTCAGCTTGCTTCTCTAAAGCGGATTCCATATCCGCTGAGGCCAAAGAGCCAACAAGAGCAGAAACAACTGACGCCCAGGACCGGCGACGAGGCACATCAAACGGCAGCGAGACCTCAACCTGGGCCCGACGAGGAGCAGTCGCTTGGCAGGGCGATGACGTGGCAAGGCCTGCCAACAAGCTGAGAGGACGCCAAGCGTTACGGCAGTCACTTGCGCGATGACCATTCTCAAGGCATCGAGAGCACCTGAAGGGGTCACAACAGACCGCGGCACGGTGACCAGGAACAAGGCACCTGCAACATCTACCCTTGAGCCAAGCAGGGACAGGACGACGAGCAATTGGCGGGGCTGGCAGAGCCGAGCGGCGTGAGCCGCGCCGTGGCATCACCTCCTGCCATCCATCATGCTCGCCCCCCACACACTCCATGTCCTTGCCATCAACCTTCTCAACATCAGCACCAACAATGAAGGACTTGGTGGCTGGCGGCGTCCGGGGAACCAGTTCCTCTTCGCTGTCCTCGTCGTCGTTGTCCGCAGAGGACACCCAAGAAGCAGGCCACGACGTGGCAGCGAGGGGCAGCGCTCCAGCACCGGCCTCACCATCATCAGCAGCAGACCGCAGCGACGGGGGGCCGAGCTCGTCCGCGTCCTCCTCGGCGCCGATTGCATTGGAGGCCTTGGACGAGGGAACGACGGGTGCCGCACGTGCAGGTGGCACGGGGAGGGCCGCAGGTGCATCCTCCACAGGATGGCCACCAACTTGGACCGGGCAGACTAGGAGGCGTGGCGGAGTCGAAGAAGGCGGCGGCGTCTGGGGGCAAGCTCCTCTTCATCTTCCTCATCGTCGACAACAGCGGCATCAGCAGCGGAAGACCAAGGCGGGACTCCACGAGGCAGCAGCAGCTCGCCGGCCGGCGACGGGGCGGACGCCGGGGCCGCAGCTGGCTCGGACGGGAGTGGCGGCGCGCGCTAGCACAGCCCACACGCCTGCCCAACCTGCGGCGGGGGAGGAGAAAGCGCTGCCGTCGCAGGCCCGGAGACGGCCGCGCCCAAAACGACCATGCCACCATTCTCCTTGCGAAACCTCCCTGCAGGAGGCAGCCGGGACGAGCGGCGAGCGGTACCAGCAGCGAGCGCGGCAGCAGATGGCGGCGAGGCCGCCGTCGCGGCCATGGGAGGGCGGAAGCTCCGGGAGCAGCCGCGGGGACAGCAGGCCGAGCCCCTACATGGCAGACCGAGGAAGTGGAAGAGGACTTCGAGGGGAATCCAGATCAGGTCTTGGAGCTCGAAGAAGATGCCCGAGGAGGGAGATCTGGCCGGCGGCGGCAGGTCCATGGTCGCGCGGCGCGTCGCGGTTTCTGTATCTAACATAGATATGTTCTGAACACTTATGCTTCAGCAACCGGCAACTCATGAATCCAACGAAGTGGTCCATTGTGTTCTCAGAGACATGTCTAGCAAGTGTTTATTACTGAAGGAAATAGTATTTTGGAATGTGTTTGATCCCAAGTATCTCGGATTATACCTGGAGGGCGTATGAATAAAGGGAGATTTGAATCCTTGCAAGATAGGTTAAGTAAAAAAAAAGCTTATGGTTTGGGCAGAACGGTATATCTCTTCCAGGGACTGAGGAAATACTCATCAAAGCAGTAGCTCAAGCAATACCAACATACGTAATGAGTGTCTTTAAACCCCCCCTTCTCGGTTACAGATGAACGTACGAAATTAGTAAGAAAGTATTGGTGGGAAGTAGAAGAAGGGAGGAGGAAAATGTCTTCGTTGGCTTGGAACAAATTGATACTACCTAAGTCGCACGGTGGCTTGGGTTTTAGGGATATGAGATGCTTTAACCAAGCTCTCTTGGTAAAGCAATCCTTGAGGTTGCTAGTTAACTCAGAGAGTTTGTGTGCTAGCTTGTTGAAGGTCAAATAATATCCTAATGGCAATCTTGTTGACACGGTCTTCACAGGAAATTCGCCTAGAATTACTAAAAAAAAGGGAATGATTTGGAGTGTTGGAACTGGTACACAAAACTTGGTCTGGAGGGATCCATAGATCCCCAAATGACCAACAGACATGCCAATTTCATGTGGAGGAAAGTGCAGACCTAAGAGAACATCTGATTTCTTGGATGATAACGGTGCATGGAATTATGCCTGGTTGACAAATGTCTTTTTACCAATAGATGTGTAAGCTATCTTGAAAATTCGCACATCACCGACAAGACAACAAGGTTTCTTAGCGTGGCAACCTGAGAAATCTGGCAACTATACGGTACACAGTGCCTATCACCTTGCAATATCAAATCATGTAGATTCTGTATCAGGAGGTGCGGCTAGCTCATGTCGTGAGAGGCCGGCCTGGCACATGGTGTGGAAGTTGCAATTACCACAGAAGATGAAGATTTTCGCCTGAAAAATCATCGCAGGAGCAATACCTACAAATAATGCATGAATCACCTCATTTGGATGTCCTGAGTACATGTCCTTATGTGGTACTGATGATGATGACTCGTTTCATGCTTTAGTAGCATGCCCTCACGCAGCTGCTATTTGGGAATGTATGAGTGAAGTGTGAATGATCCCCGCAAGGGAAACTGTGAGGAACACTGGATATGAATGGCTATTTAGCCTCCTTGATTCACATCCGGAACAAGCACATAGTATGATTGTCATGATGATCTGGAGGATTTGGCAGCTTCGGACCGATCTAACCCATGCTATATCAGCCCCCTCCAAGCATGACAAAGGGAAACCTCCGTAGCTATTTTGATACACTGTTCCAATTACGACAACAATATGTGTTGGAAATTATTAAAGGTAAAGCTCCTTTTTTTATATTAAAGGTAAAGCTCCTTGTGTGACAGTCCCAAAGACGTCTTGCAGTGTAACGAAGAATGTTAATGCATTTTGGCTGAATCCTAGCCCTGAAGTTTTTGCGCTATCAGTGGATGGATCCTTTGATACTGAAGGAAATGCTGGTACTACTTGGATGATTCTCGGGAACTCAAAAGGTGAAGTAATCTTTACAGCATATAGACACCTCTTCCAGTGTAATGACACTATGGAAGCAGAACTCGGTGCGATCATGGAGGGTAGTTCATCGATGGATCTTGACTTACAACAATAGCAGAGGCATAATCAGATTGAATGACCACAAGCGTGTCACACCACTGCTAGGTTATCCTATGCCAAATTATGAGATAATAATAGCTCATTGCTATTTTTAATTTTCCTTGAGCTATTATGATCATATATTGCCTTTTTCAATTTAATAAATTGTTTGGATCCTGCGACCTTGGCGCGGGCTCGACATGCAATTCTCGAAGGTGGAGCGGGATGCGTTTGCGGCCTCCACCTCCATGGTGGTTCATGGTGGTCGATGATGGTGAGTCCGTCCTTTTCTGGGAGGACATGTGGCTGGATGGTAAAGCCATCAGGGAGCTAGCACCGGAAATCTACGCGCTAATCCCTAAGCGCCGTAGGAAGATACGCACCGTGCAGCAAGCGCTGGTGGAGCGCTGGTGGATCTCCGACATAGTTGGCACGCTGAGTGCCTTCGCCCTATGGCAATATGTGCAGCTGTGGGGCAGGCTCAGGGGCATGCAACTCTCGGCAGACCAAGACAGGATGATTTGACGTTGGGCGCGGATGCACAGTATTCCTCCAAGTCCTTCTACAACACCCTCTTCCAGGGGCGACTCTATCAGGGTCTTGGGAACTTAACTGGAAATCCTAGACGCCGCCTAGGGTGAAGTTCTTTGTGTGGTTGGCTTGCCTTGACAGGTGTTGAACGAGTGAGCGGCTGGCACGACGTGGTTTACCACATGCGCCTAGGTGCATGCTTTGCGACCAGTACGAAGAGACTATGGCGCATATCCTCACCGGTTACTCCTTCTCCAGGACAGTCTGGTTCAGATCTACTTCTGGACCCCCCACGGTGGAGGGCGACTTTGCGGAATGGTGGTCGCTGGTGGTGCGGACCGTCCCTCGCCAGTTGCGCAAGGCCACTTCATCGATAATCATGCTCACCGCATGGGGGATATGGAAGCACCGAAATGCGACGGTCTTCGACAACACGCGTCCCTCGGTTGCATCCTTATTCAACGACATCAAGGCCGAGGCGCGACAATGGACGGGCGCGGGAGCCGGGTCTTCGTCAGCTTCTCCCCTAGTTTAGCTAGTTGGGTTTAGTTTTACGGTTGTGTTGGTCCTTTCTTGGACTTTTACATATAACCTTCTTTTTCTAACAATGCATCGAAAGTTCGAAACGCAAGACTTTTGCGTTTTCGTGAAAAATATAAATTGTTTGGATCATCTTGCCTGTGTGGTTTATATTATCTTGCAATGTACCCACTGTTATTTTACTTAAGGTACATCAAAATATCTTTATAGTTTTAGTTTTTCAACTCAAAATACTAGCTATATAATTCAGTTTTCAGGTTTTGTCAAATTCTGGCTGCACTGTTCTCAATTTTGTAAACCATTCAAATCAATTCCGTTTGAGCTGAAAATTTTACTGGATGCCAAAAATAGTTATATATTGCTTGTGTAAAATTTTCAAAAATTTCTGAGCTCGTTTGATTGCCCAACTACTTCAAAACAGAGAGCAGTTTTCAGTTTCAGAAAAGAGTTTCAGTTTCAGAAACGAGACTCACCAGTGGTCGTCTTCCTCGTGGCAGACCGCAGACTCCACCGGGTAGTGCAGCGGCGTACTGCTCGCCGTTCATTGATGCCTAGGCCATCCAGGCCGTTCCCCTACCCCTACTTAAGCCTCCCTGGAGCTTCAGCCCCATTTTCCCCCTCTTCCCCGACCTCCTGTAACCCTAGATCGACCGAGCCGCCTCGACGCCATTGCCGCCGGCGAGTTCCGTGCAGGCAAGCTCCGAGGATCCTGTTTGCGTCAGTTTGTTCGCCTTGCTATGCTGTTTCTCAGGGACCGGATTTCTCGCTGTATCTCGTAGCAACCAATGAGATCAGGTATCATCTTCTCCGACTCCGACCACACTCCGGTGACGTGTCCGACAGTTCCGGTAAGACTCTTGTCAAACCACCATGTCCTTTAACTTCTCTGTACCGTGGTGCATTTTTTTTGATGTACACGTTGCTTCAGATGGTCACCTGCATCGAGCTGCTGGCCTGCTGCCCTGAACTGAACGCCATCGTCAACCTGCTGCCAACGACATTGACCACCGGAGCCTCTTCCTCCTTGGTTGACTTTTGCATTGGGTTTATGGTGAGCTCCCTACCCCCTAGTGCTCGTTATCCCGCTTGAATTCGTGGTTTGTAGCCTTTCGTCCATGCTTCTGCTGGCATGCTGGGTGTGTTGCCCTGCAAGCTCCCTTATGTGCTGCTGTTCGTGCATGCTTTCAGTTGTTCTCCAGCGATATTTTGTCGATGTGAGACTTCCTGTAGATTCACTATGTTCCCAACTTTTAAACGCAACAAATGGTTCGCGATTTAGTTCAGAAAACCGGTCGAAATCCACCATTCTCTGCAGCTCTGTTCGAAGTTCAGGGTTCACGAACTGAACTTCTTCGTCCTCCTCTAGACAGAAGATAACAGCCAGCCACTTCTGCAAGTTTTGTTTCTTTGTACATGCAACTTGTAAAACTCCTAGAAAATTCATGGTAATATCTACATTTTGGTTTGATGTTGGTTGCATGATCATGTCTGTAAAAACCCAAGAAGAGTTTGTGCCTTAATACGTAGTATTTCAAATTATGCAAACTTATAAATTCCATATCTTGAGATAGGAATCTCCAAAATGAGTGAATCAAATTTCTGTACTCATATTTTAACTTCATCTACACAGTGATGTTAGTTTTACCACTGTTGTATATATACTTGAAAATGCATGTATGCGATGGATCATTTGCCTATTCTTATGATACTCATTTGATATTCGCTTGCTCGTGATGAACTCAAATTAATTGCTCTGTATTATCATGTCATGTGCATCATGCATTCATAATCATGGCATTTTACTATATTTGTGCAGAGAACAAATAATTGTTGAATGAGTGACTTATTTGCCTTCTATTTGGATCTTTTTGTTCTTCTTGCCATAGGTGATGAGGAGGGTGTGAATTGTGAGAACGACAATTCACTGTACCAGCAGGGTGATAAAGGCTTGCGAGACCAAGGTGAGTTTTTCTTCAAATGCTACCATATGAGTCTGATGTGGTGTAGTGAGTATAAACAACAATTCACCCGACTAGCTGATGCAGGGACTATAAACAGCCATGGAATTTCAGCATCAAGCTAGTGCGGGTGTACCTCGGCAGCTCGCTCGATGACATGCCGCCAAGCTGCAGTGCCTTCTCCTCACCTCATGTGCATCAGTGTCGATGAGCTCCACCGCTTACCACCCTCTAAAGATGCCCGTGGCCGCAGACGGTGAGCGAGCACTCTGTCCATATTTTTTATTATCCATGATGAATCATAAGAAATGTCGTATATAATTATCGTTGTGAATTCTAAACAAATAGGCTTGGTTTGTGTCTTTTCTTACAGTCCTGGCAGAGAAGAAGATATGGACCAGATGCTGGCTAGGTTTGCTTCTGTGGCGCTGGTGCTAACTGGACTGCTGCCGGTATTACAATGTCTAGACAGCTGCCAGTATTACAAAGTTTCTTATTCCTAGAGAAGTTATCAAGGTAGCTTGCTTGGCGTTAGGCATTTTAAACCGTTGAGAACAAATGATGCGGAACTAAGCCATTGATCTCCGTGAATGTGAATTACTGGGATAATTTTAGGAACTTCTCTTTGTTTCTGGATATATGTCTACACCAATTTTCACTTGGGTAGTCAAATTTTTAGATTGGTTCATGTTGATGGACTCAGTTTATAAGAGGTACAGTGCTTGTTGTTATATTCTAAATATTGCTTGGTTGGCTGCTTAACCGTTGCATCGTGGCAGTAAATATTGCTCAATTGTTGTGGACAGTTGAGAAAACACGTTTACCAGCTTGCGGTGATCGTGTATGACAGTATGAGGGTGTGCGCATACTCTGGCTCATGAGTTAGGGGGTCCATGCCTCCAACGCTGGCACCAGCGGCAAATATATCTCTCAAGGTTCGTGACTTTACTTGAAACTTCTTCTAAACCAGTTGTTCCTATTTAAGTTTTACTCGTGTCATCATGGTTTGATACTTGATTGATTTGTTTCGTTGGTAAGAGAAGGTCGAGAAACCTGAGCACGGACGGCCTCCTGGAGCAGCTTCCCATGCTGCTATAGTTGCTCTTCTAGCTCATCAGCTGCTATATTTTGCAAAGAATCAAAATTAATTTCCGCATGTGATGCTTATAGATTAGGTAAATTCCTATACTATTACATTGAGCAGTTACTACCTTCTGCTGCTCTATGGTTTTTAAAATATGAGCAATGATAGGAGGGGGATGAATCCCTTATGAGCACAATTTATTTTACCTCTGGACACTACCATTTCATATATTAGGCACTACATTCTGAAAGCTGGACACTTTGAGCCGTTCATCATGAAACAATAATCTGAAACATCAGAATAGTTTTCTGTTTCCCTTTGCCTTCTTTCGAGTTTATAGGTTTTAACTATCATAACTTTGTGCAGGTTTGCAACTTCTGATATCTTCTTCCGTTTAGCGTTATTTTTTCATGTTCGTATTACTGCCTGGTGGCTGCTAATTAACCATGTGACCATTGTTTCCTCACAGATAGATGAGCGCACATTAAATCTATGAAAGTAGATCTGCTTGCATTTGTATGGTTAAATTGGTACTGATGAGCATGTTGTCTTCCAAGCTGTTGTTGGTGTTTACAATGGCTATATATATCAGAACTTTTTTCTGAGTTGTTGGGAATTATGTCTGGTGTCTACAATAACTAAAAGTTTTGCTCGATTAGGAGTTCATTGTCACGGTGGTCGATTTGGTTTTGCCTTTGACCATTTGGATTTTCGGCATGTCATTAATTTACTTTGCAGGTTATTTGTGGTGTTCTCTTGTCTTCATGGAGTAACACAGGTGGTTGCTATGGCTGATCTCAAATGGAACTTAGGTACCCAAATCCCTTTCTTTCCTTGTGATTCTCTCTCGATTTAATCCCTGCAAATGACAAATCCTTTTTGTTTGTGCACGTTGTGTTTGTTCGATAGAAATCCACGCAGTTGGTCTCGATTTTGTTTTATGCTCTTTTAATTTTTGTTGTTGAACAAATATGAAGAACCAAAAGTGGGTTGTTTTTCAAATTTAAATTACTTATATTGCACCTTTTATTTATCAGAAAAAATGACTGCCTAACATTGATCTTCATTGAGAGATTTGGTGTATGTGATTGTATATATGCAATTTAACTATATCTAATTGCAGGAGGATCGTGGCCGACGCCATCATAGAGAAGGGCAAGTACATCGAGCCAAGGTAAACTGCCCGCCAGCCACCCCGAATGTATCCGGCTCAACAACTACTATATCTCCCAGAAGTTCTATCTTAACATCTTCACCTCCGGCTGTGTTGATTCTGGCCTTATCTGCCGCCTCACAACCTGTATGCTGCCACCATCATGAGATCAGGTGCTTGGGGATGAATCTCAACATCGCTGTTGATCTACATGTCTGTTTCCCTCTCTCTGTTTTTTTTTATGTGTGTGTGTGTGTTGGCTGATAATCCCCTTCTTCCTTCAGCAGCTCAGAAAGTTAGTGGGGAACTGGGGATAAAAGGCTGAAGTAACAACGCTGATGCAGCCTGACACCACCACACCAGGTACATGCACAACGTTCTAGACTTATTTCTTGAATTGTGCTTCACATATTGTATGACATGTGATGGTTGCGATTTATTCATGCTTGATTTGTGTTATTATGCTATGCTTCTGTCCACTGATTTATATCCGGTTTCTCCCTTTCTGGTGCACCTTTGCACTTTCTACTTTCCTGTGCCTTGAGGATTTGCTTCTCTAGAATTTTGCTTGGTATGGTTCCTCTATTCTTCCTTCTTTTTGCATGTTGTCATCTTACTGAAAATTGTTGCCTGAGAGCTACCTCGGGTGGTACATTTACTGCTGGATTATCCTCCTCTACTGTGAGTAAGCTTTAGGATCCGATGTTGGTTTTATACTAAAGTGGTAACCACCTTGCTCTTATGCTTAGCTAGATGTGCTTACGTCTTCTTGCAGTCTACTTTTTTTTTTGTTTTACTTGCTGATCTTTACCTCGCACGGGCTCAAGTATTTTCTTTCTTGATGTGTTGGAAAAGTAGGCACCAAATTTTAACCGGGTTGTTTATTTTAGGTCTTCTTCCAATCTAATTTATGCTACTCAAAATCTGGCTTAAAATGCTCCAATGACAGCTGAATGGTTGTAGTGTGCTAATTCCCGTGCCCTCACATTCAGGTTTATTCTCCAATACCACTTTTTTTTAATAGGCTTCCCAATCCATAGAGCATGATTTCAACTAACATACGTTTTCCCAAACTGAACCATCAGATGAGAGTAATATGCGGTCCTATGCCAATTTGTTTTGCTCAAAGTAATTAAGGGTTAATAAGGTGATAGACTAACAGAACTAGAATGGTTAGGGCATAGCAAGAACCGAACTTTGCAGTATATGTCTTTCTATCATTGTTATAAAAATTTCATATTACATATGTCTACAAATTTAATAGCTTGAATTTAATTTAAAATGGATAAAAAGGTGGAAGAGGAGGTGTCATTTATATGTGTGTTAAAGAAAGGAAAATACTGCAATCGAAAACTTCTTCTATGCCTAACCTTTAATCATTTCCACCATTATCCCCTCTTGTCATCTAGGTTATGCTTGCAGAAAGTGAAACTTTTATATTCAAAGAAGATGATGGTTATGTATGCTCAAGAGTTTGTGTTGCCACATCATATATCTATTGGTTTGGAGGTTCTCACATACTTGTGTTTTTTCTTATCTCGCCTCTCTTGACACAGTTCATATCACTCTCACAGACAAATAGCTTACCGAGTAGCATTTTGTAGTATGAACTGTGCTCTGGTCCATCCGACACACATATTGCCGGTCTAGGTTCCCTTTCGCGAATTACTTAATTTTCTGTCAGAACAAGTAGTGCGATGGTCTTTGCTATATGTCAGCATTTTTGTTTGCCTTTGCATAGAATAGATTTTTTTATAACACTTATTTGTTTTCCTAGCTCTTTCTTCCAAATTATTAAATCACTATTGTTTTTTATGTTCTCATTTCAGGGTTATACCTAGAAGATGAATGCATTTAGACCCAAGAACCTACGTGAGGTGGGCGGTGATGGTTCCATCCATGGAGGCATGGAGCTTGAGATCATTGTTGTCCAGGAGGGAGCCGGGCTCACCCGGTTCTTTTTTGGTCAACTGTGTCGTTTAGTTCGCGATCTCAGTGCCAGGAATCAGCCGTGCAAGTTGCACACTTATTGCAGGGTTTGTATGGATTCATGTTCATGACTAAAACTACGAGGGAATGCAAGCCTATAGGACTTGCGCGGTGTGCTATTGTTCTGGCGGTCTCTTAGTTTGGATGACTGTGTCTTGCGTTGGTTCTATTGGCTCTGTAGATCCTCTTAGTTAGTCGGCGTGCTATCAGATGATATGTAATCTGCTTATCTTTTCTATATGTCCTCTCTGCCATGGCTTTTAAAGACCATGTTGTGGCCTTTGGTGTTCACTTGTTTTCGTTGCTCTCGGCAGAATGAACAACCATTAGTTGGTATAATATATTTTTCTTATATATGTTTCCCTGGTGGTAAATAAATGAATGTTCTTCTATTTGTAATTTTGTGTGGTTCGCTACATGTTTTAAAATCTCAGAAAATTTATTATCATTTTCCCTCCTACAATTAGTCTCACGGGATCGTGCGCCAAGGCGCACATTAAAATCTAGTATAAAATAATTAATGACCCGAATGTGGCCCATGTAAAGACGCTTCCGGCATCATACCCCTAGTTGTCGCAATTGGTATTAATTAGAAGCCCCTTTCGTAATCAAACGATTTTGTTACAAAAAAAGAACCATCTTAGAATGTTAGGCCAAGATGGTTGCACTTGGCAATGTAAGCGTCCCACGAAATATACTTTTTCACACGCGGAAAAAGTGGATTAGTCTAATGATGCAGATGATATGTTATTTAAAAAGATAAGCCATTTTTATTCATTGCACGAGATGTTCTATAGCTATTTTTTAATCATGTCATAATTCATGGAGCATGCAAACTATAATTATTAAAAGTAACACTAAGAAATAATTCATTGTATAACATGTTATTTTATCTTCCCTAATCAATTGCAATATCTTTTTTTTTGATAAAAATCATATATTAATATCGTGGAGATACGAACTACACACATAGCCTCTGCAACAAAGCATTTTCTTTTAACAAGATGCCAGACACAGCTAATTAAGGCCAGACCTTGGATTTTCACCCTGAAAGGTAGGACGTTGAACTTCTCATGTGTTGTCACCCCCACTTTTGAAGCCGATCCTCCTTTAAATTACAGATTAGCAAGCAAATTCATCATCACCATGAAGAGTTGATTCATCATTGCTAGTCCCCAGATCTCGACTTCCATGGCATTCTCCGCCAGCTGACTTCATCATGGGAGAGAAAGTACACCCCATGATGATAATAGCCAACGGAGCTTCGCAGCGCTACATCTGAAACCAAACGGTCAGACAAAACATGGATACCCACGACCTAATCCCATCCGATCCAACAAACCGTAGGCATGATGCAACCAGTAGAGTACACTGGCAGAGCCTTCCAGAACACGACACTCCCACCAGATCGATGGGGACAGGCTGGCAGATCTTCATCTTGTCGCGAGAAGAATCCTAGGACCACCTCCATTATTTGCAAGACTAGCAGCCCCCACGCTGCCAGTCACTCCTGTCGGACCGACAATGGAGAATAAGGCGGCACAGAGCACTGCCGACGTGGCCGAATCCATGGCCCTCCTGCGCTGATTGGACCCAAGTGGGCCTAGATCTGGCCAAGATCGGACCGCCACCACCAAACCACCGCCGAAGATGACGATCGCCACGCGCCACCCACTTGCCGCCTGGCGTCCCTAGCCTGCGCCCCACCGCCTCACGTGATGCGCAGCCATGGAGCCCTCTCCATCCTTCGACGGGTTGGGCGTCACCACCGCCTCTTGAGTCGGCACGAACGGCGACCTGAGGCGTGGGGGATGGGGGTGGGGTGGGGGGGGGGGGGCTACTAAGGTTTCAGGAGGGCTCCGCCGCCGCTCGGGAGGGGAGCGGCATATCTAAGATAAGATAGTCTTATCAACCATCGTAGGTGCCCTAACCCTAGAGTTGAGCAGGAGTGGGGCATGAGCTGAGAGCGCATCAATATGTTTCAAGCCTTCACTAGGATTTAGATATCTATGATCGGTGTCTATCAGTACACGCAGCTGCTCACCGGCGGTCGGCGGAGCCCACGCAGGTTCCCAGGTCGGCTCTTCGCCTGTGCCGAGCTTGCAGTGCCCTCACCCGAGGGCATAGGATACGCTCTGATCTGATCCGCATGCGACATCACGTTGCCGTCTCCGATCGGGGAAGGTAGCGCGGACACCGGCCTGCAGCAGGGCGCGTCATGGGACCAACGCCCAGCCGAGCAACGCCGCAATGCCCGTGCTGGTTCTAGCTGTCACGGTGTCCCGTTGCGCACGGCCCTCGCGCTCGTGTCCTCCCGGCCATGCCGTGTGTGAAAATGGCGCAATGGACCAGACGACGACGCCCTTGTCACTGTGCACGCAAGAGGGGCTCTAGAGATGGAGGATATTCGGCTTCTAATCCCATGACATGCTCCTTTGATCCTGTCACATCATGATGTTTCTGTGGTAACCGTTGGCTTTGTGTTATCCACCCTAGCACTGTAGACGTACTATAGTAGCGATATCGGTCTATACCTATACGGGCGCCCTAGTATGCTGTGGATGTATATTGCAGCAGCTGTACACAGATATCTGACCTCTAGGGCGCGGTTAGTAGGCTGCATGCCCCTTGGCCCATCGTAGCTTTTTTCGGTCCGTTTGGTTACCTGGTCGACGTCGCGTTCTTGCAGGAACCGATTCTCAAAGCACCTCGGGCCAGCTCTGGAGGAACGTCGGCCGTTCCTGTTGCGGTCAGAAACCCACCGGCGAGCAACGACGGGCAACACAGTAGTGCCGGGAGGCTCCCAGAACTGCGGCTGGCCCTGGTCCCTCGAGCGACGGCCCGCAAAGCCTCGGCACGCACGTCCGATGCTGGTGCAAGGGCGTGCCACCCGACCTATACCCGGTCGGCAATGTGATGGATTTGCTTCGCTTAGTTTCCCGCATGGCATACACGTAAACATTAAATACGAGCCTCGATCGGCTCTCAGGTTATCCTGTGAATCGGCTCAAGGAGCCGATCCACCCATGATTCGTATGAGTTCTACGATCACATGGTGGTCCTGCTTGATCAATATAGAACTAAAACGACCTACGATGATTTAGGGTTTTCACCACATAATCGGAACATTCTACGCGTGATTGAGCTTGGAAGCCACGCACGGTGATAATAAACCAACCCTAGACAAGGCCTAAAAACCAACATGAAGTTGATCCCCGGAACATCTTATCTAGGGCTAGCAAACTACACCCTACGTGCTACTGGATCCTTCAACCCGTGTAACACCCCAACTTTTTGCAAGCTTGTTTAATTATCCAAAGTGCAAAAATTAGGGGGAACAAAAACTTTTTCTATAGACTAATTAACATGAATTGCCTTGATCTGTTTGTTATGATGAATTGCCTTGATCTGTTGGTAGGTGAATTGTCTTGATTTGCTTGTTGAGTTTTGTTTTGAGCTACCCTTAATAACAACACCTCTAGTGGTTAAACAAGCAACTCACTAAATAAAACACATGTGTGGCTTAGGAAGAATTGTTTTTCTTTTTACTACATCAAACCTCCCTCCCGATGGCAACATGAGTGTGCCTACTTATAAGATCCCAACTTTGGCGAGCTGATATCTAAACAACCACCATTGTTATTACTGACCTCAATGCATGGATCTCATCTATGCAACACCCTCTCGCAACTTCCACGTCTTGCATGTCACATCCTCCACTTGCAATTCTTATTTCCACTTGATCTTGCACCCTATCCACTAATTCAGCACTAGATCACTTCATCCTATTTTACCTCTTGTTTTTCTTTACTCTTCACAAAACCAAGAGTGGAATGATGGGTACATTATGTAGCCACCCTCTACCCTTGAGATCACTTCTCCCAAATTATTTTACTTGCCAAAATTCCTATTTAAGATTATTCTCAAATTTTCACTACAAAACTAATCCTAGTTTTATCATAGCTTTTCAAACCTTTAAAATAGGAAATGTGGATGGTGTCTTGTATCATCTCATTTTCTTCAACCCAAAAATACTTTCTATTAAAATATTTAATCTATTCCTTCTTTTTAACAAAATGCATGGTGCATATAGATACACCATTTTATTACCAAATAGCTTTGAAAAAAAAACCTACTATGCATTGTTATGCAAGTAGAGCACACTTTGAACTCAAAAACTTCATCTAATAAATTTCATTCAAAATTGACCATGAGCATAGAAATTCCGATCTTCACCAAACTCAATCTTAGACCTTGCCATCAACCACACCGTCACCTAGCTGATCAAATTTTTCCACCTTAGTCAATACCGTGGCTCATGTAGGAATGCACCAAAGGTGAGCCGGCCATGCCTTGCATGTATGGCACTCATACACCATGTACCCCCCCCCTCTTTTTATTCTTTCCTTCCCTCTTCTTTCTTCTTGTGCATGGCCGAGCCATGGTGCCCATGCACCACTGATGCGTGTAGTTGACACGTCCGTTGGTAACCCCAAGAGGAAGGTGTGATGCGCACAGCGGCAAGTTTCCCTCAGTAAGAAACCAAGGTTTAATCGAACCAGTAGGAGTCAAGAAGCACGTTGAAGGTTGATGGCGGCGGGATGTAGTGCGGCGCAACACCAGAGATTCCGGCGCCAACATGGAACCTGCACAACACAACCAAAGTACTTTGCCCCAACGAAACAGTGAGGTTGTCAATCTCACCGGCTTGCTGTAACAAAGGATTAACCGAATTGTGTGGAAGATGTTTGTTTGCAGAGAAAACAGTAAAACAAGTATTGCAGCAGATTTGTATTTCAGTATTAAAAGAATGGACCGGGGTCAACAGTTCAATAGAGGTGTCTCTCCCATAAGATAAAAGCATGTTGGGTGAACAAATTACAGTCGGGCAATTGACAAATAGAGAGGGCATAACAATGCACATACATGTCATGATAAGTATAGTGAGATTTAATTGGGCATTACGACAAAGTACATAGACCGCCATCCAACCGCATCTATGCCTAAAAAGTCCACCTTCAGGTTATCGTCCGAACCCCTTCCAAGTATTAAGTTGCAAAGCAACATACAATTGCATTAAGTATGGTGCGTAATGTAATCAACAACTACATCCTCGGACATAGCGCCAATGTTTTATCCCTAGTGGCAACAGACACAGACACAACCTTAGAACTTTCATCGTCATCGTCCCAGGTGTCAATGCAGGCATGAACCCACTATCGAGCATAAATACTCCCTCTTGGAGTTAAAAGCAAACACTTGGCCAGAGCCTCTACTAGTAACGGAGAGCATGCAAGATCATAAACAACACATATGTAATAACTTGATAATTAACATAACATGGTATTCTCTATCCATCGGATCCCGACAAACACAACATAGAGTATTACAGATAGATGATCTTGATCATGTTAGGCAGCTCACAAGATCCAACAATGAAGCACAATGAGGAGAAGACAACCATCTAGCTACTGCTATGGACCCATAGTCCAGGGGTGAACTACTCACTCATCACTCCCACTACAAGAAATATGCTAACTCATGACCCTCCATATTTGTCACAGTAAGGTCATTGTGTATCATTTATGACCACGTCGTGACTAAAAACGGTTGGTCGCCAGTTGAGCGTCACTAACGGCTCACAACGACCTTTATTTTGTATTAGTCATAGAGGACTATGACCAAAATAGATGGTCGTAGATTCTACGACCAAAATTTTGGTCATGGGCAATTTAGTATGTCCACGTCAGATCCTACTTGGCGAATCCTACGTGGCAAATATGTGACCAAATAATATGGTCGTGGATCGAAATCAGCCCAGTCCTATTCCAGCGTCTACATGGGCCGAATCCAATATTTCAGCCTTTTTTTTCTAGGCCGTGCCTTCTTACAATCCATTTCTATAGTGGGCCTTATCACTGTCAACTCTAATTTGGGCTTTCACTCTGCTACATTCCATTTGTACATAATTTTTAGCATTTTCCTCTCTTTTTCTAAATTGTTCCCGTCAATATTATTTGGGCCGGAAGCCTTTTTATGGCCCAAACAACATTACGTCCAAACCAGTATTCACATTTAATATTAATAGAAACGAACGTAAAATAATAAATTGTAATTTGTCAAATAACAGCAATATAAAACTCTATTATAGCGGTTCAATCGAAAACAGAGAGAACAACACTTCTTTGAACTATTATAGTTTACATCATGAATAGACAACCCAGTAATCACAATAAATCTGGCTATGGAAACATATTTATGAGCTTCTTTGATCTTCAGCCTGGAGCTCTTGTAAAAGAGAGGATATATTCTTCAGCCTGGAGCTCTTGTAAGTAAAAGGTACAGGGCATCACTCACCGATTGTGCTGTATCCATGTCCTTTTCCTGGAGAGCATTGTCATCAAAGAATAATATCCAGTCAAATAATATTTTAGTATAACTAAGATGTTAGCGTGAGCTTCAGGTTGCAGAATGGCAAAGCATCTGAGGCTACAGGTTGCAGATTACATAAAAGGTACTACTTGACATATCAAAATGTCAAGGCTTATTTTAGGAAGTTCGTGAGATTTTTTGAACCAGGCTACTTAATTTAGTTTCCAATACTGTTTGGACGATGCCACTTGGCATATGTTATTTTCAAGTATACTTCAGCGGTTCAGCCCATATACTCTATAGTAGATATTTGAAATAACTAGAAATACTTCAAATGTGCACACTTTAGTCACTCAAACAAATAAGCATAAAGTGCATTGGCAATCATACATGAGCATGTGTACACCAATTCATGCGTCTATACAGACTACAGTCAAGATTTAATAACCAACAAAACTGTCAAGTGTAAACTGAGCTAAGTATACATACTTCGCTAAATAAATAGCAGTAGTACTAGGCAGGTGTACCAGATGCTCATTTCTAGAACGAGCAGGGTTCACTTTCACTGGCATTTCAGAACTAGCAGGCTTCACTTTCACTAGCAGTAGACAGTAGTACAGAGCTGGTTACGAGTTTAGATGCGCACCTTAACAAAGCTTTTGTATATGGAAAGATACACCCGGAGCACATCTTCATGGTCCTCATTAAGGTGAAACTCCTTTCCGATTATCACCTTGCCAAAATACTGCAATATCACAACAGTTTCAATTGATAAGCAAGCCATCATTTTAATAAATGAGAAGACAAAAGCAGCATTGACAATTAAGTTGCAGCTTATAAATTTGATGTCCATACATAAGATACAGTGTGCTATGAGATTTCAATGATATTTCGAGTTTCTTGCAGAAAGTTTTATTGCAGAATTTTAATGAAGCACACTAAAAGACCACAAGGGAAAAATCTACAAGTTGCAGTGAAGACCTGTCAGTGTTGAAGTACTTGCAAAAGTTTAGATAGATTCCACCTACTTAGAAGTGCGACATATTCAGTGCGCGGTGACACCGTGAATTTCAGCTAGGGGGCAAGATAATTCAGTCAATCATCAGAACACATTTATCTACTACAGTTATGCTGTGCTGCACATCATTACCATGTACACAAAATTCTAAATTTCAAAAAAACAGGTCGTACATTGTTGAAAACAGCAATACAAATCGCAACGATAGCAATAGTTACTCTAAAACTTTTTAAGTCAGACAACTAGGAATGCTACAGGTCATTTCGGTTCAAGTTAAAAGATTCATTATTTAAACTGTTGTAGTTCATAAAAATAGCAGGCAGCAATTGTATGTTCAGATCCCAGTAGAGACATGATAAACAAAAACAATTTACTGCTAAATATGGATTCTAGCAGGCAAAAATTGTATGTTCAGATCCCAGTAGTTGACTGTACTCTTTTGTGTCACTACCAGCAACATATTTATGTAATTACTACATGCTCCCAATTATCAAGATATAAATGAAAACACAATAGGGACAAGAAACTTCTTCAGGATCTCTTGACACTACAAATTCTAGGCATGGATTAACAGTACCAATCTAGTGCACCTGGTAAGTATAGTGCATTCTACCTCGTTGTATCACTATAAATAGTATGTATACAGGTCTCCTCATGTGTATAGAAATGAGTCATTTTATTTACAAGTTGACCATACACCAGTTAACTCTCATCAATCAAGACTCGTTAGATTCAGTGCACAACTATGATACTGATCACTGACGCATGTACAAATAATCGGAAAAATCATATGATGTAAAGCGAACAACACAACTGCACAAGGGTCTAATGGGCACACAGGTGAAGGTGAGCTGCTACCTTGTTATACGCTAGGATTAGCCACAACTCGAATGCCAAGAGGAGCAGCGTTGTTGCAATGCCTCCGAACAAAGCAGCAGCTGATGCAAGCCCTCTTCCATCCCAAGCAACCGACCACCCAAGACCTACTTGGTCATCAAGGCATACAAACGAAATCAACAAAACTCCACCAAGGAAAGAAACAAGCACATTGTAGTATACAAGAATATTAGTAATATACGGTACTGGGAGTATAAGGATAGAATTAAATATCAAGTATACAAGAGTATGTTGCTGCAGTAGCAAATTATCTAAAACCTGTAGGTGGAAGGCAACATCAAATAAACAATCTTAGTACACATGAGCCTATGGGCTACAGTCTGATATCCCCATATTTCATCTTAACACACATGTAGTAGGGCGGCACAATACTGCAGTAATGCCAAAATTGATGTCGTGCTAGGCAGGTTAATATTATGTTGGTTTCAGCAATAAAGTTGAAAGATATGTAGTTTCTAAAGAAAATAAAAACAAACAAACAATTGATGAGACATAACACCTTGTACAACTAAGAAAATGATGTGGCAGTGCCAGTTTCCAACCATATCCAACCACCAATTGACACAAATATGTATGGATATGGCAAGAACAAGTACAGAACCGTCAAAACAGAATTTCAGTAATTTATTAGATCGTAACAAGCCGAACTAGTACAGGGCATACAGAGACATATACGAACACAGGCTCGTCAGATCAGAACAAACCGATGATACAAGCACAGAACATTGAGGATGAGGGGGTGAGGGCACAAAACCTTGAGGAGCTGTTGGTTGGGTCGGTGCTGATTAAGGTTGTAGTATTCTTCGTGGACCTTGAGGATCTAGATCCACCTCCCGTCTGTTTCGTCCAACCTCCGCTGTGTGTCAGGCTGAAGCAGGCCTGCAACGAGAGAGAGACAGAGTGATGAACCGAGAGAGAGGAGGGAATGGGAGAAGCGGTCGAGGGGACCTGAGCCGCCGAATCTGAAGACGGAGGATCTCAAGATCCGGAAGACCCGTGCGGAAGCCGGCCTGCGCATATCAAGCCCCGCAAGATCCGCCGCCACGACCTCACGCCACAACAGAAGTCACTGCCTTCCGGCATCCACATGACGCTCCTACTGCCGGGCGATGATGGCGTCGACCTCCCGCGTCTCCGTCTGTTGCTGTGGTGAAGGCGGGGACAACCAGATTCGGTGACCACGAGGTCATGGGCGAAACATGAGAAGTGGGGAGTAGGGGATGGAGGCGGGACTGGCGGAGATAGGGTCGAAGGGAAGCCGGAGGAGGCGGGGATAAACGGGCGGCCGCGGGAGGACGGGGTGGAGTACAATCGGTGGTGGCGGCGGCGCACAAAATGGATGGGAATTAGGGTTAGGCGTTGGGGACGGAAAAAAATTTATATGGGCGGGTCTAAACTTTGAGGCCGCGCGGTGGTTTCCAAAATTTCCCTCCAACCCTGAATTCCTTAGCTACATCTGCATCTAATCCTAGAGTGGCTGCAAGTAGGGCCAGCTTTTTCCTGACCCCATGGCTCCGTGTCTTGAGATAGGAAAGTGAGTAGTTTTGTTCTCTAAAAAATGCTTGTAGTGTTGTTCCATTATTTGCTAAAAACATTTGAACTTTTGAGTTGGAACATATCAAGACCTATATTTAATAATTCAAAGTATCTAAAAATGTTGGAGGGTTTTATTTATTTTGCACCAAAAAAGCGTAGTATGGACTACAGGTCGCGGGTTAAAACGTTCAATATGGTTTTTTGCTTCATTAATTTCCCGCGAGCCATGTACATGTGTGAGGTGCTAGGTTGGACCTTCTACCACTCTAGTAGGGCCCTTACGTCAATTTAATGGTGGGTCATATATGACTGCTAGGCATGTTCCACATCAACATGTCATTGTTTAGACTTTGTAGCTAGACCTCTTAGTCAATATGCGGTCCCTTCTGTCAGCTTTAGATTTAAACCTAGTGCTATCGAGATACATAAGCGGAAGTAGCCACATGGACATGACACGTAGGACAAGATTGCTGAGGTGGCCTACCAATCAGTTTAAGGCATCATGAAGCACCGGTCATGACTATTTAAATTGGTCGTCGTAGGCTAAAATTAAGGTCGTAGACCATGCCATCTAATGTTACGACCAATTCATCTTACTAAGATATAACCTTTCTCACTAGAATGGTCGTAGAAAATTAGGGTTTGGACCCTCCAAAACGCCATACGACCAATTGCTATGAAATGGTCGTAGAGTTATGACTAATTTATCTGTGGTCATTGAAATAAGGTCACTAGTTAACATATTTCTTGTAGTGTCCGGAGGCGACCATGGCGGTGTAGAGTCCTCCGGGAGATGAATCCCCTCTCCGGCAGGGTGCCGGAGGAGATCTCCAGAATCCCCCGAGATGGGATCGGCGGCGGCGGCGTCTCAGTAAGGTTTTCCGTATCGTGGTTTTTCGCATCGGGGGTTTCGCGACGGAGGCTTTAAGTAGGCGGAAGGGCGAGTCGGGGGCGACGAGGGGCCCACACCACAGGGCGGCGCGGGCCCCCTTGGCCGCGCCGCCATGTGGTTTGGCCACCTCGTGGCCCCACTTCGTATGCTCTTCGGTCTTCTGGAAGGTTCGTGGCGAAATAGGCCCCTGGGTCTTTGTTTCGTCCAATTCCGAGAATATTTCGTTACTAGGATTTCGAAACCAAAAACAGCGAGAAAACAGAACTGGCACTTCGGCATCTTGTTAATAGGTTAGTTCCAGAAAATGCACGAATATGACATAAAGTGTGCATAAAACATGTAGGTATCATCAATAATATGTCATAGAACATAAGAAATTATCGATACGTCGGAGACGTATCAAGCATCCCCAAGCTTAGTTCTGCTCGTCCCGAGCGAGGTAAAACGATAACAAAGATAATTTCGAAGTGATATGCCATCATAACTTTGATCATACTATTTGTAAACATATGTAGTGAATGCAGCGATCAAAACAATGGTAATGACATGAGTAAACAACTGAATCATAAAGCAAAGACTTTTCATGAATAGTACTTCAAGACAAGTATTAATAAGTCTTGCATAAGAGTTAACTCATAAAGCAATAAATCAAAGTAAAGGCATTGAAGCAACACAAAGGAAGATTAAGTTTCAGCGGTTGCTTTCAACTTGTAACATGTATATCTCATGGATAATTGTCAACATAGAGTAATATAACAAGTACAATATGCAAGTATGTAGGAATCAATGCACAGTTCACACAAGTGTTTGCTTCTTGAGGTGGAGAGAGATAGGTGAACTGACTCAACATAAAAGTAAAAGAGAATGGTCCTTCAAAGAGGAAAGCATCGATTGCTATATTTGTGCTAGAGCTTTTATTTTGAAAACATGAAACAATTTTGTCAACGGTAGTAATAAAGCATATGAGTTATGTAAATTATATCTTACAAGTTGCAAGTCTCATGCATAGTATACTAATAGTGCCCGCACCTTGTCCTAATTAACTTGGACTACCGGATCTTTGCAATGCACATGTTTTAACCAAGTGTCACAATGGGGTACCTCCATGCCGCCTGTACAAAGGTCTAAGGAGAAAGCTCGCATTTTGGATTTCTCGCTTTTGATTATTCTCAACTTAGACATCCATACCGGGACAACATGGACAACAGATAATGGACTCCTCTTTAATGCATAAGCATGTGACAACAATTATTATTCTCATATGAGATTGAGGATGTATGTCCAAAACTGAAACTTCCACCATGAATCATGGCTTTAGTTAGCGGCCCAATGTTCTTCTCTAACAATATGCATGCTCCAACCATTAAGGTGGTAGATCTCTCTTACTTCGGACAAGACGGACATGCATAGCAACTCACATGATATTCAACAAAGAATAGTTGATGGCGCCCCAGAAGCATGGTTATCGCACAACAAGCAACTTAATAAGAGATAAAGTGCATAAGTACATATTCAATACCACAATAGTTTTTAAGCTATTTGTCCCATGAGCTATATATTTCAAAGGTGAATGATGGAATTTTAAAGGTAGCACTCAAGCAATTTACTTTGGAATGGCGGATAAATACCATGTAGTAGGTAGGTATGGTGGACACAAATGGCATAGTGGTTGGCTTAAGGATTTTGGATGCATGAGAAGTATTCCCTCTCGATACAAGGTTTAGGCTAGCAAGGTTATTTGAAACAAACACAAGGATGAACGGTACAGCAAAACTCACATAAAAGACATATTGTAAACATTATAAGATTCTACACCGTCTTCCTTGTTGTTCAAAACTCAATACTAGATGTTATCTAGAATCTAGAGAAACCAAATATGCAAACCAAATTAGCAAGCTCTAAGTATTTCTTCATTAATGGGTGCAAAGTATATGATGCAAGAGCTTAAACATGAGCACAACAATTGCCAAGTATCAAATTATCCAAGACATTTTAGAGTTACTACATGTAGCATTTTCCAATTCCAACCATATAACAATTTAACGAAGAAGAAACTTCGCCATGAATACTATGAGTAGAGCCTAAGGACATATTTGTCCATATGCTACAGCGGAGCGTGTCTCTCTCCCACAAAGTGAATGCTAGGATCCATTTTATTCAAACAAAACAAAAAAACAAAAACAAACCGACGCTCCAAGCAAAGTACATAAGATGTGACGGAATAAAAATATAGTTTCGGGGAGGAACCTGATAATGTTGTCGATGAAGAAGGGGATGCCTTGGGCATCCCCAAGCTTAGACGCTTGAGTCTTCTTAAAATATGCAGGGGTGAACCACCGGGGCATCCCCAAGCTTAGAGCTTTCACTCTCCTTTATCATATTGCATCATACTCCTCTCTTGATCCTTGAAAACTTCCTCCACACCAAACTCGAAACAACTCATTAGAGGGTCAGTGCATAATAAAAATTCACATGTTCAGAGGTGACACACTCATTCTTAACACTTCTGGACATTGCATAAAGCTACTGGACATTAATGGATCAAAGAAATTCATCCAACATAGCAAAAGAGGCAATGCAAAATAAAAGGCAGAATCTGTCAAAACAGAACAGTCCGTAAAGATGGATTTTATTAGGCCACCAGACTTGCTCAAATGAAAATGCTCAAATTGAATGAAAGTTGCGTACATATCTGAGGATCATGCACGTAAATTGGCTTAATTTTCTGAGCTACCTACAGGGAGGTAGACCCAGATTCGTGACAGCAAAGAAATCTGGAACTGCGCAGTAATCCAAATCTAGTACTTACTTTACTATCAAAGACTTTACTTGGCACAACAAAACTCAAAACTAAGATAAGGAGAGGTTGCTACAGTAGTAAACAACTTCCAAGACACAAATATAAAACAAAAATACTGGAGTAAAAACATGGGTTGTCTCCCATAAGCGCTTTTCTTTAACGCCTTTCAGCTAGGCCCAGAAAGTGTAACTCAAGTATTATCGAAGGGTGGTGCACCTACAGCGGGGTTTGGAGTTTTCTCAACCATGCATAGTATATTGGATACATAAGTTTCAGCGTCTCCCTTCTCATTAGTCTTGGGCTTGCTACTCTCATCGAACAAATTTTCAGGAACAAGCCAAGCATAGTTATGTTCTAGTGCATCATTCATAGCTAGGAGTCTACATGGTATTGGTGCTTTGATCTCCCCACCATCATTAATATTATTAGTGTACCTTATTCTATCCATATCCATTTTTTCAAGGAGACCAACAAAATTAGTATGAGAGCCAAGCATATTAAATTTAGCGAAGACCTTTCTAGCCTCTCTTGCTAGACCACCAAATTCTCTAAGAAGGGTTTCTAAAACAAAATCTTTATTTTCCCCCTCTTCCAAATCACCAAGTGTAAGAAACATGTGTTGGATTATAGGATTGAGATTAACAAATTTAGTTTCCAACGAGCGAACTAAAGCAGCAGCAGCAATTTCATAAGTAGGAGCAAGTTCTACCAAGTGTCTATCTTCAAAATCTTCAACGGTACTAACATGGGTGAAAAATTCTTCTATATTGTTCCTCCCAATTATAGACCCTTGTCCTACCGGTATGTTTTTTGTGGTAAAATTAAAAGGAAACATGATGAATCAAGTAAAGTAAATGCAAGTAACTAATTTTTTGTGTTTTTGATATAGAGTGCAAGACAGTAAATAAAGTAAAACTAGCAACTAATTTTTTTGTGTTTTGATATAAGTGCAGCAAACAAAGTAGTAAATAAAATAAAGTAAGACAAAAACAAAGTAAAGAGATTGAGAAGTGGAGACTCCCCTTGCAGCGTGTCTTGATCTCCCCGGCAACGGCGCCAGAAATTTGCTTGATGCGTGTAGTTGACACGTCCGTTGGGAACCCCAAGAGGAAGGTGTGAGGCGCACAGCGGCAAGTTTCCCTCAGTAAGAAACCAAGGTTTAATCGAACCAGTAGGAGTCAAGAAGCACGTTGAAGGTTGATGGCGGCGGGATGTAGTGCGGCGCAACACCAGAGATTCCGGCGCCAACATGGAACCTGCACAACACAACCAAAGTACTTTGCCCCAACGAAACGAGTGAGGTTGTCAATCTCACCGGCTTGCTGTAACAAAGGATTAACCGAATTGTGTGGAAGATGTTTGTTTGCGAGAGAAAACGGTAAAACAAGTATTGCAGCAGATTTGTATTTCAGTATTAAAAGAATGGACCGGGGTCCACGAGTTCACTAGAGGTGTCTCTCCCATAAGATAAAAGCATGTTGGGTGAACAAATTACGGTCGGGCAATTGACAAATAGAGAGGGCATAACAATGCACATACATGTCATGATAAGTATAGTGAGATTTAATTGGGCATTACGACAAAGTACATAGACCGCCATCCAAGCTGCATCTATGCCTAAAAGTCCACCTTCGAGGTTATCGTCCGAACCCCTTCCGGTATTAAGTTGCAAAGCAACGAGACAATTGCATTAAGTATGGTGCGTAATGTAATCAACAACTACATCCTCGGACATAGCGCCAATGTTTTATCCCTAGTGGCAACAAGCACATCATAACCTTAGAACTTTCATCACTCGTCCCAGTGTCAATGCGGGCATGAACCCACTATCGAGCATAAATACTCCCTCTTGGAGTTAAAAGCAAAAACTTGGCCAGAGCCTCTACTAGTAACGGAGAGCATGCAAGATCATAAACAACACATATGTAATAACTTGATAATTAACATAACATGGTATTCTCTATCCATCGGATCCCGACAAACACAACATAGAGTATTACGGATAGATGATCTTGATCATGTTAGGCAGCTCACAAGATCCAACAATGAAGCACAATGAGGAGAAGACAACCATCTAGCTACTGCTATGGACCCATAGTCCAGGGGTGAACTACTCACTCATCACTCCGGAGGCGACCATGGCGGTGTAGAGTCCTCCGGGAGATGAATCCCCTCTCCGGCAGGGTGCCGGAGGAGATCTCCAGAATCCCCCGAGATGGGATCGGCGGCGGCGGCGTCTCGGTAAGGTTTTCCGTATCGTGGTTTTTCGCATCGGGGGTTTCGCGACGGAGGCTTTAAGTAGGCGGAAGGGCGCGAGTCGGGGGCCGACGAGGGCCCACACCACAGGGCGGCGCGGGCCCCCTTGGCCGCGCCGCCATGTGGTTTGGCCACCTCGTGGCCCCACTTCGTATGCTCTTCGGTCTTCCGGAAGGTTCGTGGCGAAATAGGCCCTCGGGTCTTTGTTTCGTCCAATTCCGAGAATATTTCGTTACTAGGATTTTTGAAACCAAAAACAGCGTGAAAACGGAACGGCACTTCGGCATCTTGTTAATAGGTTAGTTCCAGAAAATGCACGAATATGACATAAAGTGTGCATAAAACATGTAGGTATCATCAATAATATGGCATAGAACATAAGAAATTATCGATACGTCGGAGATGTATCAACCACCTAACAAACCCACACCCCCTTGGACATTCCCTGAACCCTCCCTCTCATCTAACTAGGCCCAGGGACACCTCCCCCTCCCTCCATCGAGCCCATCAGCAGCCCACACCGCCCCAAACCCAAATGCACGCACGCCAGGAAGAGGCCGAGCACGCTCGTGCCGAAAGCTTCCCCGCTCGATCTCCTCCCGCTTCCCGCGCGCCCACCCTCCTCTGCTGACGCCAGCTGCATGACGACAGCAGCGATGCACCGCCCCGACGTCACCCTCTGCCCGCCCATTGGCCAGTCGCACCGCCCGCGCACCCTCCCGTTGGCCACGGTCACCGCCCGCCCCCGTCTACTGCCTCTCCCTCGCCTATAAAAGGCGCCCCCAGCTCGCTCTCCTCCTCCACACCTCTCTCCCACCACCCCGGAGCACCAGCAAAAAGCACCGAGGCGCCCCCTTGCTGCTGCACGCCGGCAGGATCACCACCGCCGTGGTCACCGTGCAGTTGGCGGAAAAGCTCGGGCTCGCCCCAACGTCTCTGCCCCTCCCTCTCTGATCCATCCTTCTCACCGTCCTCCCCTTTGCCCTAACGAGCCCCTCCATTTCCCTCCAGGACCGCCGGAGTCACCGCCGGAGCTGTTTTGCCGGGAGTCGCTGGGAGGAAGGCGCCCGCGGGAGGAGCTGTAGAGGACAGGAGGAAGGCGCCGAGCGCGCCTGGACGCGCCCCCGACCCGCCGCTGCTCCGCCCGAGCCTCTCCTCCGACAGTCGTCGGCGCCGGTAAGCCCCTGCCGCCCCTGCTCTTTTTTCCGTCCGCCCCACGAGCGTACAGCGAAGGAAGAAGACGCCCCGATCCTCCCGATCGTGCTTGCATGGCCCTGGGCCACGTCGGCCATGCAACTGGGGCCCGCCACGGGCCCTCTCCCCTCCTTTTTCTTATTTTTTCTTTATCTCCTCCACCTGGAAAACCCCACTGGGCCGGCCCGACACGTCTCCACGCGGCCCAGTCTAACTCAGCCCATGCCCTATCTCTCTCGTTTTCCGGAATTAAATCTCGCAACACATCTCGGTCACTTTTAATTCACCAAAACTTCATAAATGATCCAAATCAAGTGATTCCAATTGTTTTAGGTTCACACATAAAATCCTGATTACCTCAGACAAGTTTTATACCCAGATCTATTTTAGGTTTTTCTCAGTTTTTAAAATGGTACAAGCATGCAGTAGCACTGTTTATTCAAATTAAAGAGTTTCAAAACCAGTTTTGATACAAATCCAATTTTTTAGTAAACTACATATTAATTACCATCTTTTGGCACTGGTTTGAGTATATTATGTCAAAATATGAGATTATGGTATTTAATACAAGTTTATTCAGAATCTGTGTTTGAGGAATTATTTCAGGAGCTTAAAATATTAGTTTGGAATGAAACCACTTTTGCTACACTCATATTTGTGTTTCTAACATCATATCCAGAGCTCAGATTTTATTGAGCATCTGAGATTTTATAAGGAATTAAACTCTGTTTTGGTCCCTCTGGCCAGTATTTTAATTATTAAAAAAATCTTTTATAACTTCAAATTTAGTGAATCCAATTTTTTATAAAGCTATGTTTGAATAGCTATCCATTGGTATAATTTTTGCTTGACGTACTTGTGTAATGCTCTGTGAGCAAAATAAAGTAGGAAAATGAGTTCAGCTTTTCCAAAAATATTTATAAATAAAATATAAATGTTTTTGATGAAAAACCAATGCACTTGTCTTCTTTGTGGTGTTATATAACAGGGAATAACTAGTTTATGCCATAGCAATAACCAGAGAGGCAATTGCTAATTTGTGATGCTCTCATGCCTATGTTAAGCAAGATAATTTGGTTGTCTTTTAAAATGATTTGAAGAAACTATAAGTCCTTGGTATGATAGCACTTAGTAAAGTGGTTCTCTATTGTTTGTTGATTGTTGAATAATTGTTTTGTTGGTACAACGTGTTGATGGTGTTCCGTTTATATTTTTCCGGCGATAGATGCGAACAATTCCGGAGAAGGAGAAGAAGTGGTTCGGACAAGGATTTTATTTATATTGACGGGATTCTTATATTGATGAAGTTGAAGAAGTCCAGGGACAAATAAGCCAAGGCAAGCCATCTTTTGATCTCTTGCTATTTATCCTTCTTTTTGTGTTCATTGTTCCATTATATATTTGGTTCCTTGTATCATGTGTGATGTTTGGTCCTCTACTCTATGCATACTTATTCCCAAGTATGTTGAACCCCTTGTTGATACTATGCATACTTACTCCCAAGTATGTTGAACCCCTTGTTGATGTTAGGCATGCTTACCCTAAGCATGTATGCCCCCTTGACCACATATATTGCCACCTTCTTAGTGGTATGATGATTTACATCATGACCCTTGTTGAATCATCTCATTTATGATGTCCCTATGCATGCTTATCCTAAGTATGTATGATCCCCTTGACACCTCAATTATCATCTACTTAGTGGTATGATGGCTAGCATCATGCGTTGATGTATCTTAGTTTATCCATAAAACTATAGGTTGGGAACCCCCTTGGAAAAATACCTTGTTGAAAAGAATTTTTGAAAACCTTGGGTGAGTTGGACTTACTCAAGCGTGTGTTTATGAAAGGAAAGGATCTTGGCAAAGATGGTTGGAAAGAAAATCTTGTTTTCAAAAACTTTGGCGCCTAAGTATTCACCGTGACAATTAACCCGCGCAACCACGGCTACTCCAACGTGGGCACGGAGCTTAGCTTGACGTTTGTTCTTCTTAGCATGAGGCACCGCACAACTATACAAGGGTACGGTTACCCCCGAGTCCGGGTTGTCATGGTTGGGACAATAGTATAACGGGAGGCCTTCGCGGCTGACCCGTCCGGAAGACACTATGGGTCTCCTGGCTTGGCGGTGGAGCCACGCTCAAAGGGAGGTGAGCTTCCACGGTGCCGGGGAGGTACATACTCCATAGGGTAGGACCTCTTGCTAAGTCGAATGGGCGAAAGGCTATGTTCGGGTATCCGTCGTGGCATATGTTGTTATGCGGGGATGATGCCCACACGATAGGTATCCGGATAGAGGTGGGGAAAGTGTGCAAACTCTGCGAGTAAAATCTATTCGAATAGCCGCCTCCGCGGTCATGGACGGTTGGAATGGCTGTTGCTTAGCCTGATGTGTTTTGGTTTAATGAAAGTGTTTTGAGCAAAGAAAGGAACTTTGTTTTGGAGTACCGGGATGGTACTGAAAAGTGGTGGTGACCATGTGGAGATGGTCGGGAAGGAAACAAAAATGGGTTTACCCTTCCTAGTGTTTTATGTTGTAGTTCTTCTTTTGAAGAATCTTCTTCAATAGAGATATAGAGATGTCTTAGATAAATTCTTGAAGTGCCCCCTTCGATCGAGAAGTTGGGATGCTATCTCCACCAAAAACATCTATTCTCTTCTTCATGCTATATCCACAAGAGAAACTATTCTCTTCTTCATGCTATATCCACAAGAGAAACTATTCTCTTCTTCATGCTATATCCACAAGAGAAACTATTCTCTTCTTCATGCTATATCCACAAGAGAAACTATTCTCTTCTTCATGCTATATCCACAAGAGAAACTATTCTCTTCTTCATGTTATTTTCCACAAGAGAAAGTAGCACTTCTCTCTTGTCTTCTCTAGTTAGAATTGTTATCACCTTCTTGATGGTTTGCGAGTACAATTCCAATGTACTCACGGCTTTGTCCCTGGCTATTTACTTGGCCAGACTTGGAGGAATTCGACCAGATGAAGAAGGAGTTGACGACGTCTATGCGAGCTAGGAACGTCTTCCCAGTCAGTTGCCTGTAGGGTTAAGGCAGATGACTTGGGCTCTACGTCTTGAAGTGATTACGCTACTCGATGATTAGATTAGGCCCTTCGAGGCTATCTTGTAAAGATGGGTCATGTGACTTTATTGTAATTTTCTTATTCCGTTTTGTAAAGGATGATGTAATTTGATATCGGTTCGGTTATGTGTTCACGGCACACCGATCATGGGAACGTGAACTGTATACATAACGAGGTATTTCGGACAGCTAGTCCGGGGTCCCCACGTAGCTGGTATCGAGCTATCCTGACCTGTAGGAGACCTTAGTTAGCATGGACGTTAGTTAGGAAAACAATTACTTGGGAAAAACTATTTATGAAACAAATTGTTTCTTTAATCGGAAGTATAGCTTCTACTCCTCTTATTTAATCAAAGCTTCTAAATTCTTATCTCTCCGCTTTATAAAGATGTTTGAAAATTCTTACTCTATTGTCTCATCCACTTCAAACCTACATATTGGACGATGTCCCCAACTCAGACCGGAGACTCGAAGTCAAAGATGGATCAACCTTTTATGAAGTCTCACGTATCTCCAACGACAACTAATGAAGCTCGGACGCCGACTTAGTGTGCGGATAAAGGGATAATAAGATCATGCCTTTGGTTGTCACCAAAGTCTGTCAAGGAGCTGACCTTCTTCCTCCGTGGACTTGCACTTTTTGCAGTCGTCAGGGATCAAGTCCTCAGTTTCTTGACTAGTAATTTTTAGGCCAGCCATGAGAACATCTCGACTTCGGGAGTACCTCAACAACTACCCCTTCGAAGACCTCACGTCCCCGGGGTGTTGAGCAAGAAGACTACGCAGTTTTAGCCTCTACCTCAACCTCGACGACTCAACACCAGGCCGCATCACCACTCTCTGCTTCAAGAATCCTTGTTGAAGACGATGTCAACAAGTCGAAGACCGCAACATATGTGACCAGCCCAAACCTATAGGATGGATAGGACAAAACTCAATCGCTTTGATTGAGCTACCCCCGCGTATTAGTCATCCATGGATACTTGTGTTACCATGTCTGGTTTGATGATTGCTTGTAGTTCCCTAAGTGTGTTGTCTTGAGTGTTTTTATTTGTTTGTTGTGTGTTTGATTGTCTTGGTCTTTAGGTCTGAAAAACACTCTTGGTGTGATAAACCAGCGTAGGAAGCCCCTCTAAGACGTTTTCACAGTCATCTACCTCGCCGATAAAATGCTTACTGCTAGCTAAATGGATAAGTTAACCCTGTTAACCATCGATTCTCAACCGTCGAGAAACCGACCCGAGACCCCTATCTACGCCAACTACTTTCAAGATCAGCTGAAGCATCTCTACTAAGCCGAGAAGACAGAAGACCCTACCTTCAAGAGTGATCGCACCTCTGCAAGAAGACATGCATACTAACTTTGTCTAACCTTGGAGTATAATCGCGCTAACCTCGAGGATATCTTTTTGAAACCACCCTCTAACACACCATCTAACAAACTGAGAGAACAATAGCGTCAGACCCAAGTTACATCACATGGTTCATCTGTTCCTCATCAAGTGAAGCTCATGAAGATACCTCAAGACTCAAGATTAGGTGTATTTTACCTGCTCACTTCTTAAGTGGTATAAGTCAACACTGACCCTCAAGCTGAAGATTGTCTTCGACGGCCTTCGTTGCTGCTTCATATGGAGACCAACCAGGCGTTTCATCGACTTACTAACTTACCGCGCGTTATATGGTCTAATAAACACCGTGAGTACCTCTTGAAGTCGTGGACTACACATCGTCTCCTGAAGATTCTTCAACTGAATACGGAAGATCGACGACTTCTTCAGAAGCCCAGACAGGACTACAAGGCAGAAGCTCTGAGTGTTTCCGAAACCCGATGAAAAATCCTAAGGGTGGAAGACTTCGTCTTCCACTAAAAATTGGAGCTGACCCTAAAAATTTAAACCTTTCTAAAACACCGTTGGGAATTTGGGATGCACTAACTTCCCTTGAAGCCGTGGATCGCACCTCGCTCCCTGAAGATGCTTCAACTCAAGACGAGAGAAAGATCACTTCTTCGAAAGCACTGACAAGACCCTTGGCCGAAGCTTAGAGTTTTTAAACCCCCCCTATGAACAATTTTAAGGGTCTTCCACTAAAATTTAAAGTTAACTCTAAAAAGTTTTCAACCCCTGCTAAAGCACCGCCGGAGTGCGCTAACTCTCCTTGAATCGTGGACTCTAACACCTGCTTGGAGTATTCAACCTCTTCATGAAGCTCACCATCGGCGGGAATCCATCAT
Source organism: Lolium rigidum (assembly GCF_022539505.1). Lineage (NCBI taxonomy): Eukaryota > Viridiplantae > Streptophyta > Magnoliopsida > Poales > Poaceae > Lolium > Lolium rigidum. The sequence goes on from NC_061508.1 coordinate 133,330,232, forward strand.
GTCTCCCGGAAGATGAAGCAACGACCTTCTCAAAAATGGCACATCTACAAAAGAATGGAGTCTAACTTTAGTTAAACTTTACAACCCCTCAAGTTCTATGCTTAGTAATCTCGGGACGAGATTATTTTAAGGGTGGAAGATCTGTAACACCCCAAATTTTTGCAAGCTTGTTTAATTATCCAAAGTGCAAAAATTAGGGGGAACAAAAACTTTTTCTATAGACTAATTAACATGAATTGCCTTGATCTGTTTGTTATGATGAATTGCCTTGATCTGTTGGTAGGTGAATTGTCTTGATTTGCTTGTTGAGTTTTGTTTTGAGCTACCCTTAATAACAACACCTCTAGTGGTTAAACAAGCAACTCACTAAATAAAACACATGTGTGGCTTAGGAAGAATTGTTTTTCTTTTTACTACATCAAACCTCCCTCCTGATGGCAACATGAGTGTGCCTACTTATAAGATCCCAACTTTGGCAGTTGATATCTAAACAACCACCATTGTTATTGCTGACCTCAATGCATGGATCTCATCTATGCAACACCCTCTGCAACTTCCACGTCTTGCATGTCACATCCTCCACTTGCAATTCTTATTTCCACTTGATCTTGCACCCTATCCACTAATTCAGCACTAGATCACTTCATCCTGTTTTACCTCTTGTTTTTCTTTACTCTTCACAAAACCAAGAGTGGAATGATGGGTACATTATGTAGCCACCCTCTACCCTTGAGATCGCTTCTCCCAAATTATTTTACTTGCCAAAAATCCTATTTAAGATTATTCTCAAATTTTCACTACAAAACTAATCCTAGTTTTATCATAGCTTTTCAAACCTTTAAAATAGGAAATGTGGATGGTGTCTTGTATCATCTCATTTTCTTCAACCCAAAAATACTTTCTATTAAAATATTTAATCTATTCCTTCTTTTTAACAAAATGCATGGTGCATATAGATACACCATTTTATTACCAAATAGCTTTGAAAAAAAAAACCTACTATGCATTGTTATGCAAGTAGAGCACACTTTGAACTCAAAAACTTCATCTAATAAATTTCATTCAAAATTGACCATGAGCATAGAAATTATGATCTTCACCAAACTCAATCTTAGACCTTGCCATCAACCACATCGTCACCTAGCTGATCAAATTTTTCCACCTTAGTCAATACCGTGGCTCATGTAGGAATGCACCAAAGGTGAGCCGGCCATGCCTTGCATGTATGGCACTCATACACCATGTACCCCCCTCTTTTTATTCTTTCCTTCCCTCTTCTTTCTTCTTGTGCATGGCCGAGCCATGGTGCCCATGCACCACCTAACAAACCCACACCCCCTTGGACCTTCCCTGAACCCTCCCTCTCATCTAACTAGGCCCAGGGACACCTCCCCCTCCCTCCATCGAGCCCATCAGCAGCCCACACCGCCCCAAACCCCAAACGCACGCACGCCAGGAAGAGGCCGAGCACGCTCGTGCCGAAAGCTTCCCCGCTTGATCTCCTCCCGCTTCCCGCGCGCCCACCCTCCTCTGCTGACGCCAGCTGCATGACGACAGCAGCGATGCACCGCCCCGACGTCACCCTCTGCCCGCCCATTGGCCAGTCGCACCGCCCGCGCACCCTCCCGTTGGCCACGGTCACCGCCCGCCCCCGTCTACTGCCTCTCCCTCGCCTATAAAAGGCGCCCCCAGCTCGCTCTCCTCCTCCACACCTCTCTCCCACCACCCCAGAGCACCAGCAAAAAGCACCGAGGCGCCCCCTTGCTGCTGCACGCCGGCAGGATCACCACCGCCGTGGTCACCGTGCAGTTGGCGGAAAAGCTCGGGCTCGCCCCAACGTCTCTGCCCCTCCCTCTTTGATCCATCCTTCTCACCGTCCTCCCCTTTGCCCTAACGAGCCCCTCCGTTTCCCTCCAGGACCGCCGGAGTCACCGCCGGAGCTGTTTTGCCGGGAGTCGCTGGGAGGAAGGCGCCCGCGGGAGGAGCTGTAGAGGACAGGAGGAAGGCGCCGAGCGCGCCTGGACGCGCCCCCGACCCGCCGCTGCTCCGCCCGAGCCTCTCCTCCGACAGTCGCCGGCGCCGGTAAGCCCCTGCCGCCCCTGCTCTTTTTTCCGTCCGCCCCGCGAGCGTACAGCGAAGGAAGAAGACGCCCCGATCCTCCCGATCGTGCTTGCATGGCCCTGGGCCACGTCGGCCATGCAACTGGGGCCCGCCACGGGCCCTCTCCCCTCCTTTTTCTTATTTTTTCTTTATCTCCTCCACCTGGAAAACCCCACTGGGCCGGCCCGACACGTCTCCACGCGGCCCAGTCTAACTCAGCCCATGCCCTATCTCTCTGTTTTCTGGAATTAAATCCTGCAACACATCTCAGTCACTTTTAATTCACCAAAACTTCATAAATGATCCAAATCAAGTGATTCCAATTGTTTTAGGTTCACACATAAAATCCTGATTACCTCAGACAAGTTTTATACCCAGATCTATTTTAGGTTTTTCTCAGTTTTTAAAATGGTACAAGCATGCAGTAGCACTGTTTATTCAAATTAAAGAGTTTCAAAACCAGTTTTGATACAAATCCAATTTTTTAGTAAACTACATATTAATTACCATCTTTTGGCACTCGGTTTGAGTATATTATGTCAAAATATGAGATTATGGTATTTAATACAAGTTTATTCAGAATCTGTGTTTGAGGAATTATTTCAGGAGCTTAAAATATTAGTTTGGAATGAAACCACTTTTGCTACACTCATATTTGTGTTTCTAACATCATATCCAGAGCTCAGATTTTATTGAGCATCTGAGATTTTATAAGGAATTAAACTCTGTTTTGGTCCCTCTGGCCAGTATTTTAATTATTAAAAAAATCTTTTATAACTTCAAATTTAGTGAATCCAATTTTGTATGAAGCTATGTTTGAATAGCTATCCAGTGGTATAATTTTTGCTTGACTTACTTGTGTATTATTCTGTGAGCAAAATAAAGTAGAAAAATGATTTCAGCTTTTCCAAAAATATTTAAAAATAAAATATAAATGTTTTTGATGAAAAACCAATGCACTTGTCTTCTTTGTGGTGTTATATAACAGGGAATAACTAGTTTATGCCATAGCAATAACCAGAGAGGCAATTGCTAATTTGTGATGCTCTCATGCCTATGTTAAGCAAGATAATTTGGTTGTCTTTTAAAATGATTTGAAGAAACTATAAGTCCTTGGTATGATAGCACTTAGTAAAGTGGTTCGCCATTGTTTGTTGATTGTTGAATAATTGTTTTGTTGGTACAATGTGTTGATGGTGTTCCGTTTATATTTTTCCGGCGATAGATGCGAACAATTCCGGAGAAGGAGAAGAAGTGGTTCGGACAAGGATTTTATTTATATTGACGGGATTCTTATATTGATGAAGTTGAAGAAGTCCAGGGACAAATAAGCCAAGGCAAGCCATCTTTTGATCTCTTGCTATTTATCCTTCTTGTTGTGTTCATTGTTCCATTATATATTTGGTTCCTTGTATCATGTGTGATGTTTGGTCCTCTACTCTATGCATACTTATTCCCAAGTATGTTGAACCCCTTGTTGATACTATGCATACTTACTCCCAAGTATGTTGAACCCCTTGTTGATGTTAGGCATGCTTACCCTAAGCATGTATGCCCCCTTGACCACATATATTGCCACCTTCTTAGTGGTATGATGATTTACATCATGACCCTTGTTGAATCATCTCATTTATGATGTCCCTATGCATGCTTATCCTAAGTATGTATGATCCCCTTGACACCTCAATTATCATCTACTTAGTGGTATGATGGCTAGCATCATGCGTTGATGTATCTTAGTTTATCCATAAAACTATAGGTTGGGAACCCCCTTGGAAAAATACCTTGTTGAAAAGAATTTTTGAAAACCTTGGGTGAGTTGGACTTACTCAAGCGTGTGTTTATGAAAGGAAAGGATCTTGGCAAAGATGGTTGGAAAGAAAATCTTGTTTTCAAAAACTTTGGCGCCTAAGTATTCACCCGTGACAATTAACCCGCGCAACCACGGCTACTCCAACGTGGGCACGGAGCTTAGCTTGACGTTTGTTCTTCTTAGCATGAGGCACCGCACAACTATACAAGGGTACGGTTACCCCGAGTCCGGGTTGTCATGGTTGGGACAATAGTATAACGGGAGGCCTTCGCGGCTGACCCGTCCGGAAGACACTATGGGTCTCCTGGCTTGGCGGTGGAGCCACGCTCAAAGGGAGGTGAGCTTCCACGGTGCCGGGGAGGTACATACTCCATAGGGTAGGACCTCTTGCTAAGTCGAATGGGCGAAAGGCTATGTTCGGGTATCCGTCGTGGCATATGTTGTTATGCGGGGATGATGCCCACACGATAGGTATCCGGATAGAGGTGGGGAAAGTGTGCAAACTCTGCAGAGTAAAATCTATTCGAATAGCCGCCTCCGCGGTCATGGACGGTTGGAATGGCTGTTGCTTAGCCTGATGTGTTTTGGTTTAATGAAAGTGTTTTGAGCAAAGAAAGGAACTTTGTTTTGGAGTACCGGGATGGTACTGAAAAGTGGTGGTGACCATGTGGAGATGGTCGGGAAGGAAACAAAAATGGGTTTACCCTTCCTAGTGTTTTATGTTGTAGTTCTTCTTTTGAAGAATCTTCTTCAATAGAGATATAGAGATGTCTTAGATAAATTCTTGAAGTGCCCCCTTCGATCGAGAAGTTGGGATGCTATCTCCACCAAAAACATCTATTCTCTTCTTCATGCTATATCCACAAGAGAAACTATTCTCTTCTTCATGCTATATCCACAAGAGAAACTATTCTCTTCTTCATGCTATATCCACAAGAGAAACTATTCTCTTCTTCATGCTATATCCACAAGAGAAACTATTCTCTTCTTCATGCTATATCCACAAGAGAAACTATTCTCTTCTTCATGTTATATCCACAAGAGAAACTATTCTATTCTTCATGTTATTTTCCACAAGAGAAAGTAGCACTTCTCTCTTGTCTTCTCTAGTTAGAATTGTTATCACCTTCTTGATGGTTTGCGAGTACAATTCCAATGTACTCACGGCTTTGTCCCTGGCTATTTACTTGGCCAGACTTGGAGGAATTCGACCAGATGAAGAAGGAGTTGACGACGTCTATGCGAGCTAGGAACGTCTTCCCAGTCAGTTGCCTGTAGGGTTAAGGCAGATGACTTGGGCTCTACGCTGCTGAAGTGATTCTGCTACTCTGATGATTAGATTAGTCCCTTCGAGGCTATCTTGTAAAGATGGGTCATGTGACTTTATTGTAATTTTCTTATTCCGTTTTGTAAAGGATGATGTAATTTGATATCAGTTCGGTTATGTGTTCACGGCACACTGATCATGGGAACGTGAACTGTATACATAACAGGGTATTTCGGACAGCTAGTCCAGGGTCCCCACAACCCGTTTGCAAGGCCTAACTATGCAGATATTAAACTAATCCTTGAAGAACAAGGAGCAATCATAACGGATCGGATCTACTAAATAATGATCAAGCGAGGTGCCGCCCTTACACCTAAGATAGGTGTAAGGGCGGCTAGACGTCTAAGGGTTGCATGGACAAAAGCATGTGACACGATGAAACAATGCTAACCCTAACACATCTATGATAACTACGTTGCTCGCCATCAACAAGGCTTCAGCACGAGCAACGCATGAACAACGAATAAACGTATATCGCCTAGATCGCAAGATGCGATCTAGGCAGCATGATGCTTACCCGGAAGAAACCCTCGAAACAAGGGGTTGGCGATGCGCCTAGATTGGTTTGTGATGAACGTGATTGTTGTCTTTCTCAATAACCCTAGATACATATTTATAGTCCGTAGACTTTCTAACGTGGGAATAATCCCAACCGTGCACGAGCCAAATTCTATCTAACCGACACGTATCCTACTATATTTACAGATACACGGGGCAAACTAGCCCAAACTTTGTATACAAGGCCGATTCATGTATATCTTCCGTGTATATTCTTCAAGCCCATCTTAATCGCGGCCCACCTCTGATCCGGTCAAATTCTGGTGATAACACATGCCCCCTGGTTTTGGAAATGATAATTCCAAAATCACTCTGCTTTTTCTTCGTCGGGTCATGTCGTGGCAGAGCAGAACCGTCGCAGTACCTATCATCATGATGCCTTGCCTTCTCAACTTCTCCGCGTGACCTGGCAAATTTTTTTTCTTTGGGCACCACTTCCTCGGAAACTGCTGTGGCATTGAATCTCCACTATATCCCCTTTTATTTAACCGCTCCAAACAGTTTGCCACTTCATCCCCTTGCTCTGTTCTGGCCATCGGCACCAAGAAACCCCAATCTTAGAGCAATGTCTTCCTCCTCTTCCTCCTCCGCCTCATCGGATCTCTCCTCCCAGTCCTTCTCCTCATCCTCCTCCTCCTCCCGCGAACCCACGCCAGAGTGGGATCCGATGGCGGCTCTGATGGCGGCGCACGACGAGCGCGCCCCAGAGGAGTGGGACCAGGAGGACCACGCCTCCTCCGTCTGGTCCGAGGACGACAAGTCCTTGACCAGCGGAGATAAAGACCTCCAGTTCCTCGCTGATGGGGAACTGGAATCGGATAGCGAGGACGACTCGTTCTCCTGGGACGATTACACCTCCTCCGAGGAAGAGGAGGAGGAAGACGACGACGACTCCCTTGAGGATTACCCGCCGGCGAAGCGCTTCCGCGCCGGGTCCGACGACGACGACGACGACGATGATGAAGATGAGGAGGCCCCCAACGAGGGCCACTGGAGCAGCGACGAGGAGCCCGCCGGCAGCAGCGCCGACGAGAGCTCCGATGACGACGACGAGGGCAGCGACGGCCCGTAGACTAGGATCTACTAGTACAGGCCTAGTAGTAGTAGTAGCAGATTGGTCAATAGACCTTTCTTTTGTTCTTCCTCCCTTGAGCAATCGGCTCTTTCTTTGTAAGAAATCCTATTATTAATGAAGAAAATATTCCCCTATTAATTTTGCTTTCTTGTCAATTTTGCCGATTGTCAAACGAAGTCGCTGCACAAAGAGCCGATGGCAGGGCATCGGCTTGCACTATAAACACGATTTGAGGCCAAACAGTTGCCTATTCACACGGTCAAACAGATCCAGTCCATGTCCAAACCATCCTCCAACCTCAAACGCGCAGATTCAACTCCTCAAACGCGTCATGATCTCTGGCCTGAAACCGATCTGTTAACCTGCTCAATTGAGCTTGTTCCTCTAGAGTCGATGGCAATGCATCGGCTTTTTTATTATTCTGAAGTCGATGTCCGTGCATCGGCTGTACTAGTATACTTATTTGTCAAGTCGATGTCTGCGCATAATTTTTTTTTACTGGCCGATTTCATGAATCGGCCCCCATATTTCACTGTTCGTCACCCCACATGCTTGGGAAATATTTCTTGAGATGTTGACCATTGACAGCTGTTGGGAACTTAGCGCCGTCCAGCTGCTCCAGCATGTATGCATTACCCTTCAAAACCTGGACGACTTTGTAAGGACCGTGCCAATTAGGAGACCATTTGCCATATGCTTTATCCTTGGTTCCTAGTGGCAACACGGCTTCCCATACTAGATCACCAAGTTGAAATTCCTTTGGTCTCACCTTCTTATTGTATGCACGAGCTACCCTGGCTTTGTTCTCTTTAATTTTCTCAAGTGACCAAAGTCTAAGTTCCGTTGCATCCTCAATAGTGTCACTCATCAGGGCTGCATATTCTTCAGCTGTCAGGTCATTCTGAAACGTGACACGTCTCGATCCAGCCGTAATTTCCCAAGGTAATACGGCTTCCTGCCCATAGACAAGCTGGTATGGCGAAGTCTTTATAGCTCCATGGCATGACATGCGATAGGCCCACAAAGCTTCTGACAATGTCTCATGCCACACCCTAGGGTTCTCGTCAATCTTCCTCTTAATCAGCTTGATCAGGCTTTGATTGGACGCTTCAGCTTGCCCGTTGGCTTGAGCATAGTATGGAGATGATCGGATCAGCTTAATCCCCATGTCATCGCAGAACTTTCTGAATTCTTTAGAAATAAAGGCCGAACCTCCATCGGTCGTGATGGTTTGGGGAATCCCGAACCTATGAATGACGTGTTCCTTGACAAATTTGATAACATCTTCCGATTTTACCTTCTTCATAGGAACGGCCTCCACCCATTTGGTGAAGTAATCTATAATGGCCAGAATCCACTCGTGGCCTTTGCTCGACGCAGGATGGATTTTGCCGATCATATCCATGCCCCAACCTCGAAATGGCCAAGGCTTGATGATGGGGTTCATCGCCGATGCGGGTACCATCCGAATCTTCCCGAACATCCGACACGCTTGGCATCCCTTGTAGTACTTGAAGCAGTCCTCAAGCATGGTGGGCCAATAAAACCCCGATCGCCTAATCAGCCACTTCATCTTATGAGCCGATTGGTGAGTTCCACGAGCGCCTTCATGCACCTCATGTAAGAGCCGATTAGACTCGGTTGGTCCCGGGCATTTGAGTAGTAACCCTTCCAACGTCCCGTAGAACATGTCATCTCCTATAAGGACATATTTCATAGCCTTGTATCTTATCCGTTTAGGTGCCCCCGAGCCGAATCCTTCAAGTAATTGAAGATATCGGCTCTCCGATCATCCTGTTCCGAGAACCGCACTCGAACTTCGACCCGTCCGGTATGTCATTGTATCCCGACGCCATCCGTGCGAGATCATTGGCGTCGGTATTCCGAGACCTTGGGACCCAATTGAAATTGATGTACCGAAAATGTGTCATCAGCTCACGACATTCCATCCAATATGGAAAGAGTGACTCACTCTCGCACTTGTATTCGTCCGTGAGCTGGGAGATCACCAACTTCGAGTCTCCAAAAGCTCCACCGCCTCTGCCCGGCTTCCAAAAGCAACTCTATTCCCTTGCGCACTGCCTCATACTCAGCAACATTGTTGGTGCAAGGGGTAGATAGCCCGATGGCGAAAGAATATGTTGCCCCCCGAGGCGACACGAGCAGAATGCCGATGCCACAACCATCATCACAAGCCGATCCATCGAAGAACATAGCCCATGCACGTACAGATAGTGCTGCTATATTAGTATTAATCCGTTCAGCTATAAGATTGGCCAACGTTGTCCCTTGACTTCTTTCGCAGGTTGATACCGAAGATCGAACTCCGACAACGCAAACATCCACTTACCAAGTCGGCCTTTCAAAACAGGAGCCGACAGCATGTGCTTGACAACGTCTGACTTGCATATGATGATGATCTCTGCCGTCAAAAGGATATGATGAAGCTTGGTGCAAGTGAAGAACAGGCAGAGGCATAGCCTCTCGACCTCAGGATACCTTGTCTCTGCATCCAACATCCTTCTGCTGAGGTAGAAAACGACCTTTTCAACACCCTCATAGAGTTGCACCACCACCGAAGCGATGGAAGTGTCAGCTACTGATAAGTAGATATAGAACGGCCTGTCTTGTTGGGGTGGAACTAGCACATGCGGCGTTGTTAGATACCGCTTAATCTCGTCAAACGCCTGCTGCTGTTCTGCCCCCAGTGAAACTCGTCATCAGATTTAATCTTCACCAACGCCATGAACGGCTCAATTCGTCCTGACAGGTTAGAGATGAATCGTCGGACGAAGTTGATCTTGCCGATAAGACGTTGGAGCTCCTTCTTCGTGGTAGGCGGCTGCATGGTACGCACTCGCCTCTTGACTTTTCAGGCCGATCTCAATTCCTCGTTCATGAACCAGAAAACCTAGGAACTGACCGGCCGTCACACCAAAGGCACACTTCTTTGGATTCATTCTGAGTCCGAATTTCCGACTTAGGTCTAGGATGCGTCGCAAATCATCCAAGTGTCCCTCCATGGAGACAGACTTGACCACAACGTCATCGATGTAGATTTCCACCAACTTGCCGATCAGATCATGAAAAATATAATTCATGGCTCTTTGGTACGTTGCACCGAGCATTCTTCAACCCAAAGGTCATGACTACATATTCAAACAAGCCCACTGACCCTGGTACTCTGAATGCAGTCTTGTGTATATCTTCTGGAGCCATGAAGATTTGGTTATAGCCGGCATTGCCATCCATGAAGCTCAACACCTTGTGGCCAGCAGCTGCATTGATCAACGTTTCTGCCACAGGCATTGGATATTCATCCTTTGGAGTGGCTCTGTTGAGATCTCGGAAATCTATGGCCACACGCCATCGGCCGTCCTTCTTCTCTACAGGTACGATCATCGGAGATCCATTCAGCATACCTGCATGGCCTGATGAACCCGGCGGCCAACATCTTCTCGATCTCTTTCTTGACCTCTTTCAGAATTTCGGCCTTCATCTGACGTGCTCGTTGTTGGAATGGCCGAAATCCTTTCTTAAGAGGGAGCCGATGCTCAATGATGCTCCTGTCTAACCCAGGCATCTCTGTGTAATCCCATGCAAAGCAATCTGGGTACTCTTTTAACGAGCTATCATCCGGCTCCTGAGATGTGGATCTAACTTCTTGCCGATAAAAGTTGGTCGTGGCTTATCCCCGGGACCAATGTCGACTTCTTCTAGCTCATCGACCGATGTAAACCCATACCCTAGCTTTCCGTCACCTGTGAGATCGACACTGAATACAGGGAAAACGTATGGTAAGGATAATATGGGCCGATTGCTGGAATCGGCTCCCATTTTGATTGTATTGCTCAATGAAGGTTTACATCTTGGTCTTGCTTTACTACAACTACGTGACATGCTTGAGACAAGATTGTCCCTTTTTATTTTTTGGGGCCGATCACAAGGATCGGCCTTGCCACGTACGTCCATAGATTCTGCTCTTGTTACACGGTCAGGCCGGTGGATAAGACCAGCCTCACCCCGTTTTTTGTCACGTCGATGCGCTCGCAGTCGTCCAAAGTGATGCCTGAGAGTGGCTCTTGGCATGTCGTCTCCCAAACGTTCATGCCAGCCGTCTCTGTCCTTGCCAGAGTGGTGCCCAGGTCCTACCATGTTGATGTTGAACGAGAAACCTGGCTGGCACCTCCCAGGGTAAGTGCACTCTACCATGTTAACGGCGGGGAAAGGGTGTGTGTCGACTTTCATGGCGTACTGGCTGAAAATTAGACGCCCTTGTTCTATCGCCATTTGGATCTGCAGACGCCACACCCTGCAGTCGTTGGTGGTATGGGTGAACGTGTTATGCCACTTGCGGTATGGCTTTCCGTTCAGCTCCTGTGCCGTGGGGATTTTGTGGCCTTCGGGTACCTTTAGTCGCTTCTCCTTAAGTAAGAGGTCGAAAATTTGCTCGGCTTTGGTCACGTCGAAGTCAAACCCTCTTGGAAGACCTTGTGGCTTAACCCATTTGCGGGACACGGGGCTTGCCCCCGAGTCCATTCAGCCATTGCTACCTCTTGATCTCCCGCGAGCCTTCATCTTCATCCGCCTCAACCGGGACTACCGCAGCTTGAATTTATCCTGGTACAACTGCGGGTGGCGCTGTTCATATAATGACGAGCTTCCGAACCATATGCGCCGGTGAAGGGTAGTCCGCTTGGGAAGCCATATCCTTGATCGGTGAGGCGAGACCCACCACCGCCAACTCGACCGCTTCTTTTTCGGTCAAACGAGCCGAATAGCATCGGTTCTTAACGGTCTCGAAGCGCTGGATGTATTCGACACTCGTTTCTCCGCGCTTCGTCGTACTTGTGCTAGATCGGCAATGCCGGCCTCGGAAGCCTCGAGTGATACTGCATGTGGAACTGTTCTTCCAACTGCTTCCAAGTCCGGATTGAGTCTGGTGGCAGCGATGTGTACCACCCGAAAGCCGATCCTGTGAGGGACTGCGCGAAGAACCTCACACGTAGTTCATCTGATGCTGAGATCGTGCCCAGCTGCGCCAAATATCGGCTCACATGCTCGATTGAACTGGAGCCATCTGACCCACTAAACTTGGAGAATTCAGGGAGCCGATATTTGGGTGGTAGTGGGATCAAATCGTACTCGTTGGGGTACGGCTTGGAATAGCCGATTGCCCTCCTTTTCGGCACCATGCCGAACCTGGTCTCTCAAGATTGTATCGATCTGATCCGCGGTGCTGGCTGCAGGAGTCGAGCTCTGAAGATTCGCCGGAGTGGCGTACTTAGCCAGCCACGCTTGCTTCTCAAGCTCTGAGCTAGCTGCAGGAGTTGAGCTTTGGAGGTTTGTTGGAGTGGCATACTTAGCTAGCCACGTCCGCTTCTCAAGATCTGGTCCGAAGCTCCTCCTGCTGTTCCGAAGTCCCTGTCGTTGCAGTCTGGTTCGTGAGTGCCCAGTTACTGCAGTCTGGCACATATGTGCACGTGTACCCGTGAGGGATCTCCTTAGGCGCCTCATACAAGAAATGGTAATCACTAGGGTCACCACCGATCTTGTAGACGACGAATGCCGGTGAACTCGGCACTTCTGGTGCTGCCAACGCGAACGGCAGCGGTGGTCGGGACTGGAGTGGTATCTCTTCTTGGTGAGTCCCTAGAGCAGGTCCCGACGGAGAGTACCGATGCCTCATGATTTCCTAGATCACCCGAAGGGCGACACGCTCCAAAGTGTTCACCAGGCTCTCAGAATGGCGGTGCAGCGAATGAGCTACCATGAAATTAATCTCCTGACGCAGAGACCTGATGCGTTCTTCTGAAGGGGTAGACAGGTCCACACCATCGAGCGCGCCTTCAGGTGAGAACCCTTTCCACCTAATGCCGTGTGAGCGGGTCCTCTGGAAAGAGCCGATGAGGTCGGCTTCGAGGATAGCTTTGACCTCGTCATACTTCTTCTTGAGCTCCTCAGTCAGATCTTCGTACGTGATCGGAGTACCTTCCGCCATCTCGGATGTAGATGGCGATGCGGTTGATGTCGAAGATTGTCCCACCGGGCGTGCCAGAATGTGTTGCGGTCAGAAACCCACCGGCGAGCAACGACGGGCAACACAGTAGAGCCGGGAGGCTCCCAGAACTGCGGCTGGCCCTGGTCCCTCGAGCGACGGCCCGCAAAGCCTCGGCACGCATGTCCGATGCTGGTGCAAGGGCGTGCCACCTGACCTATACCTGGTCAGGAAGGTGATGGATTTGCTTCGCTTAGTTTCCTGCATGGCATACACGTAAACATTAAATACGAGCCTCGATCGGCTCTCAGGTTATCCTGTGAATCGGCTCAAGGAGCCGATCCACCCATGATTCGTATGAGGTCTACAATCACATGGTGGTCCTGCTTGATCAATATAAAGCTAAAACGACCTACGACGATTTAGGGTTTTCACCACATAATCGGAACATCCTACGCGTGATTGAGCACGGCAGCCACGCACGGTGATAATAAACCAACCCTAGACAAGGCCTAAAAACCAACATGAAGTTGATCCCGGAACATCTTATCTAGGGCTAGCAAACTACACCCTACGTGCTACTTGGATCCTTCAACCCGTTTGCAAGGCCTAACTATGCGAGATATTAAACTAATCCTTGAAGAACAAGGAGCAATCATAACGGATCGGATCTACTAAATAATGATCAAGCGAGGTGCCGCCCTTACACCTAAGATAGGTGTAAGGGCGGCTAGACGTCTAAGGGTTGCATGGACAAAAGCATGTGACACGATGAAACAATGCTAACCCTAACACATCTATGATAACTACGTTGCTCGCCATCAACAAGGCTTCGGCACGAGCAACCCATGAACAACGAATAAACGTATCTTGCCTAGATCGCAAGATGCGATCTAGGCAGCATGATGCTTACCCGGAAGAAACCCTCGAAACAAGGGGTTGGCGATGCGCCTAGATTGCTTTGTGATGAACGTGATTGTTGTCTTTCTCAATAACCCTAGATACATATTTATAGTTCGTAGACTTTCTAACGTGAGAATAATCCCAACCGTGCACGAGCTAAATTCTATCTAACCGACACGTATCCTACTATATTTACAGATACACGGGCAAACTAGCCCAAACTTTGTATTCAAGGCCGATTCATGTATATCTTCCGTGTATATTCTTCAAGCCCATCTTAATCGCGGCCCACCTCTGATCCGGTCAAATTCTGGTGATAACAGTTCCTAGCGAGCCACCCCCGTTTTCGCAGAAGTGGAGAACGCGGCGTCCTCGCAGAGCCACCGCGGGAGATGGCGGAAGCTCGCGCGGAACGGCGAAATCTCGGCGCCATGAATTCGGTCACCGCGCTTGAATTTTCGCCACCGTATATAGGGGCCACCCTCTCACCGGCAAATCGAAATCCCCCATTTTCCCCCATTTTCAGCTCATCCAGCATCCCCGATCTAGCGACATGGCCGGCTCTACCTCACCCGCACGGTCGGCGAGGCTTGCGGCGGCGACGGCGGTTGTGGCGGCGGCTAGTGGCCACGGAGGATGGTCGTCTTCTTCGTCTGCGTCGATGACTTCGGTTGTGGTAAGCTTCTGCAAACCCTAGCCTTAGATCTACATCTTACGGGTACACAACCAGGGTCTGAACGAATCCATTGTAGGACATTCATTCGTCGCCGGTGGAGGTTGTGGAGGTTTTCCAGGTTCCATCTGACTCTATGACGGGGACGGTGATGCTGCCTGCATCTTCCATTGGGACAGTGGTCGCTGCATCTTCGCCAGGGCCCCCCTGCTTCCCCTACCTCGGTGATGCGTGTGGCTCCTTTGACTGTAAGGCCGATCGTTGTTCTTTGATGTGGTACTGGTAGTTCATAGATCTGTTAGTGTTTAAGGATATCCATGTGGTAGTTCATAGATCTGCTAGTGCTTAAGGATGTCCATGTGGTAGTTTATTGATCAGCTAGTGTTTGTCATGTAGGCGATCATACCTTTGGGCTCCCCTGATCTGTCTGCGCCAACTGTGAATGCTCAGCCATCTCTGATAGCAAGAAAACTAGTCATGGTTTGGAAACCTGAGCTATCAGAGTATGTGCTGAACCGGTTGGTTCAGCTCATCCGTAGCGGCGTCTGCTTCAACATGGAATTCAAGGAGGAGCAGATGAAGAACGTAGCCGCGGATGTTCTTGGATTCGCTGGCATACATGTCACCACTCTTCAGTTGTACAACCACATCAGAAACTGGAGGACGAAGTGGAGCGTCATCACGAAGATGAAATCCGATCGCATTCTGGACTGGAGCGAAGCTGGTTGCTGCTTCTACGGCGGTGATGAAGGGGCTGCGGACGAGTACATCCTGGTACGAATCCTCATTGAGCTCCTGCATAGATCTGAAAGTATATACATGTCAATGTCGTGTAGGCTTACAGGTGTTCCTTGTCGATTGCAGCGGTACCCGAAGCACCGTCAGTACATTGGCACTCCGATCAGCAAGTACGCTCAGATGAAGACGATCTTCACTCCCCGGTTCGTCTGCAAGGCACAGCTGTTCCATCCTAACTTGCTGGTCAGGGCTATCGACTTCATTGCAGACAATTAAGCCGAGTATGCCGTCTACCGTAAGCTGCAGCCACCGGAGAGGAGGAGCTGGCTTAGGACCTGGCTCCGCAACTAGTTTCCTCCTTAGTGATTCTGCTTCCTTCTCATGATCCACTGATTTTGGGAGGTGATCTTGTATGCCTCCATTAGTTAGGACTTGCTACAACCTGATCCACGGTTTGTAATGATGAACTTGTTTAAGATGGTATATACTAACCCCTCGTGACGAACCTGTGATGCATCACGGAGTAGTTGCTTCGTTCGTGATGCATCGCCCAATAAGTACTAGTTGTTGTGTATTACCAGCATCTTTTCTGATGAACTGAATCTTATGTGTGCTATTATTCAATACTGGGTAACCTCACCACTCAAAGTGAAGGGGTTACGACAACACTGAGCTATCTGCAACCAAACAGGTTGTGGGTTGCACGACCTGGAAAGAACGAGCTAGAAATGGGCAACCAAACGATGGGGTCTCGGTTCCTTCTCCAGCGTGCAAAAGGCCACACAGGCTACCAAACGACCAGCCAAAAGTTCACCTCCCCGGGCGCATACCTTGACAGTCTGTTGAAATCACGAACATACTGCATGATTGGTGCAGTGTTCTGTTGTAGTCCGTCAAACTCCCTCTTATTTAACTCCACCATGCTCTCCGAGCATCTCGGAACTTCTTCTTAAATTCTTCCCATGTGAACACCTTTTCTGGAGGATGTACTGCGACGACATTCTCCCGCCATGATGCCGCTGGTCCTGACAGCAGATAGGTGGCATACCTAATCTTCTCCTCATCGTTGCATCCAACGGTTCTTAACTTCCTTTCTGTATCCATCAGCCAATCTTCTGCATCCATTGGTTCTGGAGCCGATGCAAAAGGTAGTGGTCTTGCATTTTGATAGTCTGATAGGGTTACACCTCTGCCTTCGTTGCCCCTGTCGTTGATAACATGAGCAACGAAATCTTGCATGTTCTTGTTTTGGCTTTCCTGGTACCTTCTCCTATCTTCTTCCATTGACCTCATATACTACTGGAAATCTGGATGCATCATAGGATGTGGTGGTGGTGGTGCATTTTCCATTCTGGCTGTTGCATCTGCTTCTTCCTTTTCCTTCGCCTCCCGCTCTCTTCTAGCCTCTTCGGTTTCAACTAACGACATATCCCCCTAGTCCTGTAACAAAGAGCGATTACTCATAATTACACCATGCAAATGTTTTCTGAGCTCAACTCATTGCCCAGTACTAGTCACACAATGAAATCAAGAAGCAAACATTTATTATTTATATACACCGTATATAACATAATATTACACACATATATTACATGTGGCATATATAACCACTTATTTTGGCTCAAATCCAGAGCCAATGGAATTTAAATTACATCCTCGTACAATACCAGCTATACTACATTATTCCTCTTTCGATCACTACTCCTCATCATCTTCGTTCGCCTCCGTGTACATGCCTGGAGTCCATCCGGTACAGCGGTTGGTCTTCCGAACACGGTCCGGAACATAAGTCCTTCCTGTTGGGATGTAGTCTGAGTCGTACGAAGTGCCGAGACAGAGATCTGTCATGCCAAAATAGCTGGACAGTGACTCGTATGTATCCCCGGTAGGATACACACCTCCCTCATTCGCCATCCATGAAGGGTTTCTATCGAGTTGCCCCCTCATCTTCTTCTTTTTCTTATTCTTCACTCTGGAACTTTCACGTACCTCATATTAAGATGTTTTTGAGATCCCCATCTCCAAATCAAGAGAAATGGAGTTGGTATCTTTCTTTTCCTGCCCAGAGTGTTGGTTAATATTCTGGTTAACCTCGCCTCCTTCATCATCTGTATCACATGTGATAGGTTCTTCTTCATCTCCAAAGGGTTCTCCGAAACGCCAACCAGTCGAGTTCTCGATTGGTGATTCCGAGCAAGCTAGGTTTCCCGAAGCATCTCCCTCATATCCTGCATCATATGACATTGACACATGTGGATAATGTGGAACGAATTTGGGTGTGAGTGGTTCTGACATTGGCACCTGGTCACTCAAATCTACATAGTTGTTTAGGCTGAAGAAAGGTGTTGTATGTTGAGGCTGTGCCCTAAGATCATGCATTCGAGCCTGGACTTTGTCAGGGTCCGTGAACTCAGCTAGCATATGTGTGACTTCCTCCACCATCTTCATGTGAAGTAAATACATTGTAGTCGGCAAGGACTTACAGTTGTCTATGTATTGTGATGCTACTTCAGGATGTTTGTGTGTCATGAGTAGATGATTCAGATAAGGATCCTCATCTTCCTCAGCATGAGGCACATGAGAATACTCTGAACACAAAAGCTCTACTGATTTGTGTTGCCTGATTTCGAGAATTGCCTTGAAGATAGCCATGTGGTACATCGTGGTGAGTGTTTTGGCTTCTCCATACGGCATAATACGACTCATCTCCAGTATTTTAGGAAGTTGTACGGAGACTCTGCACTTGGCTACTATCTCTCCATCATAGTAGATGTACTTGAGAACAGGAATCCTATTTTCGCAATGAAGTTCCTTCGGCATCCCACGCAGGAGATCTGTAAGACTTCCATCATAATCGTCAAGCCAGCCTTCAACCTTCCTTAAAGTCCTCTTTGGAAAAGTGTACGCCATTTTGGCTATATACATGAGTAGAATATTAGTAGTGATGATGTAATGATGATACATCATAATAGTTATAATAAAGAATTATCGCACTAAAAGATATGATTTTGCTATTCTCAAGCGAATAAACACCATATCTCTAGAGAATTTTTTACTATTCCTACTTGACTCCTACAGATTTCTCCCTTTACTAGGTTTTTCCAACCTAAGGTCGCAACATTTGCTCTGATACCAGCTGCGGTGACCCAGCATACCACTGCATGTTGTAGTATACAAGTCATTGATATGATCTTCATGAAGGGACTTCTTGACAAATATCACATCCCTTAGAGTGGTACAACAGAAACATTGGAGGTCATAACACTCAAGATTTTATTACAATCATGGTCTTAACAAGTTGGTATTCTCACAGGTCCGATGAGAACACCCTAAGATACTACTGAAGTCTTATTACAAACCAACATAAAGATTAAACTGAGCTCAGCAACTTATTTAGGTAAGCTACTACGTTGCTCGGCTCTATGATAACTAGGGTAAGACACTACTCCTCCGCCTCATTGTTGTCAGGTCCGGAGACTATCCCATAGTACACGCCTTCTACTCCTCCAGATAGATCAGGTTCCTCATAGATCAGCTCGTAATCTCCTTTTGGTGATCCGTCGGTGGCCTCCACTTCATTTTCACAGTCTAGGAAGGGTGGCGAAAGAAAGTGAGTACAGAGGTACTCAGCAAGTTCAAAAGGGACAATGTGTTTGATGCTCTAGCTACGACCATTGATCAGAAAATCTCAGGTCAATGCATGTTTCGAAAACATTTCTTCAAAAGATTGATTTTATTCTGAAAACTATGCCCGCCAGTCCTCACAGGTTGAATAGAACTTCACGGAGTTCCTTTCTTGCCGCGTTCATAGTTCCCTTCCCGGAACGGGGAGTGACAGCCACAATTTGATACACTCTGCAGAGGTGCGTTACTTTTCCCATAAGAAAACTTATCCTTGATACCAAACGAGACGCGTTTCTCGACCACACTTCCTTGGTGTGGGGCCAGGTGTAAGATCCAAGCCAATCACTGCCTTCTCCGTGACCTTGCATACCCACCCTTTTGTCCATCCGTACATCCCCGGTAGACATATCCCGATCAAACGACTTTACCCCCGATGTACTATGGGCAATCCCTCATAGACGGTAGAGTCTCTCATCCACACGGATGGGGATTTTAAAGGATTTCCCAACCTACTGCGGTGTTATCCCCAACACCCAGCCATGCCCTATCAAGTCCGTTGATATGCAAGAGGGAAAAGATACAGCTGACTTCCCCCGAGCCATTATAGATCTCATGGTCAACTAGAATTGTACGGCGCTAGAATCACTAGACGGCATTGGTGATTAGTCCTATGTTAGTAGAACCCTTGCAATGGAACCTCCACCATATCAACACATATCATGGTTCAATTCCCCACCATATAGTCATATTCATAATTGGAAAAGTAACATTTGATTTTCAATGCATGAATGATAAGTATAGTACTTTTACGGGTAAATTGATATAAAATAATCAAGATGACATGAGCAAGAGTGAACTTGCCTGGTGACTGCGAGATAGTGCAGTTCGATGTGTTAGATGGAACCTGGACCTCGGGTTCTGTAAAGAAGCATCATTGTCCAGTAAAGACAATGTTATAAGATCCAAATGATGCATGGGTGCATTATTTCATGTTGAATCTCTTACCCCCGGATTTAAGATTTAGGGTTGATTTTAGCATTTGTGCCTTTGGCAGTAATTTATGAATTCTTTAAATCCTTTAACATTGTTTCCTTTTCTAAAAAGAAAATAATTAAAAATTAATTGAAATTTTCCTTTGGAAAATTTTGATTTCAAATTAAGAATTTGAAAAATAGAGTCTTCCCCATTTTTGGAAATATTAAGGAATTTTGAAATATTAAGATATTTCCTTTTTGGAAAATCTTAAATCTTTAAAATAAAAGACTTGGAATAAAAGAATTCCTTTGAAAACATTTGAATAACAATTGTTTGAATTCATTTGGAATTTTGCTTGATTTTTAAATCCAACAAAAATTGCAAGTTTTAAATTCCAAGTTCATATTTAAATTCAAAAATTTCAAAATTTGAACTTTTTTGTAAATTCTATTTCTTATTTTGTTCTTGTTAAGAATAATTTTTAATTCATCAAACCAATTTTTCTTCAATGTTTAGAGGTATTTTTCATTATTTAATATTTGGTAGAATTCGTAGATTAATAAAAAAATAGAAAAGACCAAAATGCCCCTCTCTGGCCCAATTGGGCTAGCCCATTAAAACGTCCAATTTGGCCAGCCCACCTGGGCCTGCCCAAAACGGTGCGGTGGGCACCGAACGTGTTGGCCCACCCCCACTCGCTCACTCGTCTCTCTCGCGAAACCCTAACCCTCTCCGTGGCGATTCCCGTGGTGACTGTGTCGCCGCCATGGTCGCCGCCGTGCTCCGGCCGCCTCCGGCCGTTCTAGGGCATGCCGTTGGTCGCTATCGACGCGGCGCGTGACGGTGCATCTCCTCATCCGCGTCGATTTGACCGTTTCCTCCTCGACTGCTCGTGCGCGTGCGCGACGCTCGCAGATGCCAATGGATCCTTGGCGATCTCCATCGATCTGCTTCTCCTCGCCACGCGTGGGCTGACATAGGCATCCCAAATGGGCCTGCCGAATATAGTACCCGGGGTTTATTGAAGGCCCACTACCCGAAGAATAAGAAGATTCGGAAGCCCAAGATGTGTTAAAGGAAAAGATAGAGTTGTAATAGGAAGTGTTATTTGTAATCTGGCGGGATGAGTTAGAAACCGTCCCGGACTCTGTAACTTGTACAAAACGAAACCCTCGGCTCCACCTCTTATATAAAGGGGGAGTCGAGGGACGAAGAGATCATCGAATCATTGTCTGCAAACCCTAGTTTTCATATTCGTCGAGTACTTTTCGGCTGAAACCTTCGAGATCTACTTGCCCTCTACTTCTAACTAAACCCTAGCCTACAATCCATAGGCATTGATAAGTTAATCCCTTGTCAATTGGCGCCGTCCGTGGGAATTAGAGGCGTAAGGATCTGATCTCGATGGCACGTTCAAGATCTTCGACATCGTCAACCGGAAGCAACACTATGGATCGAGGTAAACAGATCGCCGCCGGTCTTGTTGATTTTGTTCCTCACCCACCCTCCCGTTTGGATGCATATGCGTATCCGGCGGAGCCCTTGGAGATGACGTTCGGAAGGTTCCACTTTCGCGTCGAGAAGGAAGGATCGTATCGTGTCGAAATTCCGATTTCGTCGGGATCGTCGGCGGTCGATTCTGATTTTTCAAGCTATGCATCGTCAACTGAGTCAGAAGAAGAAACTTCGGCAACACGTTACGTCAGCATCATAGCAAGAGAGAAACTCGCCAAGACCTTAAGCAACGCATCGTTTGAGTCATCTGCGGACTCATATATAAGCGATGGCTCAAGCGATGTCGACAGTTACGACTTCATCGACAAATCTCTCACAGTGGGCAAGGTCTTCATCAATCTCAACAATGATGTCACCGAACCCAACATAGATCTGAGTACAAAATATCATCAGATTTATGCTATCGAAAATCAAGAGGAAACATCGGAGGCTTTCGACGAGTTGGGAAATCCTTTGTCGATCCCTCGTATCTAAGGAGAGGTATGGGCACTAAATATGTCGGGCCCACACCACGCGTCGAGTCCAACTTCCACAGCAGCCTCGGGATAGAGCGGCAAAAGCCATAGATGGTTCGGAACCAATGACGACAACAACTACAGCTCAAGAACCGCAAGCTTATCAATATATGCTCGCACGAACCGCCCGAGAAATAGAAAAACAGATACACTGAGTTGAACAGAGAAAGGAGGCAGCTTCGCATCCAGCAGAGAAGGGCAGATCTAAGTGGACAATCTAGAGTTTCGGGTGATAGCCACAGGGAGGCTCTGAACAGAGGAAGATCAAGGTTACAACACATACCCGAAGCGTAAAGAGAGTTCTTGGTTCAAAACCTCGACATGTCTTTTATGTCGATAGATACAAGAGGAAATATTATCCCTAAGACACCATAAGCTGGGTATATGGCGACACAAGCTTACATCCTTGCATCCAGGCCACCCCCAGGAGATCCAAGGGAAACATTATACAACATGGCATTGGCAGGGGTTGGAGCTATGGGGACAGCGTGTCGTAGCAACGCCTCCCGAAGGAGCGGCAAGGCAAAATAGTCCACGACCCGCGGCAAAGCAACGGCGGCAGCTCCGGAAGGACCAAGTGGAGCAAGAGATACAGGAGCACAAGCAAGGGTCGATAGAGCGAGGCAAAGCGAAGAGATCATCGGCAGTCCCCGGAGCTTAATGACGAGGATATGTGCGGTCTACCGTGCTTCACGAGAAGAGTCCGAAAAACTCGAGTCCCCTCAGATTCAAGTTACCCGATCACTTCAAAAAGTTCGACGGCCTGCAAGATCCGGAGGACCGGTTAATTGATTACCTCGAGACGGTGAAGCTAACTCGGAGGAACTAGAGCAACAGCCGATGCAAAGTATTCAGGTGCACTTAAGTGGAGCCGCACGATCTTGGATCAAAAAACTCCCGCCAGGATCCATCGACAACTGGGAAAGTTTCGAGGACGTATTCGTCAAGAACTTCAGGTCCACATGCAAGAAGCCTCGCGTCGTTAGAAGAGCTGAGGGCGTGTCGACAAAAGCCAGATGAGTCAATGAGAAAATACATCCAAAGGTGGAACATCATAAAAAACTCGGCAGAAAATATATCTGACGAGAGAGCAATAGATGCGTTTGTCGCACGGATCAGGCGTGGAGATTTTGTCGAGGACTTGGGAAGGACCAATCCAAAAACAAGATCCGCGTTGATGGAAATAGCAAATAGATGGGCGGACGGAGAAGACGCTGTCCACAATAAACGACACAGTCGCCGTAAGAGGACCGTGGTCGAAATTATCGGCCGAGGCGACGATTTCCTCGGCAGTATCCAAGTTATGACGCCCCAGTGGCAAATTTCGGCAGGATTTCGGGCAAATACAGGAGGAAGCACCAGAGACGATTATCGAAGAAGCAATGAACAGCGAAGCGATAATAGGGACGACTCCCGCAATAGTGCAAAATAGTGGGCCAAGGTTTCCAAGACCTTTTGTGTCTCCCGAAGAAATGTTAAATGGACCGTGCCGTATGCATTTTTTCCTCGATAGCAATGGGAAAAGACAATCAGACACCCGCAGAAAGATTGTCGAAATTTTCAAGCAATGTTCGGATGTGCGTAAAACGCTCACGCACGAGCAAAGCACAGAGAAATCCTCGGAGCCTAGGAGCGAAGTTCACCTACCGCCACCTCCCGCGATTACAGAGGACAATCGACACCAGCTCGTAATAGCGGCAAGACTCGCACCACCACCCTATGTTGATCCTAACTCCAACGGAGCAGTTGTCGATGATTCGAAGGGAAGGCCATCCAATAGAGCTCAAAAAGTAATCTCACGACAGGTGTTTATGGCAGAGAAAATGCCTCCACCAACAGCTTGAGTACCTTAATTGGTCGTGACAAGATATCGGCTTCACAATAGCAGCATCATCCGCAGCAAGTTCCTCGACCAGGGCAGCCAGCACTTATTCTCGCCAGCAGCTATTGCGGGCTTTGATGTTTCTCGAGTATTCATAGATGGTGGCAGCAGCTTAAACCTTATGTATGCGTATACATTGAGGAAGATGAACATATCCTTAGCAAACTCGAAGCCAACGGACACAAGGTTCCACGGCATCACACCGTAAAAACCAAGTTACCCATTGGGAAAGATCAACCTCGACGTTCAGCTTTGGAACCCGAGAAAATTATAGAATCGAGAAATCGGAGTTTGAAGTCGTGGATTTTCCATCGCAATACCACGCCTTGTTGGGACGACCAAGCATATGCTAGATTTATGGCAAGTACCACACTATACATACCTGTTATGGAGATTGCCCGGACCCAAGGGACCAATCACGGTCAAAGGGAGTTTCGCCTTAGCCGATAAGTGCGACAAGGATTTCCATCGGTTATCGAAACCTTCGGGATGCAAGCTGAATACTTGGCGTCGAAAAGCATGACCGATTACGACGCACCGCCGTACGTTGGAAGGCCAAACAAAGAATCAACTTTCAACACAGAGAAAAATTCTAAGGAGGTGCAGTATTCACCCGACGGATCCAAAAAAGACGACATCCATTGCAAACAACATGGATATCGCATAGGAAAGCGCGCTCGTCGAGTTCCTCCGTGAGAACCGGAAAATCTTCGCATGGTGTCCAGCCGACATGCCAGGAGTACCCAGTGGAACTTGCCGAGCACCACCTAAATTTGGATCCAACAACAAAACCAATCGACAACCTTTGCGGCGTTTTTCGGAACCAAACCGCAAATCCATGCTATCGAAATAAATCGACTAGAGGAAGCTGGTTTTATCGTAGAGATATCTACGTAAGCCACATGGGTAGCTAACCCGGTGATGGTGCCGAAGAAAACACGACAGTCCTTCGCATGTGCGTCGACTTTACGTGTCTCAACAAACATTGCCCTAAGGATCACTTTCCCTCCCAAGGATCGATCAAATCATCGACTCCACGGCAGGTTGTGAACGTCTTTCCTTTTTGATGCATACTCTGGTTATAACCAGATCAGATTAAAAGAAGATGATGAAGCCAAAACAGCGTTTATTACACCTTACGGCGTGTTTTGCTACAAGACAATGCCCTTTGGTCTAAAAATGCGGGAGCAACATATCAGAGGATGATGCAGAAGTGTTTAGCAACACAGATCGGGAAAAACGTGCAAGTATACATCGATGATGTCGTCATAACATCAAAAAAGGGGGCAACGTTGATCGAGGATCTCAAAGAAACTTTTGACAACCTCGACAAATTCTGCCTCAAGCTGAACCCGACGAAGTGTTCTTTGGCGTCCCAGCAGGAGAACTTCGGGATTTCTAGTTTCAGCAAGAGGGATTGAAGCAAATCCCGACAAAATACAAGCCATAGTAACAATGAGGAAGCCAACGAAGTTGAAAGAAATACAGCAGCTAACCGGGCGAGTCGCAGCCTTTGAGCAGATTCGTCGCCGAGTTAGGAGAAAAAGCGTTACCATTTTATGCGCCGATAAAACAAGGAGATAAATTCCAAGTGGAACGAAGAGGCCGATAGAGCTTTCGAGGATCTGAAGCGAAAAATCTCGACACCACCAATCCCGGTGGCTCCAAAGGAAAAGGAACCTCTCTCGTCGTATATTGCAGCCACACCCCAAGTGGTTAGCACGGTGTTAGTTGTCGAAAGAGAAGAAGAAGGGAAAATCCATGGAGTGCAGCGACCAGCATACTTCGTGAGCGAAGTCTTGTCGCCCTCAAAACAAAGGTACCCTCGCACCAAAAGCTAGCATATGGAGTGTTCACGACAAAGCACGAAAATTGCGCCACTATTTTTCGGCACACCCGATCATAGTGGTCAATGAAGCTCCTTTGTCAAATATACCGAACAACCCGGAAGCTACGGGTCGTGTCTCCCTTTGGGGAATAGAACTTTCCCTCGGGACATCACGTATGAAAAAGAAAAGCAATAAAGTCGCAAATACTACCGGACTTCATCGCAGAGTGGATGGAGTTGCAAAATACAGGACCCCGCATTTATCGAGAACCCGGACTATGAACTTTGATGGGTCCAAGAGACTAGAAGGGGCCGGCGCAGGAGTAGTACTCATATCACCCGAAGGCGACAAGTTGAAGTACATCCTTCGGATGACGTTCCCTAACGCGTCTAACAATGAAGCAGAATATGAGGCTCTCATACACGGGATGAAGATGGCGAAAGACTCGCGGAGCAACTCGATTAAAAATCTTTGGCGATTCACAGCTGGTAGCTCAGCAAGTTATGAACCAATGTGACGCAAATCAATGATAGCATGATGGCATACAAGGAGGTGTACAATGAGCTCGAGAAGTTGTTCGATGGATGCGAAGTAAATCATATTAGTAGATTGAGCAACGACGAAGCCGACGTTCTGGCAAACATCGGGTCGCAGTGCCTTGCAGTCCCACCAGGTGTATTTTGGGAAGAGATAACAGAGAGATCCACTGAGTCGACAAAATCAAAAAAGAAGGAGAAGAAACCATCGGGGGCTACCAAGGAGAAGCAAGAGGAAGAAGAAGAAGAGCAAGACCTGGTCATGGTAATACAGATACCATGGATGCAGCCATACATATCATATATACTCAGGAAAGAAATACCCGACGATCCAGTCGAGGCAAGGCGAGTAATTCGACGCTCCAAAGCTTTCACAGTGGTTAAGGGAGAATTATATAAGAGAAGTATTTCAGGCGTCTTGCAAAGGTGCGTCACACCTGAAGAAGGAAGAATAATTCCGAAGGATGTACACGAAGGAATATGTGGCCACCACGCAAGTAGTCGAGCTATCGCAGCCAAGGTTTTTCGGGCAGGATTCTACCGGTTAACAAGCAATTGAGGATGCTAAGGACATAGTACGAACTTGCGACGCGTGTCAAAGGTTTGCCGCAAAACCTCACTCTCCAACGAGCAGAGTTAGCACCAATACCTTTGTCGTGGCCCTTTGCACAATGGGGACTCGATATGGTGGGCAAGTTACACAAATCATGGCCAGGAGGAAAGGAGTACATGCTAGTAGCTGTCGACAAATTTACAAAGTGGATAGAAGCGAAGCCGATAAATTCACTCGGACGGAGCATCTGCAAGTAAAATTCATACAAGGCCTCGTCTTCGTGTTTGGAGTGCCCCACAAGCATCGTCACGTACAACGGCAGCAACTTCACATCCAATGAATTCAAAGACTATTGCAAAGAGGTGGGTATCAAGCTGAACTTCGCGTCGCTTGCACATCCTCAAACCAATGGGCAAGTCGAGAAAGCCAATGGCATCATCTCGCAATGGCATCAAGAAACGTCCGTTGGGACCTTTAGAAAAAGCTCGACATACCTGGCCTGAAGAATTACCAAGTGTGCTGTGGAGCATCCGAACAACACCAAATACGGCGACACAAGAAACCCCGTTTTTTCTGGTCCATGGCGCGGAGGCAGTACTTCCAATAGAAATAGAGCACGACTCCCCTAGAGTCACAGCATATGATGAAGAAGCTTCAAAGATAGCATTGGAAGACGATGTAGACGCACTCGATGAAGCTCGAGACGAGGTATTATCAAGGGTTACCAAATATCAACAGGACTTGAAAAATTATCACAGTCGACGTTTGCGGCCAAGGTCTTTTCAAGTGGGGGACTTAGTTCTTCGGCTCACGCAAAAGAGTCATGAAAAACTCGAGTCACCATGGCTTGGCCCTTACATCGTCACGGAAGTAATCGGAGGAGGAGCATACAGGATAAAGGACAAGAAGACAGGGGTGGAGGAGCCAAACCCCTGGAACGTGGCGCAACTTAGGCGGTTCTACGCCTAGAGTCGAAATATAGTCCTTGTAAAACTTCAATGTACCGAAACGCCCGCGAGTTTTCGGACGCACTCTTTTCCTTTTTCGGGGCACCGAGTGGGGCCGGAGAAGGTTTTTAATGAGGCGGGCTCGCGGTGCTGCAATATAATAAAGATAGTGGTTATATCACCTTTCTTCTTTATCAACATGACCAAAGTCACTGCTCCGACGAATTCCAATATAGTTCATCGACAAAAGAAAAACCTTACCTTGGTATTCAAATACCTCGTGAGTCAATAAAAATACAAAATAGTACTCAATAAAAGCTCGGGGGCTCATATTTGCCTCAAATATATAAATGCCTTGGTTCACAACCTCGCAAATATACAAATATAGTAAAGAGTCACCGAGACACTCGGGGGCTAGACAAACATAGAAATATAATGGTTGCTTTACAATATAGTCATGGATTACAAAGAAGAAATATCTACAATAAGAAAATAACTAGTCTTGATTTAGTATGTCATCAAGAGTAACTCTGTCCTCCTCAGGAGCAGCACCAAGAAAATCGGCATAATGGCCATCGGCAAAAAAGTCGGCATCCATCCGAAGCAGGTCCTCAATCATTTCTTCGGCTATGTGCGTAACCTTCGTGTTAATCCCGTCAACACCAACTCTCCGACGTTTTACCTTTTGGTGAACCTTCTCGACAACCTGGGTAAGGTCAAGCTTCGAGTGGCAGATCTGGAGCATGATAAGAGCAAATCTGGCACCAGCTACCAGTTGTGCTTTGACAAAGTCATGGATACTGCGAGCATCCTTGAACTTTTCCATCAATTCCGGAAGAGTTTTTGGTTGGACATTCCGAGGAAACATGGAATTGTAAACCATGGATAAGGATTTGGTACAGAAGTGAAGGAAATCACGGGTTTGAGAGGTGCGATCTTGAAATCTGGTAATTTGGCGAGTCCTCTCCGGAGTAGCCCAAAACAAAGAACCATGGTCCAAGGAAAGATTAACAAGGAGGTTTGTCCTAGCGTTTACCCTCTCTTCCTCGGCAGCGAAGCATCAATAAAGGCACCTATCAAAACAACGAAAGGAAAACCTCTAAGAGACAATAGCATGAAGATGAAAGATATTACAGATGAGACAAACATACCCGACATATCTGCACTCGGCTTCATTCATTAATTCGAGCATGAAATTTTCTCGAGTGACCGCCTTTTCAGCCTCGGAGCAGCAATCTCTTTAGCAGCCACAGCCTCGCGAGCTTGCTGAAGGGCAACTTTTTCGGCTTCAGATGACTTACGAGATTGCTCCATCATCACAAGTGTTTGCTTCTTCGCATACTGAAGTTGTTGTCGAAGCTCATCCAATTCTTGCGACAAGGTATCATCGACAGTGCAGCATCGGTACAGTTCTCTTCGCGCAGGAAGAAGGCGAAACATTGGAAGGAGTGGAAGTTGGAGTATAGTTATCAAATATCAACTGAAATTTAAACAGGACAACATCAAATAACAAGCAAAGATAGAGTTCTTCATTAATCTCTTGGGAATAATTACAAGGGCATTACAATGGAGCTAAGGAAATACGTGTCGCCAAATGACTACTTTGGCGACAAGAGCAAAGAAGCAAAAAGAAAAACAGAGGCATGCAACTAGACCTCCGGCCTTGACGAACTAGGAGTCGACGCTGGTTTAATCCCAAGATAGGCCAAGATCTTCTTCGTGTTGGGCTTGGCTGCCTTCATCAGCGATCGCCATCTTGATTGTTCAATTTGCTCGGTGTCGCCAACCTTCATCCAGTCAATAGCATGTCCACTGTCAGCAACCAACGCGACAGTGTTTTCAACAGCAACCTTCATATTTTCTTGGCGCACTTTCAGTCCAAGGTCCTCCGATGTATTGAACATCTTGGCGAGGTCAAGGAAAGTCGAAGGTTCCTCTTTCTTCGGGAAGAAATAGGGGAACAACGCCGACAAAACCGCATTGGCATTGGCCACGCCTTCACGAATTTCGCGCCCATGCAATTCCAAAAGAGAGAGTGCGTCAAGGAGAGGGTCATTGACGGGATTCTCCAGATCAAAATCTTGGTCTGTTTGGGCTGCCACATGAGACAAAACATTAGTCGAAAACCAAGATACAGGAAATGCAACAAAATAGAAGAAATTGAGGATATTACTCAGCGTACGTCGACTTTGCGACTTCAAACGCTTGATGATCCCTTGCTCACGAGCAGCCTGTGCAGATTTCTGCTCGTGTAAGGCAGATTCAGCATCTTTGAGCCTTTGCTGCAATTCTTCGACACTAGCGGCCTTTGCTTTGGCATCATCAGCTTCAGCTCTAGCTTCGCTAGCGGCAAGCTCAGCTTTCTTGCGAGCCGTCTCACTTTGCTCGAGTTTTTGAGCAAGTGTCTCGAGCACGTTTGTTAGCCTCTCGCAAGTTTTTCTCGTTGAGATGTGAAAAAAAAAGAGAAGAAAGATCAAAAATAGCGACAAGCAGCAGGAGTAAAAAACCAAGGAAAAACAGCAAGTATAAAAGTCGTTACCTTCGGCTCTGCTGGCATACTCGCGATACCCAATAAATTGGGACCCGATGCGGATAAGATCCTTGATCATAGGCTGTCAAAGAAGAAGAAAAGAAGGGGAAAAACTTCGGCATTACAAAAAGTAAGGGTCCACAAAAGCAAAATAGAGGAAATATAGATCTCGATAAACTTACATCATCCAAGAGCTGCGACGAAGAGCTGCTCAATTGAGGAGGAGGCTCAACGATCATTTCAACCCTTGCCCTTTTTGGTGAAGGGACAAGGGGGCTTGATGGTGGAGTAGTGGTGACGACGTTTTGTTGAGGAGGCGATGTTTCATCTCCCTCAACTAGCGTGTCTGAAACAAGTACGAGACGTGACGTGCTTGTCCGAGGAGCCACGTCGATGATCGGTACTTCTTCTTCCTCATCACTAGTGAACAAAAAGTCGACAGTATAAAAAGCAAGACAATATAAATATTTCGAGTACAAAAAAAAAGGGGGGAGAGATAAAGTTGACTTACGAGCTGATGAGGGATTCAACATAAGGATCATAAGCTGCCTTCGGATGAGAAGGAACAACTTCTTCAGCCTTAGAAATGCCAGAATCCTCGGCATCAGTCCTTTTCCTTTTGTTCTTGGGAGAAACAGCAGGAGGAAGGGATTCAGTTGATTCACTGGCCTCAGACTCAACTTCTTTCTCATGGGAAGCCGCAGATTTGTGAGAACCCGCGACTTCACTTTCAGGAACAGAAGAGCCTTGAGTATCGTCGGCAACGATGGCCATTTCTTCGACCTCTCCACCCTCAGGAAGAGGAGGAAGGGAAGTCATACTAGGATGGTCCTGTAAAAATAGAAAACAAAGGAAAAGTAAAGAGATGACAATACAATGAGATGCAGAAAAAAAAGGGCGCAACAAGATAAAATACGGAAAGACAAAATACCTTGGGGAGTGGATTGGTGGAGCTGTATGGTTCCACGCGACAAGAAGAAGGAACTGGATCTTTGCCCAGGCGAGAAAGTCTTCGAACCAACTTTTCCAAGTCCTTGGTGGAAAGGTCACCGGAGATTCTGTTGGCGTCATTCTTACCAGAGTACGTCCAAAGGGGATTTTTGCGAGCCTGAAGAGGCTGCACTCTAATCCTAAGGAAGTAGGCAGTGATTTGAACACCAGATAGCTCCTTGCCTCGAGTGTTTTGAAGCTGACGAATGCGAGACATGAGCGCTTCTGTCGCCTTTTTCTCTTCCTCAGAAGCTTCGGCATCCCAGGAGCGACGGCGCTGAATTTTGGCATTCCCGTCGAAGGGAATTATGTTGTGCTCAACGGAGTTGGCGCTTTCTTCGTGAATGTAAAGCCACCTCTTGCGCCATCCTTGGACGGAATCGAGAAACTTGACGTCGAAATAATCGACATCAGTACGAACACAGATAACAACGCCACCTATGTTATAAGTGACGTTGTGGGAGCCATTGCGGCGGATGCAGAAAATGCGCTTCCAAAGAGCCCAATTAGGAGCGACTCCAAGGAAGCATTCGCAAAGGGTGATAAAAATAGAAATGTGAAGGATGGAATTGGGGGTCAGATGATGCAGCTGAATCCCATAAACGAAAAGAAGGCCGCGGAGGAAATCATGAATTGGAGGCGAAAGGCCGCGGATTAGATGGTCAACAAAACTAACCCGGTACTCCATTGGAGGATTGGGATAGCTTTCTTCGCTAGGAAAGCGGATGGCGTCCTCCTTCTTCATAAGGCCGAGCCTCTTCAAGCATGTTGGTATCTTGGTTGGAGATTTTCGATCTCTCCCACTCAAGATCCTCAGCGGCCATCTTGGATTCCGGAGTGCTGTGGCGAGTTAGGCGCACGCGCGGTGGCATCAACGGCAATGGGCGGAGCAATGTATGCGAGTGCGGAAAAATCAGAGAGAGTTGGGCGCAGGGGAAGTTTTTGCGAAGAGGAACAGGTGAGCGGCGCAAGCGAGGGATGAACGGAGGTTGAAGACAGGTTTATATAAGAATTGAGGGTCGCAGAAAGCCGTTGGATGAGGAAATCGTGTGGTGAGAATCGATCTTCCGGATACAAGGGCAAAAAAGTATTTTTATTGAGATAGGCGTTACCGTACGTGCGCCAGAAAAAGCGGAGGACGTGTGTCCCCCACTTACACGACGTGTCAACGTGGTGGAAACAATGGACCCACAAGGCAGGAAAAACTCGGCCATTAATAGAGTTGAAGAAAATTTGCCAAAGGAAAATATGTCGATAAGAAAAATAAAAGGAGAATGGCGACAGGATGAGTATTTGCATACTTCGGGAGCCTTTGGTCAAGAACAAGTGTTTGCCCAAATGCTCGGGGGCTACTTTGACAGAAAGTAAAATTTCGAGTATGACAATATAGAAAATGTTGAGCCTACAGTCAAGCACAAGTTCTTGGCTGTAGCCTCGGGGGCTACTCCCATCGGGAGCGCTGTTCGCGCACCCGATAGATAAAAAAAAAAAAAAAAGAAGGGAAAGAATATCGGGAGATAATGGCAATATAGCGACAAGGTGGATTAAAATGTTGAGCCTACAACCAAGCACAAGTTCTTGGCTGTAGCCTCGGGGGCTACTCCCATCGGGAACGCTGTTCGCGTGCCCGATGAAATTAACAAAGGAAAAATAGAACAACGAAGAGAGTATATTTCGAGTTATAATTAACTCTACATATACTCCCATCGGGAGAGCAATGTAAGTCATATTTGACTCGATAAAATGTGCCATTCCAACAGCCGGAAAAGCACTCGACAATATATTCTCAGAACGCCAAAGTTGCGATCAAATTCTGAATGCCGCAAATTTGCGAAGGTAAGACCCCAGATCTATTCTGCTGGGCGTGGCATCGCCGAAGACTCGCGCTCTGCTACTTTTATCCGTATCAACAGATACGAAGAAAAATCCTAACGGACGCGTTAGGTACTCGATAAATTTGACTCGGGACTCGACGTAATGGTAAGACCTTAAGCGGCACCTGTCGAAGTTTACACCAGCATCCCGAGATCATGTCCAGGGACGTGATTTTGAAGTAGGTTTTTGCGGATTGCCACTAGAGCAGTTAACTAGTACCCGATCCGTCGGATGAACTAGCCCCAACTACCAATATCCCCGTACAATATAGAATTTTATGAGAAGAAGTATGAAAGTTAGAGCTTTCGAGTAAAAATAAACAGTAGAGATTTTCCCCGACTCTATGATTCAAGCAAAATCTCGGGGCTACCGACATAGGCATCCCAAATGGGCCTGCCGAATATAGTACCCGGGGTTTATTGAAGGCCCACTACCCGAAGAATAAGAAGATTTGGAAGCCCAAGATGTGTTAAAGGAAAAGATAGAGTTGTAATAGGAAGTGTTATTTGTAATCCGGCGGGATGAGTTAGAAACCGTCCCGGACTCGTAACTTGTACCAAACGAAACCCTCGGCTCCACCTCTTATATAAAGGGGGAGTCGAGGGACGAGGAGATCATCGAATCATTGTCTGCAAACCCTAGTTTTCATATTCGTCGAGTACTTTTCGGCCGAAACCTTCGAGATCTACTTGCCCTCTACTTCTAACTAAACCCTAGCCTACAATCCATAGGCATTGATAAGTTAATCCCTTGTCATGGGCGTTCACCGCCTCCCATGCTGGCGTGCATGGCCTGGCACGGTCTTGGCCGCGGTCTAGCGCCGCCGTGGCTGGCCGTGCCACCATGCCACCATGACTGCATCCACGTTCTTCGCCAGGTAACCCCTCCTCTGCTTCTGCTACCTCTTCTACTCTCTCTACTCCTTCCTCTCCTTCTCGATCTGTGCCTACTACCTCCTTTGTGTATGCTGCTGCTGGGCTTGCCATGCTGCCGTGCTTGCTATGCTTGCTGTCTTCCTTGCCTAAACCTACAGATGCCATAATCTAGCCTATTCATGCATACTGGTGCTTTGATTATGCCTGTTTAGTTCTTCCTGGTACACTGGACTCATGCTATCCTATCTATTCATGCCCTGGTGCTGTTCTTATGCTTACTGGTTCACTGTGCTAGGCCTATTCTATTTGGCCATGTCCTTATGCTGTGCAAATTCTTGCTAATGGTCTATTGTTGACCTAGGTTAGCACTACTGACACTTGTGGTGTCAGTGATGCTCACCTGTGCCATGTGTTTGCTCTATTTGATCCAATTCTTGGATCACTGCATTCCTGTGATGCTCTGCTATGCCTAGGCTTGATCTAATTGATCCATTTGATCAATCAAATGCTAGTGGCTAGTTACTGGCTTACTCCTTGGCTAATTAATTATCTTGTGCTAGGTTCTGTTGTGACTTATGCTTGCTAATGATGCTCAAGTGTGTATGTGTGTGCTGATGTTGCTGTCCATAGCTCATTGGACATGATCCAATGGCTAGGATGCAATGGTGCATGCTGTTGTTGCCTCTCAATGATGCTATTGCATTGTTCATGCATGGATTATTGTATCTTTGTACTTGTGTGGATTATTTATGGATGAACTGCTTATGCAGTGTTGATTAAATACATTGTTGTGCATGATTTGATATCTCCATGATAAATTTGGAGATGATGACTAATAATCTTGGTTTAATGGATAGATTTGTGGTTATTGTGACCACAGTAGCATTGCTACTGCTTGGTTGCTCACACAACTTGTCTAGTTCTTGTTGGCTACTCATTTCTGCTTGCACAGTAGGGTATCATACATGATATGAATGCCACTATCATTGCCTGTGAAGAAAAATAGGGTTTAACTGATGGTTTAGTGGCTAGGATCTCACTAGGTAGTTCTTGGTAGCTTCTAGTTCCTATAGATCCTCTACTAGTGCTATCTATGCATTTATCCTTGCTTGTTTGCACATTTGTGCATCTATCCTTGCTTACTTGCACATGAATAGTGTCTAGATGGTTTTGGGCTCTAGCTTCTCCATTTCTGCCAGTGATCCTTGGTCAACGCCAAGTGATGACAACCCCATGAGCATCTGCTCATCTCATGCCTTGTGTCATGCAATATTTGTGGATTGGATCCAATGGATCCTCTCCAGGTACTTGCTATACCTTGTTTCAGTTCCTAGATGGTTATGCTCAGCTGTTGTTGAGCTATTGCTTGATGTTCTTGGTTACTTGCCCTGCTCCTCCTAGCTCCTGGTGATCTTGTTTAAGTCCCAATGTCTCTGTTGGGCTTTGGTTGGTTGATGTTGGATGGATGGATGGTTTCAGTGGTTGGTTTTGCTGCTCTTGAGTAAGAACATGATGAACTATACACTGTTCCTTGCTGGTTGCTGGATGAATGATTATCTGGTCGACTTGTGACTTATTCCTAGGTGTTCTACCCTTTTATACTGCCTATTGGTTCACCATGACTGTGACACACAAGCCTGGCATGGCTTGGTGACTAAGCCAGGCCTTGGCTTGCTGTTGGATGCACAGTAGCTCTATGAGCTTGTGTTCCTTTGGTGAAACTTGAGCCCCTGCGTGGCTCAGGTTTGGTCTGCTGGTGTCTATCTTGGTTCTGGCCAAGTTTTGGACATTGCCAAGTGTCCTGGACACTTGGTTTTAACCCCACTGTCTAGTTTCTCTCCTATTTAACCCCCTGTCTAGTTTCTTCTCTTATTTGCAGGTTTCAAAGTTGGAAATGATCAAGGGAAAAGCATTACAAGATATTTAGTTTAGGATTTTAGTATAGATTCAAATTCTTGTAATCTTCTTTTACTTTGTTTTATTATTCATCCAATTCTTGTAATTATAAATATTGTAAAGATAATGTATGTGTGTGCGTATGATCAATAAAGCTCAAGTTTTCCTTATGAGCTTATTTGTAAATGTATCAATTACTTATGAATTATTTGCGTATGAATATTATGATTTGAATTATGTAAATGCATTTGATATGATTTAAATTATAATGTGATTTGAATTATGATGTGTTTTGAATTATGAATTCATAATTCCTTTATATATATTGTTTATCTTTTACTTCTTTAGTTTGAAATTCAATATGACTTGTCAATTCAAATCATCTCCCAAAATCAATAATTACAAAAGAGATCATGTCAAAATTCTTAACCTCACATTGCCTAACCCTAATTGCAATGAGCGAGAATCTCGATCCTTCTTAGGTTTTTATGCAATAAGCCGCGAATTTTTTTCCTCGTTTTGCGATGAAATGCACATCCCAATTCTAAATCTACCCTTCGATGTGCCTATGTTCTGGGTTATTACACGATGATGCCATCCGCAAGCTCGAAGTCGCCACGCCACCGCAGCATTGGCCGGCACCACCTAAAGAAGATCTCATCTCCATCACCACCTCTCCCCTAGCCACCATGGTAGTATGAAGAGGAAGATGAACTGGAGCTCCAACCCTCTAGATCCCGCTAGCCACTGAACCATAAAGCAGCTTTATTGGAAGAGACAGTGGCCTCCTTCTCCTCTACCAGCTCCAACCATAGAAGCATAGCAGGAAGAGGCAAGAACCCTAGACACAAGATCTTGCTGCCAAGATCTTGTCCGCCCCAAACTACCGGCATAACTCCATACTTCACAAGGGAAAAGCAACGGAAACCTAGCCTACTCTTAAGAAGGACAGTCATGTACAGTCTTGTCACATATTGATAGCCAAAAGATGGTTGCCAAATGAAAATAAAACATGCTAATAATCATACCAAGCAAGAATATCATAATTCAGTTTCGCAATAAAAAAAAGGAATACCATAATTCATCTTGATGCCAAAACTCGGTAGACATAGGCATTACGGTGCACATATGCATGCATGATTAACATATAGAAAAGGGGTGCAAGGAGGTGCACCTGAAAAATGTTGCCAAGAAGGTGGTTAAGTTCTATGGCTCGAAGGTGTCCTCACAGCAGGTGTACACACATCTTAAAAAGTGGAGGACCAAATGGATCCATTTGTCCAAGCTTACAGACCTTAGCGGTACACAATGGGATGGGAACACCTGCATCATTATCCTAATGGCCGAGAACTACAGAGGCCATGACTCGGTACTAACACTTATTTCAGTTCCTCCAACCTGTCACATATTCCAATTCATCTAATGTTCCACTACTAACACATTGTCTTTCTCAAGTCTAGGATCACCCCAAGGACAATGAGTACCTCAACCAGCCATTCACTAACTACACCTAAACTATAGAGGGAGGCTGGTCTCCTCTCTCCTCCACTCCGGCAGGCGAGGCCGCCGGAGGAGGGAGAGAGCGGAGCCGGGACAGAAGAAGCGACTCTCAAGAGACGAGAGGAAAGAGAGAGAGAAGAAAGGGGAAATGAGTGGTCTCATCCTTCCCGAAAAGGACATTTCCTTGTTCCCACGTCAATATACCTGATCAGCAGCTAACCAACGTTTCCTCGCCAAACATGAAGGCACAACTAACAAAGACTTGCACTGTTTAAGGTAACTGACATTATAAAGGAAACTTACATTGAGCGGACGTTTGGATTTTAAGTTTTTAACACATGGAGCCAATAAGTTGTCACCCATTGATTGTTTTTTGATTGAGAGTGGTTTGGATGACAAACGTAAACCTCCATCGTCGTGGTGGCAACTCCTGGATGCGTTCGGTCCGAAAACGGAAGCTCCATATTACCGACCAATGCTGGCAACTAGCTACGTAAAATGTCATGTTAACTGCAACAATTTTTCACAGAAAAAGAAATACATCAGATTCAATCTAAAGATCCCAGTGATATCGAGAATCGAGACTGAATTTTCTGGCGCTGCGTGCACGCTTCAACCGTTCGTTACGTTAAGATTTGAGCAAGAATGTCTCATCATGTTTCAGAAAAATAGCACAGCATATGATACATCGTGGATCCATGACAGATGGTGGAAAATCATTTCTCTAGCGGGATCATTGATATTTTGTTTTGCAAGGCAACAAAGAACGTTGCAGTTTTTGTCTCTACAAGCTTCACATGCGAGAGGTAACTAACAAAAGGTTAGCGTCCCCATGGACCATGTCGATCATTGGACAAATATACCGAGTGTTGGTTTCATGCAACAAGCTTTTCCTGCATTCGATAGTGTGGCCCTACTAATCACACCATGTTACCGTTGTAAAGATCTAGTAGCGCCTGCATGAGACAATGAATTTGTATATCTACTACCTCCGTCTCAGTTCATAGGACTTGTGCGTATTTCTAGGTTGTCAATTTGATCAACATAATATCATTTGTATAATATAAAAATTATATCATTAGAAAGTAGAGCATCTAAGCTTTCTAATGATATATATTTTGTAATACATATGATGCATTATCATCGACAAATTTACGACCTAGGGACACGCGCAAGCCCTATGAACTGGAACAGAGGGAGTATAGCATCGAAAAAAGGGAAATTATAATGAGAGAAGTTCTGATTTTAGTCTCCCAAAGCGGACTATTCAATAGACAGCCAATTTTTTAGCGGACGACCACTGGCAACTGCCATAAAAGCAAATTGAAGCAATTGTCGCTTGAAATTTTTTTATTTGTCCAAAACCGTTCCCACTCTGGAAAACATCTTCTTAATTGTGGCGTTTCAAGAAAAAATAATAGCATTGAGAACCAACCTATGATTGGATTGTTAGGAGGGCAGTGGCACCCTCAACCCACCAGAGTTCAAATTCTAGTTTAACACTTTGGTGTCTCATAAAGTCGAAATATTTTTCAGTGGGAATTGACGTTTCCGTCGACAACGAAATGTCTATGGTGACTTCGTCAATCTCAAGACCCATCGAATCTAGTTCATGAACCCTTCGTTCGAAGGTGCTCATAGGGGTAGGATGTGCGTGCAAACATTCATAAAGACGAGTGTGTGTACGTACTTATGAGTTATTGTGTTTCACAAAAAAACAAGTGGCAGCAGCATTTCAAGAGCCTTCCTTCGTGAAAGGTCAGAGCCCTTCTTTTTTGGGTATCACACACAGCTAATTAAACGCTTGTTCACTGACTCGTCGACATACCTCTCCCAAAAAGATCCAGCTGATAGAGCCATGCACGTGAACACAAGCACGCCTCGCCAAATATCACTCACGTACTATTGTTCTACCAGCACGTACCAGCTGCAACGCCTCCTCTCCTTTCCTATATAAACACCACAATAGCACACAGAAAAGGTCGCAAACATAAAACTTGAAGCACAGCCACACAGCATTAGCAACGCCATGGCCAACGCAAAGTTGCTCCCGGTGCTCCTCTCCTTCCTTATCCTGCCCTTCTCCGCCTTGGCCCTAACCCAGGACTTCTGCGTCGCCGACCTGTCCCGTGGCGACACGCCAGCGGGATACCCGTGCAAGGCCCATGTCGGTGCCGGGGACTTCTACTACCACGGCCTCGCCGCCGCCGGCAACACCACCAATCTCATTAAGGCCGCCGTCACGCCGGCCTTTGTCGGCCAGTTCCCCGGGGTCAACGGCCTGGGCATCTCAGCTGCCAGGCTTGACATCGCCGTGGGTGGCGTCGTGCCGCTCCACACCCACCCGGCCGCCTCCGAGCTCCTCTTCGTCACGCAGGGCACCATCCTCGCTGGCTTCATTAGCTCCTCCTCCAACACCGTCTACACCAAGACGCTCTACAAGGGCGACGTCATGGTCTTCCCCCAGGGCCTGCTCCACTACCAGTACAACGGCGGCACCTCGCCCGCCGTTGCGCTCGTCGCGTTCGGAGGCCCCAACCCTGGCCTGCAGATCACTGATTTCGCGCTATTCGCCAACAACTTGCCCTCCACCGTCGTCGAAAAGGTCACCTTTTTGGATGACGCGCAGGTCAAGAAGCTCAAGTCTGTGCTCGGCGGCACCGGCTAGCCATTAACACATTTTCACAGAGGTTACTAATTGTCTTCGTGGTGTCAGCTAGCGCGAGTGTCGAATTACTAATAAGTTGATTCTGTGCGTGCGTCTGGCATGCATGTGAACTCGGTCAGTAGTTCTTTCAAAGCTGTGCTTCATTCCTTCTCATGTCAATTTTATTTCAGATGGTTCAATAATTTTCTTAGGTACGGTGCAATAATTGTAATTTGTGTAACGACCAAGAATTAATCGTTCGTTCTGTTTAATCTCAGATTGTTCAGTAAATATTATGGCCACACTGGTTGTTTTGTTGGTGAAGGCTCCATTCGGCAATTCTTGAAGTGGATTTAGATAAGATAGCTATTCAGATATATGTCCTCATATCTTATTTGTTTTCACATAACGGACCTCTGTCTACCACATAGGCGCCCGTTATTATTCAAACATAGTTTAGGTTCAACGGGACTGCAACAAGATAAAAAACAAAACCAGGAAAAATAAGTTAAGAACGGTGAGTGCGAAACCGACCGCTCCCCTCGCGTCGCCCCCTCCTGGCGACCGAGGGAGCGAACCCTAGCGCTCTCCGCCGCCCCCCCCCTTCCATCCCCCCTCCTCCTCGTCGCCCCCAGAGGCGCCGGCATCAAAGCACGCGGCGGCGGTTAAGGGGGCGGCGGGGATCTTGGCCCTCGCTCCTCCCGCGGCGACTAGGTGGAGGACCGCCGCGCGAGGTTCGCCATGGTCGTGGCTGCTGCTCGGTGGGCTCCCCCTGCCGGCGGCCGCCACGGTGGGGGCTCTGGGAGCCAGGGCGGCGACCCTGGGCGGGTGTGGACGGCGTCGGCCCTACGGCGGGCGGCGGCCGTGGTTGCGTGCTGGCCATCGTTCTCGGCCGCGCGGGCGGCGAGGCGACGGAGGTTGAGGGTCGCGGCACCGGTCTGCGTCGTTGGCCCGGTTGCCAGAGCTGGAGATGAAGCCTCCTTTTCCTCGTTTTGTTCTTCCCCTGCCAGATCTGGAGCTCGGTGGTTTCAGCTGCTGGATTTAGGTGTTGGGCAGTGGGTGGTGTTGGCTGGTGGTACCGGGGGAAACCTTTGGGCAACCACGATGAAGACGACGCCACCCGGCGCCGCGCTCCTTCTTGAAGGCCTCGTCGAGGTACCACTCTCACTACCCTCCTCTGCGTGGGCGAAAGTCTGGTGTTTTCCTTGCGGACGGTGGCGGTGTTGCGACATCGGACCCCTTCCTGAAGGCGCCGTCTTGGGAACTGCAGAGGTGGGTGAACAATGGCGGTTTGATGTGGCTGTGGCGACTTGCTCTATTCGGCGAAGCTTTTTCCCCGTGTTGACTGGCAGGTGCCGGGTTTGATGCTCTGCTGCTCCATGGCCTCTGCTTGCCGGTGGCGACGCCCTCGAGCCTGGGTGAAAGGGGAAAGGGTTCCCCTTTATGGCAGTAACGACGCTGGGTTGGCAAGCGGCCATGCCTTGGTGGTCCTGTTCTTCCGTGGGGGTTGGCTATGCCCTCTTCCGCCGTTTCCTCTTCGCTGCGTCTTCTTCCTACAGCTCCAGTCTGATGTGGTGGTTGCTCTGGCGATGGTGGTGGTCTCGGTGAAGTTCCCTCCTGTCTCTGATGGCGTTCCCTTTGACAGTCTAGCTCCCTCTTTTCCGTTGTGTTCTTGGGGGAACTCCTTCGCCTCCCGACGGTACGGTGCCCTTCGATCCAGGGCGAGGGACAAGGGGTCTCTTTCCGTAGGTGGAGACGGTGGAGGTTGGATCTAGATTTGCCCAGTGGGTGCGGACGACGACACGGTCCGGTGGCCTCCCCAAGCTCTCCCTGCCTTCCTAGTGCTCTCCTCGATGTCTAGCTGTGGTGTAAGCTACCAAGAACTACCTAGTGAGATCCTAGCCACTAAACCATCAGTTAAACCCTAGATTTCTTCACAAGCAAGCATAGTGACATTCATAACATGTATGATACCCTACTATGCAAGCTGAGATGAGTAGCCAACAAGAACTAGACAAGCTGTGTGAGTAACCAAGCAGTAGAAATGCTAATGTGGTCACATCAACCACAAATCCATCCATTTAACCAAGATTATAAGTCATCATCATCCAGAAATGGATTTAGACTTTAATTATTTCCAAATTGATCATGCAAATATCAAATCATGCACATCAATGTATTTAATCAACACTGCATAAGCAGTTCATCCATAAATAATCCACCCAAGTACACAGATACAGTAATCCATGCATGAACAATGCAATAGCATCACTGAGAGGCAACAGCAGCATGCACCATTGCATCCTAGCCATTGGATCATGTCCAATGAGCTATGGACATCAACAGCAGCACACACACACACACACACTTGAGCATCATTAGCAAGCATAAGTCACAGCAGAAGCTAGCACAAGCTAATTAGTTAGCCAAGGATCAAGCCAGTAACTAGTCACTAGCATCTGATTGATCAAATGGATCAAATAGATCAAGCACAAGGCACAGCACATTATCACAGGCATGCAGGGATCCAAGAATTGGACCAACTGAAGCAAACACATGGCATTGGTGAGCATCACTGGCACCACAAGTGTCAGTAGTGCTAACCTAGGTCAACAATAGGCCATTAGCAAGAATTTTCACAGCACAAGTACATGAATAAATAGAATAGGCCTAGCACAGTGAGCCAGTAAGCATAGGAATAGCACCAGGGCATGAATAGATAGGATAACATGAGTCCAGTGTACCAGGAAGAACTACACATGCATAATCAAAGCACCAGTATGCATGAATAGGCTAGATCATGGCATCAGTAGGCTTAGGCAAGGAGCACATCAAGCACGACAGCACAGCAAGCAAGGCAGCACAACAAGCTCAGCAGCATACGCATAGGGGGCAGTAGGCACAGATCAAGAAGAAGAAAAAGAAGAAGAAGAAGAAGGAGTGGATAGAGGTAGAAGAGGAGGAAGAGGAAGTTACCTGGCGAAAAACGTGCAGGCAATCATGGAGGCACAGTGGCACGGCAAGCCACGGCGGTGCCAGACCGCGGCCAAGCCCGTGCCAAGCCACGCACGCCAGCAAGGGAGGCGGCGAACACCCAGGAGTGGCGAGGAGAAGCAGGTCGATGGAGATCACCATGGATCCATCGGCGTCTGCACGCGCATGAGCAGTCGAGGAAGAAGTTGTCAAATCGACGCGGAGGAGAAGATGCGTCGTCACGCGCCGCGTCGATAGCGACCCACGATGTTCCCTAGAGCGGCCGGAGCACGGCGGCGACCATGGCGGCGACACGGTCGCCACGCGAATCGCCACGGGTAGGGTTAGGGTTTCGCGAGAGAGACGAGTGAGCGAGTCGGGGTGGGCCGACGCGATTCAGTGCCCACCGCACCGTTTTGGGCATGCCCAGGTGGGCTGTCCAAATGGGCCGTTTTAGTGGGTTGGCCCAATTGGGCCACAGAGGGGCATTTTAGTCTTTTTCTTTTTTTTAAAATAATCTGTGAATTCTACCAAATATTAAATAATGAAAAATACCTCTAAAAATCTAAGAAAATAGGTTTGATGAAAATGAAATTATTCTTAACAAGAATAAAATAAAATAAAAATTACCACAAAAGTGCAAAATTTGGAAATTTTTGACTTTAATAATGAACTTGGAATTTTAAATTGTCCTTGGATTTAAAAATCAAGGAAAATTCCAAATGAATTCAAGTAATTTTTATTTAAATGTTTCAAAAGGAATTATATTACTCCAAGTCTTTTCTTTTAAAGATTAAGATTTTCCAAAAAGGGAAATATCTTAATATTTCAAAATT
Organism: Lolium rigidum; assembly: GCF_022539505.1. Lineage (NCBI taxonomy): Eukaryota > Viridiplantae > Streptophyta > Magnoliopsida > Poales > Poaceae > Lolium > Lolium rigidum. The sequence goes on from NC_061508.1 coordinate 133,373,915, forward strand.
CCTTGATATTTCTAAAAATGGGGAAAACTCTATTTTTCAAATTCTTAATTTGAAATCAATATTTTCCAAAGGAAAATATCAAGTACTTTTTAATTATTTTCTTGTTAGAAAAGGAAACAATGTTAAAGGTTTTAAAGAATTCATAAGTTACTGCCAAAGGCACAAATACTTAACTTAACCCTAAATCTTAAATCCGGGGGTAAGGGATTCAACATGAAATAATGCACACATGCATGCATCATTTGGATCTTATAACATTAAGTTCACCCTTGCTCATGTCATCTTGATTATTTTATAACAATTTACCCGCAAAAGTACTATAATTATCATTCCTGCATTGAAAATCAAATGTTACTTTTCCAATTATGAATATGACTATATGGTGGGCAATGGAACCATGGTATGTGTTGATATGGTGGAGGTTCCATTGCAAGGGTTCTATTAATCTAGGACTAATCAGCAATGTCGTCTAGTGATTCTAGCGCCGTACAATTCGCGTTGACCATGAGATCTATAATGGCTCGGGGGAAGTCAGCTGTATCTTTTCCCTCTTGCATATCAACGGACTAGATAGGGTCTGGCTGGGTGTTGGGGATAACACCGCAGTAGGTTGGGAAATCCTTTAAAATCCCCATCCGTGTGGATGAGAGGCTCTATCGTCTATGAGAGATTGTCCATAGTACATCGGGGGTAAAGCCGTATGATCGGGAGATGTCTACCGGGGATGTATGGATGGACAAAAGGGTGGGTATGCAAGATCGCGGAGAAGGCAGTGATTGGCTTGGATCTTACACCTGGCCCCACACCAAGGAAGTGTGGACGAGAAACGCGTCTCGGTTGGTATCAAGGAGAAGTTCTCTTATGGGAAAAGTAACGCACCTCTGCAGAGTGTATCAAGTTGTGGTTGTCACTCCCTGTTCCGGGAAGGGAACTACGAACGCGGCAGGAAAGGAACTCCGTGAAGTTATGTTCAACCTGTGAAGACTGGCGGGCATAGTTTGCAGAATAAAATCAACCTTTCGAAGAAATGTTTTCGAAACATGCATTGACCTGAGATTTTATGATCAATGGTCGTAGCTAGTGCATCAAACACATTTTCTCTTTTGAACTTGCTGAGTACCTCTGTACTCACTTTCTTTCGACACCCTTGCTAGACTGTGACAATGAAGTGGAGGCCACCGACAGAGCACCGGAAGGAGATTACGAGCTGGTCTACGTGGAACCTGATCTGTCCGGAGGAGTGGAAGGCGTGGACTATGGGATAGTCTACGAACCTGAGAACAATGAGGCGGAGTAGTAGGGTCTTACCCTAGTTATTATAGAGCCGAGCAGCATAGTAGCTGATAACCCACAAGTATAGGGGATCGCAACAATCTTCGAGGGAAGTAAAACCCAAATTTATTGATTCGACACAAGGGGAGGTAAAGAATACTTATAAGCCTTAACAACTGAGTTTTCAATTCAGCTGCACCTGGAAAAGCACTAGTAACAGGGGTGATGTGAAAGCAGCAGTGATATGAGAGAAATAGTAACAATAACACAGCAGCGATGAATCGTAACACGGAGGCAATGGCACCAGAAAATAGTTGATACTACTTCCAGTGACATATAGAACGAGTATATGATGATGAGAGATGGACCGGGGTTCCCAGCTATCTTCACTAGTGGTAACTCTCCAATAACAAGTGTTGGGTGAACAAATTATAGTTGGGCAATTGATAGGATTGAAATATCATTAAGACAGAACATCAAGATTATTAATCATGTAGGCATGTTTTCCATATATAGTCATACGTGCTCGCAATGAGAAACTTGCATAACATCTTTTGTCCTACCAGCCGATGGCAGCCGGGCCTCAAGGGAATCTACTGGTAATTAAGGTACTCCTTTTAATAGAGCACCGGAGCAAAGCATTAACACTTGGTGAAAACATGTGATCCTCATACCTAAGCCTTCCCCTCCAGTTATCCCAGTTGATGTCACTCTGGGGCCTCGGGTTCCGGACATAGATATGTGCAAACAACTTGTAGATACAATCTAAGAATAATTATAGAGCTTAAATCTAAGATCATGCCACTCGTGCACTAGTGACAAGCATTAAACACAAAAAGATTGCAGCAACAATAACTTCACAAACTTTATAGATAGACTGATCATAATGTAACAATTCATCGGATCCTAACAAACACAACACCGATTACATCAGATGGATCTCAATCATGTAAGGCAGCTCATAAGATCATTGTATTGAAGTACATGGGAGAGAGAATACCAACTAGTGATACGTCCCAAACGTATCTGTAATTTCTTATGTTCCATGCTACTTTTATGATGATACTCACATGTTTTATACACATTATATGTCATTATTATGCATTTTCCGGCACTAACCTATCGACGAGATGCCGAAGAGCCAGTTGCTGTTTTCTGCTGTTTTTGGTTTCAGAAATCCTAGTAAGAAAATATTCTCCGAATTGGACGAAATCAACGCCCATGGGCCTATTTTTCCACGAAGCTTCCAGAAGGCCGGAGGAGAGACGAAGTGGGGCCACGGGGCGCCGCCACACTAGGGCGGCGCGGCCTAAGGGGGGCCCGCGCGGCCCTAGCGTGTGGGGCCCCCGTGACTCTCCCGACTCCGTCCTTCCGCCTACTTAAAGCCTCCGTCGCGAAACCCCCAGTACCGAGAGCCACGATACGGAAAACCTTCCAGAGACGCCGCCGCCGCCAATCCCATCTCGGGAGATTCAGGAGATCGCCTCCGGCACCCTGCCGGAGAGGGGATCATCTCCCGGAGGTCTCTTCATCGCCATGATCGCCTCCGGATCGATGTGTGAGTAGTTCACCCCTGGACTATGGGTCCATAGCAGTAGCTAGATGGTCGTCTTCTCCTCATTGTGCTATCATGTTAGATCTTGTGAGCTGCCTATCATGATCAAGAAAATCTATTTGTAATCCTTCATGTTGTGTTTGTTGGGATCCGATGAATATTGAATACTATGTCAAGTTGATTATCAATCTATCATATATGTTATTTATGTTTTTGCATGCTCTCCGTTGCTAGTAGAGGCTCTAGCCAAGTTGATACTTGTGATTCCAAGAGGGGGTATTTATGCTCGATAGTGGGTTCATGCCTCCATTAAATCTGGGACAGTGACAGAAAGTTCTAAGGTTGTGGATGTGTGATTGCGCGTAATTAACACGTCCGTTGGGAACCCCAAGAGGAAGGTATGATGCGCACAACAGCAAGTTTTCCCTCAGTAAGAAACCAAGGTTATCGAACCAGTAGGAGCCAAGAAGCACGTTGAAGGTTGATGGCGGAGGAGTGTAGTGCGGCGCAACACCAGGGATTCCGGCGCCAACGTGGAACCTGCACAACACAATCACGGAACTTTGCCCCAACGTAACAGCGAGGTTGTCAATCTCACCGGCTTGCTGTAAACAAAGGATTAGATGTATAGTGTGGATGATGATGGTTGTTTGCGAAGAACGAGTAAAGAACAATTGCATCGAGATTGTATTTCAGATGTAAAGAATAGGACCGGGGTCCACAGTTCACTAGCGGTGTCCGATACGTCTCCGACGTATCGATAATTTCTTATGTTCCATGCCACATTATTGATGATATCTACATGTTTTATACATACTTTATGTCATATTTATGCGTTTTCCGGAACTAACCTATTGACGAGATGCCGAAGGGCCGATTCGTTGTTTTCTGCTGTTTTTGGTTTCAGAAAACCTAGTAAGGAAATATTCTCGGAATCGGACGAAATCAACGCCCAGCATCTTAGGATAGCATGAACCTTCCAAAACACCCGAGAGCCGCCAGAGGGGGGCCACAGGCCCACCAAACAGTAGGCCGACGCGGCCAAGGGGGGGCCGCGCCCCCCTGTTGTGTCGTCGCCTCGTTGACCTTCTGACGCCGCCTCTTCGCCTATATAAAGGTCCCTGACCTAAATCTTCGGGATGGAAAAGCCACGGTACGAGAAACCTTCCAGAGCCGCCGCCATCGCGAAGCCAAGATCTGGGGGACAGGAGTCTCTGTTCCGGCACGCCGCCGAGACGGGGAAGTGCCCCCGGAAGGCTCCTCCATCGACACCACCGCCATCTTCATCAACGCTGCTGTCTCCCATGAGGAGGGAGTAGTTCTCCATCGAGGCTCGGGGCTGTACCGGTAGCTATGTGGTTCATCTCTCTCCTATGTACTTCAATACAATAATCTCATGAGCTGCCTTGCATGATTGAGATTCATATGATGATGCTTGTAATCTAGATGTCATTATGCTAGTCAAGTGGGTTTTACTTATGTGATCTCCAGAGAGTCCTTGTCCCACGTGTGTAAAGGTGACAGTGTGTGCACCGTGTGGGTCTCTTAGGCTATATTTCACAGAATACTTATTCACTATTATGAATGGCATAGTGAAGTGCTTATTTATATCCCTTTATGATTGCAATGTGTTTTGTATCACAATTTATCCGTGTGCTACCGTAGTGATGTTATTAAAGTAGTTTATTCCTCCCGCACGGTGTAATGGTGACAAGTGTGTGCATCGTGTAGTACTTGGCGTAGGCTATGATTGTGATCTCTTGTAGATTATGAAGTTAACTATTGCTATGATGGTATTGATGTGATCTATGCCTCCTTTCGTAGCGTGAAGGTGACGAGTGTGCATGCTATGTTAGTACTTGGTTTGGTTATGTTGATCTGTCATGCACTCTAAGGTTATTTAAACATGAACATCGAATATTGTGGAGCTTGTTAACTCCGGCATTGAGGGTTCGTGTAATCCTACACGCTTAGTGGTGTTCATCATCCAACAAGAGAGTGTAGAGTCTAGCATTTATCTATTTATTATGTTATGTGATCAATGTTGAGAGTGTCCACTAGTGAAAGTATGATCCCTAGGCCTTGTTCCTAAATATCGCTATCGCTGCTTGTTTACTCGTTTTACTCGCATCTCGTACTTCCTGCAATATTACCACCATCAACCACACGCCAGCAAGCACTTTTCTCGGCGCCGTTACTACTGCTCATACTTATTCATACCACCTGTATTTCACTATCTCTTCGCCGAACTAGTGCACCTATTAGGTGTGTTGGGGACACAAGAGACTTCTTGCTTTGTGGTTGCGGGGTTGCATGAGAGGGATATCTTTGACCTCTTCCTCCCCGAGTTCGATAAACCTTGGGTGATCCACTTAAGGGAAACTTGCCGCTGTTCTACAAACCTCTCGCTCTTGGAGGCCCAACGCTGTTTACAAGAATAGAAGCACCCGTAGACATCAAGCACTTTTCTGGCGCCGTTGTCGGGGAGGAAAGGTAAAAGGTACTCACACTCCGGATCTCGGCTACTAAGCACTTTTCCGGCACCGTTGTAAGTACTCGAAGCTATTTCCTTTAGATCCTGCAATTGCATCTTTTTGTTTCTTGTTTACACTAGTTTGGCATAATGGACAACAATGAGCTTCTTATTCTATTTCCTGATTTAAGACATGGATGGTTTGATGCGAAAATTAAAAAACCCATGGAACATATTAGTATGAACACTTTGAATACCATTGTTGCTAATGATATAGAAATTTCTAAGCTTGGGGAAGCTGGTTCTCATGAGCATGATCTTTTTAGTCCCCCAAGCATTGAGGAGAAAATTTACTTTGATGATACTTTGCCTGCTATTTATGATGATTATAATGATAGTAGTCTTTTAGTACCGCCTGTTATGGAGGATAAATTTGATTATGATTACAATATGCCTCCTATATTTGATGATGAGAATAATAATGATAGCTACTTTGTTGAATTTGCTCCCACTATTACCAATAAAATTGACTATGCTTATGTGGAGGGTAATGATACTTTTATGCATGTGAATAAAGATGTTTTATGTGATACTTATATTGTTGAGTTTGCTCATGATGCTACTGGATATTATTATGAGAGAGGAAAATATGGTTGTAGAAATTTTCATGTTACTAAAACACCTCTCTATATGCTGAAATTTTTGAAGTTACACTTGTTTTATCTTTCTATGCTTGTTGCATCATGCTTCATGAATTTGTTTATTTACAAGATTCCTTTTCATAGGAAGCATGTTAGGCTTAAATGTGTTTTGAATTTGCCTCTTGATGCTCTCTTTTGCTTCAAATACTATCTCTTGCGAGTGCATCATTGAAATTATTGAGCCCATCTTAATGGCTATAAAGAAAGAACTTCTTGGGAGATAACCCATGTGTTTATTTTACTACAGTAATTTTGTTTTTTATTTTGAGTCTTGGAAGTTGTTACTACTGTAGCAACCTCTCCTTATCTTAGTTTTATTGCATTGTTGTGCCAAGTAAAGTCTTTGATAGTAAGGTTCATACTAGATTTGGATTACTGCGCAGAAACAGATTTCTTGCTGTCACGAATCTGGGCCTAATTCTCTGTAGGTAACTCAGAAAATTATGCCAATTGACGTGAGTGATCCTCAGATATGTACGCAACTTTCATTCAATTTGAGAATTTTCATTTGAGCAAGTCTGGTGCCTCAATAAAATTCGTCTTTACGGACTATTCTGTTTTGACAGATTCTGCCTTTTATTTCGCATTGCTTCTTTTGCTATGTTGGATGGATTTCTTTGTTCCATTACCTTCCAGTAGCTTTGAGCAATGTCCAGAAGTGTTAAGAATGATTGTGTCACCTCTGAACATGTGAATTTTTGATTATGCACTAACCCTCTAATGAGTTTGCTTTGAATTTGGTGTGGAGGAAGTTTTCAAGGGTCAAGAGAGGAGGATGATATACTATGATCAAGAAGAGTGAAAGCTCTAAGCTTGGGGATGCCCCGTGGTTCATCCCTGCATATTTCAAGAAGACTCAAGCATCTAAGCTTGGGGATGCCCAAGGCATCCCCTTCTTCATCGACAACTTATCAGGTCACTTCTCTTGAAACTATATTTTTACTAGATGATACTCCGCGCGTTGCGGCGGCAATCTTTATAACACAATATAATTTATTAACCCGGTGGCAACCCAGATTTCATGTATAAATTCATCTTTCCATATTGGACAGTATGATAAAATAAAAGTAACAAATACATTCATGTTAGACCGATAATTAATACTATCTAAGATCAGAAGAGTCCATCTTCTGTTTTCTACATAATGATAATAAACAAAAATATCAAGTGTCCGTTTCATCTAAAAATAAACACATCCATTCTAAAAGAATTAAAATACTTTGTCTTGCGTAAGAAGGTAACGGATTGGGTGTAAAACTGCAATTCTACCCACAATGTAAGGCGCCTTGTTCATAATCTGTGAAAAAAAATCAGATAGCACGTGCAGAAGCCATACAAAGGTTAAACTCATGAGGGATAAAATTGAGTATATATGTTGAACATGATTTCTGAAGTACAATATATTCATTTAATCAAGAAAAAAGTACCTCTTACTTACAAAATAGGCAGCACAGTGAGGCTATACATGAATAGGCACGTATCTAAAATATGATTCCGCAACATATTTAAGTACCTCTTACTTACAAAATAGGCAGCACAGTTTAATAGCACATATCTAAAATGAAGACAGAAAAACGCATGTTCAGGTAAAATGGGTTTGTTTTTCCTTTGTTTTCTTCCATTTTCCTATTGGATCTTTCGGTTAGACACACCTGTGCAGCACCACTTGTCCCTTCTTCCAATTATTTATGAGGGTTACACAGTTATACCAATAGAATCATACTACTGACTTCAACATGAAGGAGCTTGATATATTTAAGTACAAACTGCAGCAGGAAAATTTGAATGACACCTGCATTTCATGAAAACCTCAAGTGACCAAATAAGCTTTGAACAAACCGAGATTGTTTGCCCTGTCCCAAATTGGTTCAAACACTACAACAAATATTACATGAATGTTACTGAAGTTTCATATGTCAAAAGTAACTGGTTATCAGCAAAATATATGAGTAAGAAAAAAGTAACTGGTTATCAGCAAAATATATGAGTAAGAAAAAAATAGCACCTATCTGAAATCAAAGCTTCATCGCTGCAACTTGCCTGTCCTTATTTGCTCTTATATTGCTCAGTTCTATACTACATGTTACAAATAAAAAAAAATGCAAAACTACCAGTATTACGAAAAACTACCAGTCAAATTAACCTTTTGATTAACCCGATGACAGCATTGCTTGATACAGTTCATAAAGTATTATTGTATAGATAGGGAGAATTAACCTGCCATGATAAGAGAGTATATATTTTTCACCACTTTCCAGCTTCAGTCGTGTTGACAAAAGTATTTGTAGTTCCCTGTAAGATGTAAACCTACGTCAGATCCCAGCTCAAGCTCCACTGATCTGTAGCATATACATCAAATTGAAACCAGCACATAATTTTTTCATAATTCCTCGAAACAGAAAAACAAAGAAATTGCCTGGTGGAGGTAGGAAATTTCAAATCTATGTACTAATAACTCACAAGGATATGGCATAGTTCAGAATTCAGAGAAAAGACCTGAATGAAATAGTGCAGAATCTAGGTCAAGATATATATATGTAGAGAGAGAGAGAGACATTACTTGAAGATAACACATCGTGATTGTCAGCAAATGGATGTAATTCATCTCCCCGCCAAGGAAGGGCTTGGGTTCATGACTTCATGGAATTAGTGCAACCTGCGTGTCAGCATATCAACCTGGAGGAACTCATCCATGATCCATGTTGGAGCAACAGTACAGGGTGAAACACATATCTGAAGCGGTGGAGCGGCGCTAAGCCGAAGCTCCTCACTCATGAACGTGGGGAAAACAGTAGAGATCACCTCATGGCGCAGTTATCAGTAATGGACGGCAGTGAAGAGCCGGTGGTGGGTCAGGCCGCTGCACGAGGAGATTGAAGCGGCCACTGGCGACATAGAGCTCTCTGCATGCGTCTCGACCAGCTCACGCATGGTGGCGACTGGCGAAAACGGAGCAGATCGCTCTAGTACTTAAAGGCGAGAAAAACTGGTTAACTGCATGCGCAACACCACTTCTAGCAATTAATTTTTCTTGGAGAAGATAGAAAGATATGAGGAAGTCTCTAGATCTTTCGCCTGATTGGAACGGTAGAAGATGAAAAGGATGGTCATAATGAAAGCGATGAATAGCGATCGTGGTGGGCAGAGGAAGAGTTATATGGTGGGAAAACAAAAGAACGTTGTGAACCAAAAAAAAAATGAAGGATATATTGCTGATGTGGCATGTTTGATGAGGTGGATAGGCTGCATGTCAAGAGAAATATGTTAGTGGGGATGAACTACTTAGTTATATAGGATTCGGTCACATCTTATGTACTTTACTTGGAGCGTCTGTTTGTTTTTGTTTTTGTTTGAATAAAATATGATCCATCATGCTTGTGTGGGAGAGAGACACGCTCCGCTGGTTCATATGAACACATGTGTTCTTAGCTCATAATGTTCATGGCGAAGGTTGAACTGCTTCGTTAATTGTTATATGGTTGGAAACGGGAAATGCTACATGTGGTAATTGATAAAATGTCTTGGATAATTTGATACTTGGCAATTGTTGTGCTCATGTTTAAGCTCTTGCATCATATACTTTGCACCCATTAATGAAGAAATACATAGAGCTTGCTAAAATTTGGTTTGCATAATTGGTCTCTCTAAGGTCTAGATAATTTCTAGTAAAGAGTTTGAACAACAAGGAAGACGGTGTAGAGTCTTATAATGTTTACAATATGTCTTTTATGTGAGTTTTGCTGCACCGGTTCATCCTTGTGTTTGTTTCAAATAACCTTGCTAGCCTAAGCCTTATATCGAGAGGGAATACTTCTCATGCATCCAAAATCCTTGAGCCAACCACTATGCCATTTGTGTCCACCATACCTACCTACTACATGGTATTTCTCCGCCATTCCAAAGTAAATTGCTTGAGTGCTACCTTTAAATAATTCAAAATTTATCACCTCTGATTTGTGTCAATGTTTTATAGCTCATGAGGAAGTATGTAGTGTTTATCTTTCATTCTTGTTGGGCAACTTTCACCAATGGACTAGTGGCTTCATCCGCTTATCCAATAATTTTGCAAAAAGAGCTGGCAATGGGATTCGAGTCCCAAATTAATTAACCTAAATAGACACTCCTCCATGGTATGTGATTGTTGGACGGCACCCGAAGGATTCGGTTAGCCATGGCTTGAGAAAGCAAAGGTGGGGAGGAGTGTCATCATAATAAAACTAAAATAAAAAGGCACTCCTTCATGGTATGAGATTGTTGGCGTGCACCCGAGGATTCGGTTAGCCATGGTTTGTGAAAGAAAGGTTGGAAGGAGTGCCACCCAAAAATAAAAATAATTCATGGGAGCCGCTCTTTGAAGGTTTGTCCGGCAAGGGGGTTAGAGTGCCCACTACCATTCGTTGACAACAACAAACACCTCTCAAAATTTTACTTTTATGCTCTCTTTATGTTTTCAAAACCAAAGCTCTAGCACAAATATAGCAATCAATGCTTCCTCTCGCGAAGGGCCATTCTTTTACCTTTTATGTTGAGTCAGTTCACCTATCTCTCTCCACCTCAAGAAGCAAACACTTGTGTGAAATGTGCATTGATTCCTACATACTTGCATATTGCACTTGTTATATTACTTTACATTGACAATATCCATGAGAAATACATGTTATAAGTTGAAAGCAACCGCTGAAACTTAATCTTCCTTTGTGTTGCTTCAATACCTTTACTATGAATTTATTGCTTTATGAGTTAACTCTTATGCAAGACTTATTGATGCTTGTCTTGAAAGTACTATTCATGAAAAGTCCTTGCTTTATGATTCAGTTGTTTACTCATGTCATTACCATTGTTTTGATCGCTGCATTCATTACATGTGTTTACAATAGTATGATCAAGGTTATGATGGCATGTCACTCCAGAAATTATCTTTGTTATCGTTTACCTCCTCGGGACGAGCAGAAACTAAGCTTGGGGATGCTGATACGTCTCCGACGTATCGATAATTTCTTATGTTCCATGCCACATTATTGATGATATCTACATGTTTTATACATACTTTATGTCGTATTTATGCGTTTTCCGGAACTAACCTATTGACGAGATGCCGAAGGGCCGCTTCGTTTTGTCGCTGTTTTTGGTTTCGTAAATCCTAGTAAGGAAATATTCTCGGAATCGGACGAAATCAACGCCCAGCATCTTAAGATTGCATGAAGCTTCCAGAACACCCGAGAGAGGCCACAGGGGGCCACAGGCCCACCAAACAGTAGGCCGGTGCGGCCAAGGGGGGGCCCGCGCCCCCCTGTTGTGTCGTCGCCTCGTTGACCTTCTGACGCCGCCTCTTCGCCTATATAAAGGTCCCTGACCTAAATCTTCGGGACGGAAAAGCCACGGTACGAGAAACCTTCCAGAGCCGCCGCCATCGCGAAGCCAAGATCTGGGGGACAGGAGTCTCTGTTCCGGCACGCCGCCGGGACGGGGAAGTGCCCCCGGAAGGCTCCTCCATCGACACCGCCGCCATCTTCATCAACGCTGCTGTCTCCCATGAGGAGGGAGTAGTTCTCCATCGAGGCTCGGGGCTGTACCGGTAGCTATGTGGTTCATCTCTCTCCTATGTACTTCAATACAATAATCTCATGAGCTGCCTTACATGATTGAGATTCATATGATGATGCTTGTAATCTAGATGTCATTATGCTAGTCAAGTGGGTTTTACTTATGTGATCTCCGGAGACTCCTTGTCCCACGTGTGTAAAGGTGACGAGTGTGTGCACCATGTGGGTCTCTTAGGCTATATTTCACGAGTACTTATTCACCGTTATGAATGGCATAGTGAAGTGCTTATTTATATCCCTTTATGATTGCAATGTGTTTTGTATCACAATTTATCTGTGTGCTACTCGTAGTGATGTTATTAAAGTAGTTTATTCCTCCCGCACGGTGTAATGGTGACAGTGTGTGCATCGTGTAGTACTTGGCGTAGGCTATGATTGTGATCTCTTGTAGATTATGAAGTTAACTATTGCTATGATGGTATTGATGTGATCTATGCCTCCTTTCGTAGCGTGAAGGTGACAAGTGTGCATGCTATGTTAGTACTTGGTTTGGTTATGTTGATCTGTCATGCACTCTAAGGTTATTTAAACATGAACATCGAATATTGTGGAGCTTGTTAACTCCGGCATTGAGGGTTCGTGTAATCCTACACGCTTAGTGGTGTTCATCATCCAACAAGAGAGTGTAGAGTCTAGCATTTATCTATTTATTATGTTATGTGATCAATGTTGAGAGTGTCCACTAGTGAAAGTATGATCCCTAGGCCTTGTTCCTAAATATCGCTATCGCTGCTTGTTTACCGTTTTACTCGCATCTGTACTTCCCGCAATATTACCACCATCAACCACACGCCGGCAAGCACTTTTCTCGGCGCCGTTACTACTCGCTCATACTTATTCATACCACCTGTATTTCACTATCTCTTCGCCGAACTAGTGCACCTATTAGGTGTGTTGGGGACACAAGAGACTTCTTGCTTTGTGGTTGCAGTGGTTGCATGAGAGGGATATCTTTGACCTCTTCCTCCCTGAGTTCGATAAACCTTGGGTGATCCACTTAAGGGAAACTTGCTGCTGTTCTACAAACCTCTGCTCTTGGAGGCCCAACGCTGTCTACAAGAATAGAAGCACCCGTAGACATCAGTGTCTCTCCCATAAGATAGCAGATGTTGGGTGAACAAATTACAGTTGGGAAATTGACAAATAAAGAAGGCATAACAATGCACATACATATATCATGATGAGTACTATGAGATTTAATCAGGGCATTACGACAAAGTACATAGACCGCTATCCAAGCATGCATCTATGCCTAAAAAGTCCACCTTCGGGTTATCATCCGAACCCCTTCCGAACATTAAGTTGCAAACAACAGGACAATTGCATTAAGTATGGTGCGTAATGTAATCAACACAAATATCCTTAGACAAAGCATCGATGTTTTATCCCTAGTGGCAACAACACATCCACAACCTTAGAACTTTCCGTCACCGTCCTGCATTTAATGGAGGCATGAACCCACTATCGAGCATAAATACTCCCTCTTGGA